>NC_143525.1:3301268-3611008 GCF_031878675.1 Megascapheus bottae
CTGGCTGGATAAGTACTTCCAAACTTTTAGTTTGCCTTTGTTATGGATGCCCTTACAGGATTTTTGTTTGTGTGAATATACCCATTGATACTATTGGTATTGAAACTGGAAACTCAGACGTTTTAAGGTATTTATGAAGTCATTAAAAATAATTAACAAAGCCAGGCACTGGTGGCACACACCTGTAATTCTACCTAATTAGGAGGCTAAGTTCTGAGGACCATGTTTCAAAGTCAGTCCAGGCAGAAAAGACCATGAAACTCTTATCTCCTGTCAACCACCAGAAAACTGGAATCTTCCCCCCCCCACAAAAAAAAAAAAGAAATTAACTTGCACAAGTGTAGTAATTCTAACTACTTAGGAAACTGAGACCTGAAAGATTGAAGTTCAAGACCAGACCTGGCAGAAAAGTCAGTGAGACGCTACATTTCCAACTAAACAGCAAAAAGTTGAACTGGAGGCATGTTGAGACATGAATGTAGAGTACCAACTTCAAGCAAGAAAGCTAAGCAGAGTGCAAGACCACTGAATATGAGTTCACACCCCACTACTGCCAAAAACAACAAAACACAGTAAGCCTGGTTATATGTTAACTCTTCTGAACAGCAGCTTTTCTAAAACAAGAACAGCTTGCTGAAAACTTAAATTATTTTCTGTTTTTGCAAATCTAGGAAGCCAGAATCACTCATATTTTGCAGTCCTATGTCAGTCTCAAGTCCTTATGGACAAAAAAAAGTGAAAATGCAATTGGTGCCCTTGTGTACACACACTCCCCCCCTCCCTTCTGGTCAGTTGTGGGGCTTGAACTCAAGGCCTAGGATCTCTTCCTGAGCTTTTTTTTTTTTTTTTTTTTTTTTGCCAGTCCTGAGCTTGGGTTCAGGGCTTGAGCACTGTCCTTAAGACTTTCTCAAGGCTAGAGCTCTACCACTTGAGCCTCAGTACCACTTTCGGCTTTTTTCGAGGAATCGAACCCGGGTCTTCGTGCATGCTAGGTAAGCACTCTACCACTAGGCCAAACTCCCGGCCCTTCCTGAGCTCTTTTGCTCAAGGCTGTCACTGTACCACTTTAAAGCTACAGAGCCACCTGTGGTTTTCTGTGGTTAATTGGAGATACCTGTCTGACGGATTTACCTGCCTGGGCTGGCTTTGAACTGCCATCTTCAGATCTTAGCCTCCTGAGTAGCTAGGATTAGAGGCTTGAGCAGCTAGCACCTGGCTATGCCTTAGTAGTTTTTATAAAAGCAGTTTTGGCTCATGGATCCTCAGAAGGACAAGAGGGACCCCCACTATTTTCATGCCTCAAAAGGTGGTAGTGATGACTCCCACCAGGAGCTGATTATAGAGCTGATTATAGAGACTGGGGCAGCGCCCATGGGAGGTGGCAGATTGGTACAGACACATAAAATAGTGACAGCATCCACTTTGGATAAATGTTTTCTGGGGCTCCAGGCAGGTTCCAGGCTGAGCCATAGTTGTTGCATGCTTCAAGGGACTTTAGGGAGTCAGTGAAAGTGCTGATGAGGTTCATGGCATTCGAGAAAGACTGAAAATAGGCAGAAGCCAGAGGCATGGGAAGGAAAGTGTAAAGATACTTTTCAGCATGCCCTAGGGCTGCATGCAGGGAGGGCTCAAAATGCTTGGTATGACTCTAGATCAAAGTGGGAGCAAGACTTTCAAGTAGTTGAAGGAAGAACCAGAAGTAGTTTCAGGACTCCTGGACTGGTGGGCAGGTTCTCCTCCAGGCTCTGTTGCTCCTTAACATTTCACCCTAGAGACCAGCTGACCTCATTCTGCCCACCTACTTATTCCTGGGAGTAGGGGGTGTCTAGTGATTTCCAGGATCACATTCCAGTCCTTGGCCTGGAGCTTAATGTTTGTGCACAAGGTTGGTTGTGGTAGGTTGCTGGGTACCTTGCCTTGGCTCAGAGTGAGCTTTGGAGTTTTTACTCTGAAAGTGGTGTGAGCTGGGTGCATTTGGCTCACACCTGTAATCCTAGCTACTCAGGAGGTTGAGATCTGAGGATCACAATTCAAGAAAGCCAGCCCATGCACTACAGTCCATGAAACTCTTATCTCCAATTAACACCAGAAAACCTGAAATCGCGCTGTGGCTCAAGGTAGGGTAGTAGCCTTGAGGTGAAGAGCTCAGGGACAACATCCAGGTCTGGAGCTCAAGTCCCATGACCGACCCACCGCCCACCTCAGAAAAAATGTGGCTATTAAATCTTTCACTCTGTAAGCATGCAGACAGAGGAAATCAAAGGGTGTTTTGAGGCTCTTGGAAAACGAATTCATGTGGCATAATTGGAAGCTGTGGTTATTGAAGAAAACAACTGCATTAACCTTTTGACTCTGCTTTGGGAAAATTGCCTTTTCTTTGTGGAATTAACAAGTTCCTCAACCTGGTCCTGCCCCTTAGATTTGACCAGACTGGAATTTTGATGTTTTCATCACTAAGTGAATCAGTTATCTTTGATCTTGGATCTTCCAGTTGTATCACAATTCATTTTTTTTTCTTCTTCTTTTGAGACAGAGTTGCTAAGTTGATATGGCTGGCCTCTAACTTTCGATCCTGTTATTAGTCACCTGAGTACTGAGATTTTAGACACCATCATGCCCCAACTGATGTGGTGATGTTATTTTTAAATGACATTCATTAGAGAAAATGTTTTTCTTGCTGCATTTTTCTCTCACTACTTATCCCCTTTTAAAACCTTGGAGAAAGGTCTGGGTAGGTTTCTTTGGAGAGATTTGAGCCCAAGCTCATTCTTCGAGTCCAAGATTAGACTGCTTGACTTGTGCTGTCCACAGGGAAACTGCCTTTCAAGAATCCTCTCTTGGGATGGGAGTGTGGCCCTAGTGGTAGAATGCTTGCCTAGCATGCACAAGGTCTGGGTTCATTTCCTTAGTATCACACATACACACAGAAAAAGCTGGAAGTGATGTTAGGGCTCAAGTGATAGAGTAGACAGTGCCCAGGCCCTGAGTTCAAGCCCCAGAACTGGCAAAAAAACAACAGTACACAGGCCCAGGGGTAGTGCAGTAGCCTTGAGCTGAAGAGTTCAGGGACAGTGCCCAGTCCAAGCCCATAACTCTCCTCCTGCCACCCCCACAGAAAAGAATGCATTTCTGACAGATGGTACAATGTGGATGAAGCCTGTCACAAGAAACTATGTGTGTAGAGGGTGTGACTCAACTGGTAGGATGTTTGCCTGGCAATCAAATCTTAATACTGCCAAAAAAATTTCAGAGGCCACCTGTGAAATGTTGAGAATAGGCAAATCTATAGACACAGCAAGTAGATAAAGCAATTGCAGGGGTTGCGGTCTTGAGAAAGGAGGGTGAGTGAGAATGAAATAGCATAGGATTTCTTTGGGGGCATAGAAATGTTCTAAAATTGGCTTTATAATAGACCATTAACTATGCATCTTAAAAGAGTGAATTATAAGCTCTGCATATTGTCTCAAAAAGTGACTACAAAAATACCTCCAAACAGCTACCACCCTACCTCACTTACAATTCATATATTCTATTACAAATAGCCCTTGACATATAACTGTTTAGGTACAGGTTTTTAAACTTTATGGTGTTCCCTATATAAGCATTCTATTTCCATGTTCAGTGCAGGATTCCATAACTTACATGTCTGGCCAACACTTGGCTATGAAACTGGCTTCCTGTGAGATAGTTTTACCCTACTGCAGGTTCAGGTGAGCACCTGAGCTCTTGTGGTGGGCTGGGCTGGGTGATCTTGATTATGTTGATGGACTTGTGCATTCTCAAGGTAGGATGTTTTCCATACATGAAGGGTTTATTGTAAGTCAAGGAGTATCTATATTTTATTAAAGCCTGACATTTCCTGTTTTATTGCAGCTAACATATAGTTAATGCTCCCATCCAGTGTCTGTCATTACTGAGCAGTACACTGCTTGGGAGTTCTCCATTGCAGATCTCCCTCCTCAGAGCATAGGTAAAGTATCAGTATCAAGTTGTGTTCTGTGGGTACACATACATGCTGGGATTGATGCTTCTGGCCTTGAGGTTTCTTTAAATGTGCCCTGATCTGATTGTGTCTGACATGATTTTGTTTCTTAAATTACACGGAAGGATGTATGTGTGTCCGTGTGTCTGTGTGTCTTGTGTCTGTGTGTGTCTGTGTGTGCACACGTGCGCGCATGTGTGTATTTTTGTTGTTGTTGTTGTTACTAGTACCGGGGCTTGAATTCAGAGTGCTATCTCTTGCTTATTCATTCAGAGCTCTACCACTTAAGCCACTTTGGGCTTTAAGGAGATAAGAGTCTCAGAGGTTACTGTCTGGGCTTGCGTTGAACTGTGATCCTCAGATCTCAACTTCCCGAGTAGCTAGGATTATAGGCATGAATTATAAGTGCCTCACTTAGAACATATATATTTTTCTATTATTGTAAATGATGGAGCTGAGATTCAGTCTTGCCCTGGGCCACACAATGAATAAGTCATAGAATCAGAATTTATCTTAAGCATCCTTAATCCGAGGCTAGGTTAGGTCATTGGCAAGAAGAGTGTGTAGGAGTTTGTTAACTCTGCCTACTTCTTGTTCTGCCAGGATTGCATCAGAAGCCATGCATGCATAGTCAGGCAAACTTCTTGTCTTCCCTTCAAATATTTATGTTGGGTACTGAAGGCTCACCCCTATAATCCTAGCTATTTGAGAGGCTGAGATCTGAGGATCATTGTTGTTGAAAGCCAGCCAGAATAGAAAAGTCTGTGAGACACTTATCTCCAATAAGCCAGCAAAAAGTTGGAACTGGATATCTGGCTGAAATGATAAAGCAACATCCATGAACAGAAAAGGCCAAGCAAGAGTGTGAGACACTGAATTGAAACCTGTAGCTAATACCGGCATGCACACAGCCACAGGCACACAAATCTATGTGTTAATACTGTAATGAATACTATGTAGTAGTCTTACTTCACTAAGATGGTGAAAACAAACAAAAGCACTCCAGTAATTGTTCATGAACCCAGCACTCAACATAACTGTTTTCTCCTCTGTGTAAGCTCTCTGTCACTATAACAAGATGCCTAATACATTTATAAAGAGGGAACGTTTGTTTTGGCTCACAGTTTTGGAACTTTCATTTTATTTATTATTATTACTTTTTTTTTTTTTTAAGTTTTGGAGCTTTTAGGCCATAATTGGGCATACTCACTGCCTGTAGGACTGAGGGTGAAACATGACATGACAAACTTACCTCAGTCATGAAGCAAAAAAGAACAAAGAGGTTTCAGAATTCTTAAATCCCTTCCTAGGACATGTTCCCTATGACTTTAAGAAGTCCCTAAAGTAAGTTAGTCTTTCTTTTCTTTTGTTGGTCGTGGGGCTTGAACTCTGAGCCTGGGCACTGTCCTTGAGCTCAAAGCTACTGTCCTACCCCTTGAGCTACAGTGCCACTTACACTTTTCTAGTGGTTAATTGGAGATAAGAGTCTCATGGTCTTTAGTGCCCAGGCTGGTTTTGAACCTTGATCCTCAGATCTCAGCCTCCTGGGTAGTTAAGATTTACAGGTATGAGCCACCACGCCTGGCTTCCCTAAAGTTTCTGTTGCGTCCCAATAATACTATCCCACTTGGCTTGGCCCTTTGGGACAGGGTCCCAACTGTAGCAACTCCCAATCATCCATTCTAATATATCTTTTTTTTGGGGGGGGGTCATGGGGCTTGAACTCTGGGCCTGGGTGCTTTCCCTGAGCTCTTCAGCTCAAGGCTACTGCCCTACCTTTGAGCCACAGCCCCACTTCACTTTTTTTAGTGATTAATTGGAGATAAGAGTCTCATGGCTTTGTAGTGCTGAGGCTGGAGGCTAACATTGAACTACTATTCTCAGTTCTTAGCCTCTTGAGTAGCTAGGATTACAGGCATGAGCCACCGTGCTTGGCTCCCTTCTAAGGTATCTTGTAAACACTTTCGCATCCTAGGCACAGGTTTGGTTTCCTGTAGTGCCCCTCCCCCTTGAGGGAGGGACTGTATGTGCTTCATGTTGATGCCTTCAGCTTCTGGGAGGATTTTATATCATATATAGAGTGTGTTGGTCACCCGGATTCAGAATGGGTGAAACCACTGGGGCTCAGGTAGGAAGTGCAGGTCTGATAGGAATGGTGGTGTAGTGCCATATACCAACATTCACATAAGTGTCTAAATTGGGCAGTGAGTACTTCCTGCATCATGAGTGAAACTTTTTGCCTTGCTCTGTTATTTCTTTAGGCCCAGAATGTAGCCAGGCGTTTATAGCACCAGGAACATAAAAACATTATGATTCTTGCTGCATGTGGTCACATTCTGCTGTCTGTGTGTCAGCATTTCGTGCGCTTGTCTGTTGACTTAGCCAGTGTAGTACATACAGTAGTCTGACTGAGGACTTAGAGGAGAGAGAATGGTGAGTTGAAGCTCCGCTGTACGCATGTCAGCTGTTCTGTGTCAGCATACTGCTTTCTTGGCACTGAGTACTGACCCTTATTGTCCTAGTGATTTAGGTGCTTTGTGTGAGGAATTCAGAGGTGTGCTACTGGGCTTGCCAGATTTTAGGGATACCTCAGCAATACTCTCAATTTGCTGGGGAGCGGTTATGCTCCCAGTAAGAGTATGCAGTCACCCACTTATGTAGTTGCTCATTTAATTCCTGGAGCCTAGTTCTGGACAGGGTACTTGGTTAGGTGAGAACTAGGATTCTTGTCCCCTCTAGTAGATGTGCTGTTGTAAGAAAAGAAATAGGGTGGTGCCAGGCGGTGGGACCTTGGAAGAGAGCAGGAGCTGCTTCAGAGGAATGTATACCACCCTGCAAGCCTAGAAGCCCCAAGTGCATGTGTAAGTGGAACAGAGGGGATCAGACGAGCAAGAGTTGGGGCCTCATTTAGAGAGCGACTTCAGCACACATTCCAGAAATGGCTGGCTTTGAATCTGTTACCATGATCCTGGGGCCATGGGATCTTGAGAGCAGTGGCAACTTAGCCTATCCCACAGAGAAGATGCTACATGTGAGAAATGAGGGACACCAGACTGGAGGGCCTTCCCTGTGTCATTGCTGTATGGAAAGTGGAAAGCATAAGACCCACACATCTGTATCAGTTGTTTTGCCTGCTGGCCATGGTACTGCATGGTGTATAGCTTTGTGTCTGACTGACTTGCTCCATCCATACTGGCATGCCTTTTGAGGGAGGGTGACTCCAAGGAAACAAGAAACCTGGTTAAACTACCCTTTAGAAACCCTGGTCTATGAGCCACAGACAGGCTGTGTGGAGCCAAGAGTTGAGTGTGTCATGTGCTGGCTGGGATGCCTTGGGGGCTGGTTGTGATATAGTACTGTATCCAGAGGACAGTGTGTGTCTAGGGAGCATCCCTGTGGCAGCTGACAAAACTGAGTGTAGGCCAGGTTCTTGGCTTCTGCCCCACTTATCTAGCCTGAATTGAGAAAACTGACTTTTTGATTTAATCCAGATCTGCCAAGGGAGAGTGGCAGAGGAACCTTATTGTAGACAAGTAAATAGGCCTGAGAGAGTGGGGGTGGGAGGAGAGAGAGAGAGAGAGAGAGAGAGAGAGAGAGAGAGAGAGAGAGAGAGAGAGAGAGAGAGAGAGAGAGAGAGAATGTATTTGCATTTGCGTATGGGTGAACCTGGCTTTTAAGGTAATCTTTTGGCCAGGCAAGTTGAAGCACAAGCTATGTAACTTAAACCTTTGCTAGCTGGCATTGCCTACAGGAGGATTTGTACAGATCCCCGAGGACTTATTCCAAAGTCTTAGACTCTGGAGCTGCAGCAGGTTCTCTGATAGCATTGTACAGCTATCTGTAGATTGGGCAAAGGGAGTTTTGAGGAAGTAATAGGTTTGGATTCACCTCTCCTATGCTAAGACCATTATGGAATCTATACAGTAACTGTAAGGTACTCTTCACCCAGTCCCCAGATGGTGACACCCTACAGCAGACATGTCCCTCCTAGCCCTGCCTCTGCCTGTCTGTCATTACTGCCTCTGCACTTCAGCAAAAGAGTTCTCACTTCCTATAGATTTCACTTCTCAGGAATGCTTGAGGGACTCACATAGCACGTCATGTGTGTCAACTGTGTATTGCCTGTGTGGATTGGTTCTTCTCTCATTCTGATTCTCTGTATTCAGGTGTTGTATTTAGTCTTTCGTGTGTGTGTGTGTGTGTGTGTGTGTGTGTGTGTGTGTTGCTCAAGGCTAGCACTCTACCACTTTGAACCAGAGTGCCTCCTTCAGTTTTCTGGTGGTTAACCAGAGGTAAGTCTGAGAGTTTCCTACCCAGATTGGCTTTGAACCTTGATCCTCAGAGGATCTCAGCATCCTGAGCCACCATTGCCTGGCTAATCCTTCCTTTTTTTTTTTTTTTTTTTGGCCGGTCCTGGGGCTTGAACTCAGGGCTTGAGCACTGTCCTTGGACTTTCTCAAGGCCAGTGCTCTACCGCTTGAGCCACTGCAGCACTTCTGACTTTTATTTTTTGCATGTGGTACCGAGGAATTGAACCTTGGTCTTCATGCATGCTAGGCAAACACTCTACCACTAGGCAAAACTCCTGGCCCAAGATCTTAGCCTCCTGAATAGGATTACACATGTGAGCCACAGGCATTTGGTTTGTTCTGTGCTTTTAAATTTGCATTTCTCTAATAGCTAATGATGAAGGTTGATGAAGACATTGCTGCCTATAAATTTCTGTGAGATGTCATTTTTACTGTTGATAGGTCTTTATTTTAGATATTAATCCTTTGTCTGATAGGTAGCTGCCATATATTTTATTTTTACTTGTTTTTCTAGTTCTGGGGCTTGACTCTGGGCCTGGGCGCTGTCCCTGAGCCTTTTTGTGCTCAAGGCTAGTATTCTACCACTTGTGCCACAGCATTACTTCTGGCTTTTTCTGAGTAGTTTGTTGGAGGTAAGAGTCTCATGGACTTTTCTGCCCAGGCTGGCTTTGAACTTCAATCCTCACCTCTCAGCCTCCTGAGTAGCTAGGGTTACAGGTGTGAACCACTGGTACCTGACAACAAATGTTACATACTATTTCCTGGCTTATCTTTTACTTTCATCTAGGGCCAAAGCAAAACTTTTTCATTTTAATGAACTCCAGTTTTATCAGCTTCAGTTTATTTCCATTTTGAGTTAGGTGTTTTAGTTTGCTTGTGGATGAATCATAGCTGGAGACCACTTATTGAAAGGCTATCCTTCATTAAATTGACTTTTCTTTTTCTTTTTTTATTTTAGACTTGGCCTTGTACTTGCTAGTCATACCCCTAGCTCTTTGTGTTGGTTGTAGTTATTCTTCAAAGGGGGGTTTCACCTGGACTGGACTGCAGTCCTATTTGTAACTTTTCTTATTACTGGGATGACAAGTGCATACCACCATGCTCAGCCACCGTACTTCCCCACTTCCCCAGTGGCTTGAGATGGCAGGTACATGCCACTGCCCAGCCGTTGGTCAGGATAGAGTCTCATGAACCTTTTTTCTCTGGGTCATGAGGCTTGAACCCTGGGCCTGGGCGCTGTCCCTGAGCTATTCAGCTCAAGGCTACCACCACCCTATCCCTGGGCCTGTTCTTTGCCACTAAGCTCTTCAGCTCAAGATTACTGCCCTACCCTTGAGCCAAGCCCTATTTCCCACTTTCTAGTGGTTAATTGGAAATAAGAGTCTCATAGTCTGTAGTGCCCTGGCTGGTTTTGAACCACAATCCTCAGATATCAGCCTCATGAGTAGCTAGGATTACAGATGTGAGCCACCTCGCCCAGCTTCAAACCACATTCTTTTTCTTTTTTTAATAAATAATTTATTAACATTGATTTTTACATCATATTTCAAATGACATGTTTAACAAGTATTCAAGAAGGGAATCTATATACAATCACTGGCACTTAGTTTTTAGTCATTCTTTTTTTTATCTCTATCGTCGAAGTAGCTAGAGTTGCACACTTGATCCACTATGCGTGGCCGTGGAATTACTTTTATACCTTTGTCAGAAATTAAGTTTGATGCATTTGTGTTGTCTTAATTCTTCATTTTCTCTTCTGTAGCAATGGTCAATGTGTCTGACCACTCATTCTGCATTGTTCTAAATACCATTGGTATATGTTTTGTGAATGAGTAGGTCAATGATTCTCCTTTTATTTTTAAATTAATTTAAATTTATTATTATTATTATTATTTTTTTGTGCTGGTCCTGGGCTTGAACTCAGTGCCTGGGCACTCTCTGTGAGCTTCTTTTTGCTCAAGGATACTGCTTTACCACTTGAGCCCCAGCACCACTTCTGGCTTTTTCTGAGTAGTTCATTGAATAAAATATCATGAGCTTTCCTGCCTATTTTGGCTTTGAATCTTTTCTTTGGTCATTGTGCTAAAATTCTTTTTTTTTCCATATATTTTTCTTGTAATTAATAGAAGGGTTACATTATATTCACCAGATAGAAGGTGCATTACTTCTCATTGTGCTAAAATTCTTAAAAGTTTCTTGCACTATATTGAGTTGAGAATGGGCATCACTGTCTAGTTCTATAATTAATTATATTGCTGAATTCTGTTTGCTACTTTTGTTCACTTTTGTATCAGTATTGAGTTGTATTTCTTTCTCTCTCTCTCTTTCTTTCTTTCTTTCTCCTCCTCCTCTTCCTTCTCCTCCTCCTCCTCCTCATTATTATTATTATTATTATTGCCAGTCCTGGGCCTTGAACTCAGGGCCTGAGCACTGTCTTTGAGGTGTTTTTTTTTTTTTTTTTTACCACTTGAGCCATAGCACCACTTCTGGCTTTTTTGAGTGTATGTGTTACTGAGGAATTAAACCCAGGTCTTTGTGCATGCTAGGCAAACAAACTCCCAGCCCCGACTTTATCATTTTTTTATTTTTACTTTATTGTTAGGGTGATGAATTGAGGGGTTAATTACATTTGTAAGGTAATGAGTACATTAATTCTTGAACATTGTTACCCTTTCCTATGTTTTTCCACTTTTTCTTCCCCCACCCTCTTCCAATTTGTAAAGTTCATTTCCAACATATTGTCTTGTGAATATCGCTGAAGTTGTATTACTTTGTAGTTCTATTTTCTTTTTTCTTTTTCTTTTTGGGCCTTGAACTCAGTGCCTGGGCAATGTCCTTGGGCTTTCTCAAGGCTATCACTTAAGTACCACAGCATCACTTCCAACTTTTTTTCTGTGTATGTGGTACCAAGGAATTGAACCCAGATCTTAGTGTATGCTAGGCAACTACTCTACCACTAGGCCAAACTCCAGGCCTTCTATTTTCTTTTTTTTTTCTTCTTCTTTTTTTTTTCCAGTCCTGGGGCTTGAACTCAGGGCCTGAGCACTGTCCTTGGGCTTTCTCAAGGCTGGTGGTCTACCACTTGAGCTACAGCACCACTTCCAGCTTTTTTCTATGTATGTGGTACTGAGGAATCGAACCTCGGTCTTTGTGCATGCTAGGCAAGCACTCTAATACTAGGCTAAACTCCGAGCCCCAGCTAAACCCTCCCCCCCCCCGTAGTGTATGTGATACTGAGAAATCAAATCCAGGGCTTCCTGCGTGCTAGGCTCTACCACTGGGACACACTCATGGCCCCAGTAAATGATTTCTTTTTTTTTTTTTTCTATGTATGTGGTACCGAGGAATCGAACCCGGGTCTTCATGCATGCGAGGCAAGCACTTTAACCACTAGGCCAAACTCCCGGCCCGGTAAATGATTTCTTAAAACAGCTTTTACTGTGGTCATCCTGTACAATTGACCCATTTGAAGTATACAATTCAGTGAATTTTGGTATATTCCCAGAAGTACAGCCGCCAACAGAGTCACTTTTAGAACACTTGTCTCCAAAAGAAATTCTGTACCTTTATCATCCTAGTCCCCTACTAAGCTAAAGTTTTGCTTTTTCTAACGTTTCACTGGGCAGCACCAGCTTCCTAGTCAGCTCCTGCCAGAGTGCTTGTTCTCGTACTTTGTGTCTGCCAGGACACCTTTACCATGTTTGATTGTAGAGCTTGAACTCAGGACATGACCTCTGTCCCTTAGCCCTTCAGCTCAAGGCAAGCACTCTACCACTTTGAGCCACTGGTGTTTTGCTGGTTAATTGGAGATAACAGTCTCAGACTTTCCTACCTGGGTTGCCTTTGAACCGTGAGCCTTAGACTTCAGCCTCCTGAGGTTTACAGGGATTAGCCACTGGTACCTGGTCCCTTTACCATCTTCAGAATCTGATCTGTAATTTATGATTGTGGACCAGCCAGGTGGTGTGGGTAGGTCCTTCGTGTGTAGCACATGACTGTGAGCACAAGTAGGCCTGAGTAGATACTTGTTCAATGAATAATGTTGCTAATGAGAACACAGACCTGGAATCGTGGTTTGGGTTGTAAAGGAACTTGAATAAGATCTCTCCTGTCCTTTTTTGGGTAAGGTCAAGTGGTTGTAGTTGGTGACGTGATGTTGTCCTCAGCCTACAGTCAGAGGCTAGGATGATGGCACAGAGCCAGGCAAAGAGGCAGTGTAGCTGTCCAGACTGCTGAGCTGATATCTCAGGTATGGGATTGTACATGCCAGTGGAGAGGCCATGCAGAGTTCACCAGGTACAGGATACACACAGTGAGAGGTCTGACTCCCACGCTGTGGATGACCTTCCATGGGGGTCCACTTAGGATACACATCTGGAGTGGTTTGGAGAGTATGCTTGTTCCCCCTCCTGGGGACTGGCTGGGCACTGCTGGTGTCACTTTAACCCTTGGTCTTCTGCCAGCACTCATTCCTGTTTCATCAAAGCAGTCTCTTCTTTCTGCAGCCCACCCTACTCCTGGCCCATAGCCCTTCTTACCCACTCTATGCATGGGAAAATTTAGTGCTCCCAGGGGCCTAGAAAGGGCCTGTGAAAAGAATCCAAGAAAAGAGGATTCTTGGCTCATTTAGAGGCTGTGTGACCTCCAGCGAGCAGCCTGCCCTCTCTGAGTCACAGATTCCACAGCTAAATGTGATGGGGCTTCCCAGTTGGGAGATTGTTCAATAAAAAACATACTAAACTGGGTGCCGGTGGATTATGCCTGTAATCCTAGCTTCTCAGGAGTCTGAGATCTGAGGATTGTATTTCGAAGCCAGGTGGGCAAGAAAGTCTACAAGACTCTTCATCTCCAACTATTCACCTACAAGCCGGAAATGGAGCTATGACACAAGTGGTGGAGCTCTTAATCTTGAGCAAAATGCCCAGGGACAGTGCCAGACCTTGAATTCAAGCCCCAGGATCAGCACAAAAAAAGAAAAAGGCATTTAGGAGCCCCTTTGCAGCTTATTCAGAAATAGTTGCGTGAACAGCAGTCAGGGGGTTTGTGTTACTGCTTCCCAAAGGATAGCAGGCACATTGGCCCTGATACCCCTTTGTTAGCCCTTCTCACCAGCTGGATGTGGCTGTAAAGGAGGACAGAGCAAGTGTATCTGTCCTATCCTGTAAGCAATGCTGAGCTTCTATTGCCAGGGTCTGGGAGTGGAGGTTCTTTGCACTAAAAACATAACTGTGCCTAACATTTATGAAGGTTTTACGGGCCAGACACCATCTTAGTGTTTTTTTCTTTACACAATTTTTATTGAGATACAGTTCACATACCATAAAATTCACCCTTTTAAAAAGCGCAATTTACTGGGTTTTAGCATATTCACAATGTTGCGCAAACATCTCCAAGATCTCATTCCAGAACACTTTTATCACTCCTGAAAGAAAACTCATGCCCATTAGCAGGCAACCCCTCCATTCCTTTCTCACCCCTGGGAGCCATTAATCTGCCTTCTGTGGGTCTGCCTGTTCTAGATGTTTTACGTATGGGGAGTTCTACAGCATGTGGGTCTTTGTGTCTGGCTGTTTTCAAGGTTCATAGGCTCCATAGCTTGTACCAGTACCTCCTTCTTGTCATAGATAAATAATATCCACTGTGGGGACAGACCACAAATTTGTTCATCCATTTATATACTGGCGAATATTGTAGGTTTTCCTTCAAGTGGTTTTGAGAAATGCTAAGAACATTGAGGTAAAGGTTTTTATTTGCTTCCATGTTTTCATTTCTCTCAGGTGCATATACCTAGGAGTAGGATGGCTGGGCTCAAATTAACTCTGTGTTTAGCCTTTTATAGAATTTCCAGGCTGTTTTCCCAAGTGGTTGCATCATTTTACCTTACTATACTGGGTTTATTTGCATTATCTTAATCAGTTCTCACATGAACTGCATGAATTTCCTGAGGTGTAGGTTCTAGAACTGTTGGTATCTCCACCTTTCACATGGGAAAAACAACTCAATGAAGACTTGAAATCCTGCTACTTGGTTGTAGCAGGTAGCTGATGCCTTTGACTGATCTGGGCTTTGGTTCTTCTGGGCGTTGCTTTTGTTGTCATTTGTGTTATATTCTTAGTGTTGAACACATGCTGGCATTAACATATTATTGAATGCCATTTTTTTCCCTGATCTTGATGTCTTGATCAGGAACTTAAGGGAAGCTATGCCTGTGTCTTCTGGAATATTATACTTGGTGGGTTATCAAATTCATGAGGTTTTGTGTTCCCCTTGTTAATACTGGATGCTACAGAATCCCTGTAGCCTCTTATTCTCAAACATCTACTTTGTACACACATCAGCTTGTGGCTAGGGTGTGAGAGGTAACTTCCTGCTTGTTAGCTTGCCTGGCTTTCTTGCCTGGCTCTCCCACACTGGTCCAAAGTTGCTGATGATCTGCCTTTTTTCCCCCCCCCTCTCTCTCAGGCAAAACCCATTTATGGTGGCTGGCTACTCCTGGCTCCAGATGGGACTGATTTTGACAACCCAGTTCACCGGTCTCGGGTAAGGACACCAGAGTGAATATTCTGAGTAGGAGAAACCACACAGAGAAGGGTCCATTTGAGGACAGATTGGTGAGATAGGAGAACAAGAAAGGAATTGAACAATTGCTCTGTGATGCCAAGGTTAGCAAGGATCCACTCATTTAGCAGACTTGTTTCAGAATCTTCTCTTCAAAATGAGCCATTTTCATGTGGGTGTCACCTGTACTCTTAAACCAGTTAAGTGGGAAAGGCGAAGGAGCAGTGGAGTACATGTTTGTACTGTACTAATTTGGGTTTCAGTTCTACAATGCCAAGACCCTGCCTTCTGATGCTCCCTCCTGACCTACGGGCTCTGCTCATGAGTACTAGTGGGATGGGTCCTGGAATCCTAACTTCCTCTCTCACTAAGCTGCGTATTTCCCTTATCTCCTGGGGCAGGTCTCTGCAGATGCTTAAACCAGCATTATCCTGACCGTGGTTTCTTTTTGTGCCAGGAAGCCCCTTTGAGTCCAGCTCCAATTAAAATGCTGTCCTTTCTTTTTCATGCACTGTCTTCTTGTTATGAACTACTCCAGTGCCTGCTTCTCATCTTCGGAGCTTCCCTTCCCTTTCCCTTTCGTTTCTTCTGCTTACTCCCTTCCCCATCTTGGACAGGGCTTCATGACTACATATTCTGGCCCCACAAGCCTGGCATAATATCTCTGGTCTTTGGATGTCCTTCTGGAGTGGGTTTAGATTTCAAAGATTATATTTAGGAAATGCTTCTGGAAGACAGGCCCAGGCAGCCCCACTCTGCACATGTAGCCTAAAAGCAATCCCTGCGTGTCTTGCCTTAAGGCAAGGTCCTATTCCTGTCACTTCGGTGGGAGATAGATTTAGTCAGATTGCAATTTCCAGGGAGCAACTACCCTTGTTTGTGCAGAAATGCCATTTCCAATTCCTGATGGGAGAGTCATTATTGCAAATGATATAATTCTGCTCTAAAGTAAAGACACATACATTGTTTACTTTTATGTTGAGAGTAGGTCCTGAATCCTGCTGCTAACATTGGGATTTAATGGTGGCCCTTGTCAGTTGTGATTTAGCCCATAACCTTGTTTTGTAGACTAGGCCCTTTCTCCACACAGAAAGCGTATGTCCACTTACACAGTCCTTTTCATTCTGGCCCTTGGTTGCATTTGCCTGTTGGCAGTAGCTCTGTGGCCTGCCCTTTGGATAGTGAGTGGACGTGCCGTTTTCAGTCAGTCACACCCTGAATAGTGGGGCTGCTCCCTCTGGTCTTGCTTCTTCTCCCTTTTTATTTTTGCTAGTTCATTCCATCTCTGTGAATTCTGGAATCTGATTGTCTTCCCATCTTCTGGCAGATCATCAGAGTACCCCTTTTCATAGCAGTTTCCTGGATATTTTCAGCAGTGGTGAATCAGTGGTATTATTCTCAGGTTATTCTAAATAATGTTGGCTCATTCATCCATAAGTATCAACATAAATCATGCAACAGCTTTTTTGTGCTTACTGCCATGAATACAGAACAATGATCACCATGTGGTTAACAATAAAAAGAGACTTCTTATTAAATCTTGATAACTCCTGTGGAACCACATGACATGTTGATTTGGGTCCCTCTCGTGCCCCCAGCATGGCTAATCAATCAGTGTGCTTATGTGTCTTTCTATTCCTGTCATCCACCTCAGAAATGGAATCCATGGAGCCAGCATTCCATAGATAGGAGTTTGTTAGATACAATGCCTCACCCAGGTGAAATCTGGGGCCAAGACCCTTAACTGCTACTCACTGACTCTGTTCTGTTGCAGAAATGGCAGCGACGATTCTTCATCCTTTATGAGCACGGCCTCTTACGCTATGCCTTGGATGAGATGGTAAGTGTCCTCACCACTCTGTCCCCAGCCTTTGTCAAGTCCCCTGTGGGTGTAACTGGTGGCATCATGTGTCAATGTAGTCCTACTCTAATTTCTGTTTGGGAGGTACCAAGTAGAAATAACTCTGCAGATAAACCCAGGTAACTCTGGGTTTGAGGCATATCCTTCAATGGTCTTGAGTAAGAAGTACTGAGAGAGGAAGTCACTTCTGTTTAGGGTTATATGGAGTTTGGACTTGGCATTAGGGAAGTCCTGGGTCTCAGTGGAGATTTGACCTGACTGTGAAACTACAGGTATGGGTGGGGACAGGTGGGTTCATGTGCTGTCTTTCCAGGGCTGCCTGTCAGTTCCTAGTGTGAATGGTTTCATTTGTCACATAAGATATTGGTATAGATTTTTTTGGCTGATGTAAGAGGTCTTCTGGCCTTAGGATCAGTATTCTAGTCACCAGGCCAGAGGTATAAGGATCCCTTTGTGCTCTGCTACTTAATGTAGTTTTTCACCTGCTTCCAGAGTGTTTGTGATGCTCTTACTCTAAAGGACAACCTCCTTAACACAAACAGGTGAAACGTTTGGCTTTTTTTTTTCCATTCGTGCCAACTCTTGCCTTTTTTCTTCTACAAAGGAAATTTCTCTTCCTTAGTTAGAAGTATGGCTGCATTTTTAAAGGGTTAAAGATAGAAAACTGCCTCTTGCTGTGCTACTTGAGTGGATAACGGTGTGGCTATGCATGTGCATACATGTAGGGAGCCTTTGAAAATTGGGACCATCCTGGAAAATCCAGTCATGCTGTGTCAGATAGGCTAGCCTCACTTGTTACATGCAGAGGTTGTTTCTTTACAGTGGTAAGAGACTAGTATATGTGAATGGGATAACTGCCATCCAAGGAACTATAAGGACATTTGGGGATGATCATTACAGCTCACATTATAACTGGCCTGAATGGGTCTGTTTCCTGTTCTTTGTGGTACTTTGTCTACTCTTGATCTGGAGACCATTAATAGTATGACCCTATTCCTGGTATCCTCTGTTTCTTGTGTGTGTGTGTGTCTGTGTCTGTGTCTGTGTGTGTGTGTGTGTGCATGTATGCATGCATGCGTATGCCTGCCTGCCTGCCTCTGTCTCTGTCACACACACGCACCCCATACCACACCACATCATTGCATTTTTGGAGGGGGTGGTACTGAGGATTGAACTTAGGGACTTAGGTATGTTTGGCAAGTGCTGTCACACATGAGCAATGCTCTTAGCCATTTTGCTTGTGTTTCCTTTTTCTGCCTCCATCTCCTTTTTCTCCTCCTCCTCCTTTTTCTTTTTTAGGTCTAAGACTGGGACTCAAACTTTGTACATGTTGTTTTTACTCATAGACTAGCACTCTACTGAGCTGTGCCACCAACACCCCCTCCCCCCATTTTGGTAGCTGTTAACAGGGCTTGAACTTGAAGCTTCAAGCTCCTGTTGGGCCTTTTATTTATGGATGGCATTCTACCACTTGAGCCATATCTTCAGTCCAGCTTTTTTTGCTAGTTAATTGGCAGTAGAGTTGGGCTCTTTTGACCTGATTAGCTTAGAACCTTAATCTTCAGAATTCAGCCTCCTGAATGAGTAGGATTACATATGTGAGCCACTAGCATCAGTTATCTCTTTTTGAGGTTTCATCTATCTTTATCTCAGCTGACTCTAAATTGTATTCTCCTGCAATTTCCTCCAAAGTAGCTGTGATGATAGGTATATGCTTCATAGCTTGCTTCTTAAAGATGTTTTGTTTCCTAGTTCTTCTGGTGAGAGTTTGTATTCAGTGAATGGGCTGCTGAGGGTTTTGCCATAGAGCCACCTGTGATGCAGAGTGGTTTGAGATGACTGGATTGGAAGGATGATAGGATGGTAAAATAGGAGAGCAAGATGAATACCGACATACCTGTCCTTGGGGTAGGACACAGGTCTGAAGGGGACAGACCTTACTTTGCTCTTGACACATTTCAGCCTTAGGGTGAAGGCTGAGGTCTTATGATCTTTGAGATTACCCTGCCCTCCCTAGACCTGACTGACCTTAAGCCCTGCAACTGGATAATAGTATAGAAGAAACTTCAAGTGATCATTGCATTGTATTCAAGCTGAGCTAAAGCTGTTTCCTGGACTTTCCTTGGCGACCAATTACTTTTTTATTTTTCGCCAGTACTAGGGCTTGAACTCAGGGCCTGGGTACTATACTTGGGCTTTCTCAAGGCTAGTGCTCTGCCACTTGAGCCACAGCACCATTTCCAGCTTTTTCCATGTATGAGGCACCGAGAAATTGAACCCAGAGCTTCATGCATGCTAGGCAAGCACTCTCCCTCTAGGCCAAACTCCTAGCCTTGGTGACCAATTATTGAAATCCGTTTTCAGGACCAGCTAAGTTTAGCAAAACCCATTCTTCCCATTGTCTCAGTTGCACAGCACAAAGAAGGTGACTATTGGGCAGCCTCTATGTTGGCATAAACACAGAGCACATGCCAGGAGTTCTGATACTGCACAACCTTCATGGTCTCCCAACAGCCTGTTGTGAGCTGGCTAGTATTTCATGTGGTATGGGCCAAACATAGCCCAGTGTCAGACATGTTGGGGATAAAAGAAGCCCCAGGAAAGACTTGGACCGTTCAGAGGGCATTAGGGTATTAGATCTTCTGCACTGGCTGCTTTCTGACAGTTGACCTTGGAACTGGAGTGACTGGGTAACCAGTTGGTGGTGTTCTACTCATATGGTGAGTGATACTCATGCGCACCTCCAGGGGTATTATTTCCACTAGTAAAAACCAGCAGTGGCAGTGGTGTTGAAATGTTTTTAAAGCATCACGTTGGGCTTATAAGACCTTCCCTGTTGCATCAGGAAACTTATATGAGTAGAAAGCTGCAAGGAGGCCATGGTTATGGAGGCCAAACAGTAGGAGGCATGGAAGCCCTCCTTAAAGAGGCTGGGAAAGGTCTTCCCCACATCTGGTAGTCTGTATCAAGGTTTGTCCTTGATAGCCAGGATGAGCGGACATCCAGATGAGCCTGTGAACTCTAATTTTGCTGCCAGCTTTCTAGTGCGGGGTTGGCAGCATCCTGAGACCTAGAGTAGGAGAGTCTCTGCAGGCAGTTTCAACATGGCTAGACTCAGCACAGAATTCTTCCTGGCAATACCTAAAACTGGTGGTATTCCATATATCATTCCTTGATGATATATGGCAATGCCTGTAGCTATCTTTGTCACAATCAGAGCAGTGATATACCTAGTGTTTAGGGAGTAGAAGCCAGGGATACTGTAATACCTTACTATGTACAAGGCAGCCCTACACAACAAATAAGTATTGCCAAAATAATAGCAATACCAAGGGTGAGACCCTTTGAATAATTGGGTCAGTGATTTACTTAAATTTTAATTAATTACTATTTATTATTGCTATAATGCCTGTCTTGGAGCTGTCTTGGAGCTTTAAACTCAGTGCCTCGGCACCATCTTTGAACTTTTATGCTAAAGGCTAGTGTTCTGTCACAGGTCCATTTTTATGTTTTGCTAGTTAGAGATAAGAGTCTCACACACTTCCCTGCCTGGACTTTGACTGTTGGTCCTAGGATTACAGCTATGAGCCACTGGTGTCCGACTTACTGTTATTATTTTGCCAGTATTATTTTGGACAGAGAGCCTTGAATTTGCTTGGCTTGTTTGTTCAGGTAGTCTTCTACTACTTGAGCCACACTTCCAGCCTAGTTTGCTGTTTGTTTTGGAGATAGAGTCTCATAGGCTTATCTGCCTAGACTGACTTTGAACTGTGACACTCTGGCTTTCAACCTCCTAAACAGCTAGGATTATAAATACAAACTCTTAGTACCTAGCTGACTTTTAATTTATTGATTGATTGATTGATTGATTGATTGCTAGTCCTGGGCCTTTATCTCAGGGCCTGAGCACTGTCCTTATGCTTTTCCTCAAGGCTAGTGCTCTACTACTTGAGCCACAGCACCAATTCTGGCTTTTATATGTATGTGGTACTGAGGAATAGGCCAAACTCCTGGCCTGAATTTTAATTTATTAAAAAAATTAAAATATAGGGGCTGGGAATGTGGTTTAGTGGTAGAGTGCTTGCCTAACGTGCATGAAGCCCTGGATTTGATTCCTCAGTACTACATAAAAAGAAAAGGCTGGAAGCGGCTGTGTGGCCCAAGTGGTAGAGTGGTGGCCTTGAGGAAAAGAAGCTTAGGGACAGCACCCAGGCCCCAGGACTGGCAAAAAAATAAAAACAAATAAAATAATTAAAATATAAGCTTGATTTGCTATTAGCTCTGTTTTTCAGAAGCAAAGGACTCAAGTCATCAGTTAGATTTCACACTAAAGAACGTGATAGGGATGGTTTGGCTTCCAGCCTTACGGGAAATGACAGTTGTAAAATAGGGGTAGATTGTTTCCTAGTCTGGAGGGATTTCTCTGAGGCATTCTGACTTCAGGCCACCTCAGGGCTAGCGGAACTGACTATGTTGTACCCCAAGCATCACCTACATGTTGCTTCCATGGTGTCTCCCTGAGCAGCGGCTGTGAGTAGTCTTACGTTCACCTCTGATCTTATCAGTCCTGCTAGGCCCAGCTCCAGCCCTGGCTGGAACTGACCCTTCTGTTCTGTGTAACTGTAACATTTTTATGGCTGGTCAATTCCCACTTGGAATGTTTTTAAGTGTACAATATTATACTTACTTTCATGTGTTAAATGTTACCAAGTAGGTCTTGCCTGCCTCCTCTTCATTGTTATGTTCCTGATAATTCTTGGTGTGTCTCTGCATTGTCTTTTGTGTATAGAGCTAGTAAATACCAGCTGACATTGAGCTCACCTACTTTTTAGTGCTTTTTTGTAGAATTTACATTTCCAGCTTTGGAAAAGGTAGGCATAGGTAGGAGTGATCTTAGCCAAGTTAGGAATATATGATACTCCTAAAAATTCTGAAGACTCTGAATGGGAAATGTTATCTTTCTAGGCTGGACTTGGGGAGGCAGGTGGATGTCTGAGGGTTACAGCATGCCCTCAAGAGGAAGCAAATAATCCCTCTCCCTCCAGGGAGCCTTGGGAACCTCTACCAGGGCAGGGGCTGTTAGACTCAGTCAATCTCCAGGGGCTGACCATTGCCTTTCCAGGCAGCTAAGAGATGGGATCACTTTTCAGTCTTTTCCTTTTTTGGGAAATACTCTTTTTTTATATACCCATGTACTGTTGTAAATGGTGAATGTGCAAGAGGGGCAGATTTCCCAAAAAGGGAAAGAAACTTTCCAGATGCGGGGCAGGGAAAGGTGGACTCTGGGTAGTTGCACTAGTAGGAGTCTAAGAAGTTTGACCAGGCCTCCTGCTTCTCAGGGGAGAATGGAGCACAGAATCTAGAAACTTTCTCTGTACTTTCTTCCCCATTAATGGTTGACCATGATTCTCCTAGACTCTTTCACTATGCCTGGAACTCTTAGGGACTGACTTGGCTAAGATGTTGATGTCATCTGCCCAAGGACTTCCTTTTTCTTTTTGGAAGTGAGACAGAAAAATGATCTAATTTAAAAAATTTTAAAAATCATTATTATAAAGGTGATATACAGAGGGGTTACAGTTACATATGTCAGGTAAGGAGGTCCTTCCTCCCTCTTTCCTTTTCTCCTCCCCCACACCTCTTCTTCTCTCCCTCCGTCTCTGTGTCTCTGTGTCTCTGTCTCTCTGTCTGGCTGTGCAACCAGTTTGAAAGATATGTGCTGCTTCACTTTGACTGAGTGTTCTCCCAAAGGTACATATATATATATATATATATATATATATAAAGTCTTGGTTCTTAGGGGTATTGTTGGGAGATGCTTTATGGGCCTTTAAGAGCTGGTACCTTAGATCACTGGAGATGTGACAGCAAAAGGGATTGTGGAACTTGGTTCTCTGGTCCCTTCTTGATTAGGGATAGTATCATTGGCTTTGACATGCACTCCTACTGTAATGTGACACATGTACTAAAGGCCAATATTAGAAGGGATTGGAATCAAATCTCTAGAAACATGAGCAAAACCAAAACCTCTCTTACTAAGCAGCCATGTTAGTATTTTACTAGTGATACAGAGCTGTCTAATACTTTACCTCCACTGTGGGAGATGGATATGGCCAGCCTGAGCTTTGAAAAGGGAAGAAGTTAAAGAAAAGATACAGGAGGGGCCAGGAGTGGAAGAGTGCTTGCTTAGCATGCACGAAGACCCAGATTTGATTCCTCAGTACCACATACATAGAAAAAAGCCGGAAGTGGAGTTGTGGCTCAAGTGGTAGAGCTCTAGCCTTGAGAAAGTCCAAGGACAGTGCTCAGGCTTCTGAGCTCAAGCCCAGGACTGGAAAAAAATAAATCAAGAAAAATAAAGAAAAGTATGCAGGAACAAGTCAGGTAGGCAGAGAGGATTAGCTGGCAGACTCAGTCAATCCATGCAAGTGGTGGCAGGTACAGTCAACCCATGCAGACGATAAAGGTGGTTTGTCCCTTGCCTGTGTCCCTTGTTTCCAAGGCACCTGTTGGAGCACAGAGAGCACTCTGTACCTATTTCCATGTGCGTGTCTCTTATAGGGTAGTAGTCACCTTGAGGGCTAGGCCTATATCAGAGGGCATTTGTAATAACAGTGTATAATGGGTGGAAGGTGGTACATCTGCCTGCCATCCTCCCTTATTCTTTGATACTTGTGTCTCTGTTGTAAACATTTTGAGGAGGCCTCTATCTGAGAGCTACATTTTCAAGTTTCAAACTATAATGAGGGGGAGTAGTAGCCTTAAGAGCCCAGTTACAGCCTCAGGTACCAGTGAGCACCTTTCTGCCTTAGGGACTGTCCAGTATCTTTGTTCTCCTCTACAGTATTGTAAATTGTGAGACAAAGGCAGCCATAATTAGATCCCAGACAATCTCCTTTCCCAGTGTGCCTGCAGTTATCCAGCAAGTAGGCTTATGGGTGCTGTGGTATATATGTGTCTTGTCTACCTGGACATCATCTGTCCAGCCCTTTGTCATGTATACTATTCTTACAGATATGGGGAGCAGTTTTCTGACATTGGTGGTAGTTTGTTTCTCCTCGGGAAGCATGGAGAGAATGGGCTGTGATTGGCATCTGGTCACCACCTGCAGAGCACACATAGGGTTTCTATAGCTGCTGGGCTTTGTCCTGTAGGTTTCAGGCTGTGGTGATTATGGGCTGGATGTCTCCCTCCTGCAGAGAGAGGAGTGCTAGGAAAGTGAACAGCTTGGAATAATTGGCTTGGTAACTAATTAAGTAGCAGCAGGGAAAGAACTGTTAAGAAAGTGTCATTTTATGGAAGTTCACAACAGAAAACATAGGGGATGAAAAAGCAAAGCCTATTGCTAATCCTAGTGTGTTACAAATAAGTGTGCAACAATCATGCTTATGCACAAGGTGGACCATCATGGAGGCTGCCAAATTATTCAGCGTAAATCCTTTCCATCATTACCTTTCCCCCTCCTCCCTTTCCCTTCCTTATACACACTGGAACCAAGACTATACTCTTGGCATGGTACCTACCCAGTGAATTGAAGGCTGACTGTTGTCAAGAAGGTTAATATGTTAATGTCTGTCTTCTTACTCTCTCCCTGCTCAACCCACTTTCATAATGCTTACTGTGGCTATAAGGAAGAAGGGGAAAAGGTGTTTGTTTGTTTGTTTGTTTATTTTTAAAATCATGGTAGAAAGCTCTTTCAAGCCCAGGAAGAAAGTCATGTTGATAGGGTCTTAGAAACACAAGTGAGTAATGTGAGGAATCTTAGGGCAGTCCTCATGTTGTGTTGTATGGACACCTGTCTGAGGTGTGTTGGTATACATTATAAGATAGTTTCTTGTGGGGTAAGCACTAATCACATATACAACATGGTAGGTATTGATGCTGTAACAAGTTGCCACAAGGCAAGTGACTTAAAACAACATATTTACTTTCTGTTTCTAGAAGTCAAGTCTGAATCAGGGTGTGGACAGACTGCTCCTTCTAAGGCTCTGAGGGTAAATTCCTGGTCCTATCTTTTGCAGTGGCCATTGCCTGCCTTCCTCAGCTCACTGTTCCTGCCACCTCTGGTTTCTATCAGCATATGAACTTCTCTTCTGTGCCCTGCCAGCTTTCCTGTTGCCACTTTCTGATGAGAAAGACCTTCAGGGCCCATCTGGATAAAACCAAGAGCGTTCTCCCATCTTTCATTTAATCTTACCTGCCTTTTGCCAACTAATAGAATGCTCACAGGTTTCAGGAGGAACATATATATGGCTGTGGGAGCTGTTTTTCAGCCAGCTGCAGAAGATTTGACCAAATGGTGTGGAGGAAAGGCTTGTAGATCCTGCTCAGTAGTTTCCAGAGAAACTGGTGCCAGCCAAACCTGAGAACTATCGTGACCTTGCCTGGACCTATCCAGGAGAGCAGTGGGTTAGGGCCTTCCCTCTTTCTAGCAGACCTTCTGCTTTTGTTTGAGTGGAGAGTATAGCTCTTCCTCTCTTCTTTCTTCAGCTCTCAGTGAGCTAGGGGAACTCATCAGTGGTTTGTAGACTCACCAATGGTGCTATAGAGGTGAGCCAATACAGATAGAAAAAGGAGGGCCTGGAGTATGGCCTAGTGCTAGAGTGCTCACCTAGCATGCATGAAGCCCTGGGTTTGATTCCTCGGTGCCACATAGACACACAAAGCTGGAAGTGGTGCTGTGTCTCAAGTGGTAGACTGCTAACCTTGAAAAAGCTCAAAGACAGTGCCCAGGCCCTGCAAAAAAACAAAACAAAACAAAAAAACCTGTCTAGAAAAAGGAAGCCACAGGGATAGGTTGTGCCAGTGCTATCCGGGTGTCAGCTTTTTCTAGAGTAAGAAAGCATCAGAATGTCCATGTGAGGAAGACCAGAAAGATCCAGACCCTTCTGCAGACAGGGTGATAGGTCAGCTCAAGGGACAAACCCCACAGTGGAAAATGGAGCTATAGCACTGTTAAGTGACTTATGCAATGAGAGGGCTCACAGGAGGAAAAAGAGATTGTTTGTTGTCCTTAAGAGTCTATTATCCTATGGTGAATCTGGCCTTAAATTTACTTCTCACCTATAAAGTTTACATCAAACCCAAAACACTGAAATAAAGAAATAAGGACATATCAGGTTGAAGAGGACCTGGGCTTTGAAGGACTTGGAGCAGTCCCAGCTGTGTCCTTCTTCCAGCCAGCCTCACAAAGCAGGCTTGTCCTGTTGGGCAGAAAAGTCTTGGAGATACAGTCTCTCCCACTCCTGTCCTTCTTGAAATAACCTTGCTTTTGAGCTTTCACCTTTATCACTGCACCTCAGAGTCTACCATGTGACAGTTCATTCTGTGTCTGAGCCCACCCTGGGGTTCCTGTCTTCTGGCTGAAGAAGTGATAGCCAGTAAGGTGCCTACAGCCTAGGGCCTGGTTGGTAGTACCTGTGCCCCAGCTGAAAGCAGGTCATATCAATGCACATTGATGCCATCAGCTCTTTTTTGCACGGCGTACAGTGAGTATCGTCATAGAGCCCTAAAGCTCACTTCTCTAGGCACCGCCTGCATCTTTAGGACTATGTAGCCTCAGCCATCAATGCAAAAATGAGATGTCATTTACCACCACAGTGTATCTTCTTTCACAGCTCCAGGAAGGTCCGTAACTTGCCCAAGGTTGAGGTTTTTTCCAGGTAGAGTTGGCATTCTTGCCATAGGCTATAGGCCCATGGATTGGGACATTCCAGAGCCTTATCTAGTTAATGTTTGTTGCGTGCTATTGTGCCAGGATGATCTAGAGCAGAAGCCTCATACCTTTGTGGCCACTGTTATGTGGCTCAGTACCTGTTGAAAACATAAGTATGTGCATTGAGCTTGTATGGTACAGGGAAGTCATTGGGAGCAGAGGGCCAGGCTACCTCTTAACTTTTTTTTTTTTTTGGATCAGTCATGGGACTTGAACTCTGGGCCTTGTCCCTGAGCTCCTCTTCAGCTCAAGCCCACTGCCCTACCCCTTGAGCCACAACACCACTTCTGGTTTTCTGTTAACTGGAGATAAGAGTCTCACAGACAGGCCGGGAGTTTAGCCTAGAGGTAGAGTGCTTGCCTAGCATGCATGAAGACCTGGGTTCGATTCCTTGGTACCACATACATAGAAAAAGCTGGAAATGGTGAAGTGGCTCAAGTGACAGAGTGTTAACCTTGAGAAAAGTCCAAGGACAGTGCTCAGGCCCTGAGTTGAAGCCCCACGACTAGCAAAAAAGAAAAGTCTCACAGACTTTTTTGTTCCGTGGCTGGCTTTGAACCAGATCTCAGCCTCCTGAGTAGCTAGGATTACAGGCATGAGTCATTGCGTTGGCAACCTAGTAGATGCATGTGGTGTAGTGTCAAGAGGGAGGAGCCTTGGCGATAAGTGCTCACCTGTGGCAGGACAGGAAGCGGAGACCCCCTCCCCTCTGAGTAAAGGGGAGGAAGGAAGTAGGCTCCGCAGTCCCTGTCTGTGATTCTACCTTCATCAGTGGTTCTTAGCAGACTCTACAGCCACCTGTTTGGTGGTTCCACCTTCATCAGTGGTTCTCAGGGCTGGGTTTATGTGAACAAGGCATTGTCCTCAATGAACTAGTGAGTTACTCCTCATAATGTCCATCTAATAGATCCTCAAGTGAGCAGTCGGCCTGCTGTAATGGTGGGTAAGTAGAATATGGCATCCAGGATTGTACATGATCCATCGTCCTTCTACCCGCTCAGCTTTAGAAGACAGGGACTGCTAGGACCCTCATTCTAGACAGTATGAAGGTAGGAAGGAAAGGCAAGAGGCTATAGTAGGTAGGAGGGGGCAGGGATGTTGTGGTGAAAATGTATCCTGACTTACACTTGGAATCCTAGTACTCAGGAGGCTGCAATTTAATGATAGATATTCAAGGTCAGCCTGGGTAGAAATCTGTAAGATTATTTCCAATTAGCCAACAAAAAACTGGAATGGAAGTGTGAAAAAGCCAAGCAAGATCATGAGGCTCTAATATCAAGTCCACTAGTACTAACACCAGAAAGAGAGAGGGGGGGAAAGGCAGGGGAGGGAGGGAAGGAAGAAGAAAGGAAGGAAGGAAAAGAAAGGAAGAAAGAAAACTTTGCTGTGTCACTGATGATCTGGTGATCCTCTGGGCAATGTTGCTAAACCAAGAGTCCCATTGCCCACTTCTTAGCAATAAATGAATTCTGTTATACAGGTCCTTTGGCCCTGGCTCTGTGTTTCCATTGTCTGTGTCATATCTCTTTCATGGGAGCGTGAGAGACATAGCACAATTTTTGACAAGACTCTTGTGGTCTGTGTGTCACACCTCAATTTCTCTGCTTCATACTTCAGACCTGTTTGGTCATGGTTATAGCCAGCACTAGAGCTTCAGAGAGGACAGGCTGTCAGTGTATCAGATGCATCCTGATTGTCATATATGGGGCATGTACAAAACACCGTGGGGACATTGCCATGTCCTGAGGATCAGGAAGGAAAGGCAGAGGTTTGGAATTTACCTTCTCACTATTTTTCCTGGACTAGGAATAGATGATGAGACCATAACAGGGTTGGTAGGGATTCTGTAAGGCTTCTGAATGCCTTTGATATCTCTTACTTTGCTCCTGTCCATGTTCTGTCTCTTCCTTTGCTCCACTGATTGTAGCTTGCTGTGCTGAGTGGGAAGGGAGTGACTACTCTTTATGTCACCTCACATTTCCTTTTTTCTTTAGAGGTTCTGTAGGGAAAGATGGACACTTCCTTCTTGTGCTGCCCCCCCCCCCCCTTTTGTTTTGCCAGTCCTGAGTCAAACTCAGGGCCTGGGCACTTTTGTTCAAGGCTAGCACTCTGCCACTTGAGCTACAGCTCCATTTTCACCTTTTTCTGTTTATATAGTACTGAGGAATTGAACTTAGGGCTTCATGCATGCTAGGCAAGTACTCACTTAGCCACATTCCCAGGCCTCTTGCTGCCAGTTGAGGTGATGGGAACAGGGCCAGCCAGATGAGTAGGTTGTCACCATTGCCTGTCTTCTCTACAGGGCAAGGTGGGGGTGGGGCAGGGAGTGCTGTGACTGTGGATTTTTTTCTTCCATCTGTAGACATTTGGGAAGTAACAGGTGGGTGTGCTTGAAGACTGCCCTGAGACAGCTTGTGCAGTAGTTTGAAGAGAAGAAGAGGGCTAGACCTACTGTGTAGAACATGTCTCTTTGGGCGGAATTTCACATTTGAATGCATAAACAGGTGGCAGTTTGGCACTGTTGGTCTTTTCCATATATTGCTAGGTACCCTTTTCTCCATTAGGAGAAAACATTTGTCTGATATTAGATTTTTATGAACACATCATCATTTGATTTAAGTTTTTTTTTTTTCATCCTAAAGTCAAGTATTTGAACTGTGTAATAATGGCATTTGGAAATGGTCAGTATCAGCTTCTTCAGGCAGCAGGAACTTTGTTTCAGTGACTGCCTTAGGATTTGCTTCCAGTGAAGGGAACATAACGTGCACATATGCAAGCAGAGAAGTGCATGTACTGTATGTATCTGAGAACAGAACTCAACTCTTAGAAAGGTCTTTTGATTTCTCATGGATATGATAGTTGAGGAGGAGATATACTATATGGCATATACTTACATTTTTCTCCCTTTTATTCAGTACTTACCCTTGAGTTTTATGTTCTAATAAATATGGTAGCTGAAAATGGGAGAAATGGGAAGTTTCAAGACTTTAAGGGGTTTCTTTTTTTTCAAAACAATACATGTACATAGTACTATCCTCTCAGACCTCCCTATGCCTGAGTTCAGCTACAAAAGAAGCGGTCTCTAATGGGTACCAAGACATGTGAAAGGGTATCAATGTATGTGAATTAATGTACCTTCTATCTGGCAAATATCATGTAACCCTTTTACTAATTACAATTAAAAAAAAAAAAAAGAAGCTGGTCTCAACTGCTCAGTACTTAGGTTTGTCAGACAAGTTTAGACTACCAAGCTATATCCCATCCCTCATGTAACAAATATGTTTTTACTACTACCTTTTCTTGAGTTTCAAAAGATACCATGTGTTGATTTTATGCTCTGTAAAATAGGATTAAGCTGGGTGCCGGGGGTTCACACTGTAATCTTAGCTACTCAGGAGGCTGAGATCTGAGGATTGAGGTTCAAAGTTAGCCAAGACAAGGGAGGCTAAGCCAAAAATGGAACTGTGGCTCAAGTGGTAGATCATACGTACGTGGTGTGTGTGTGTGTGTGTGTGTGTGTGTGTGTGTGTGTGTGTGTGTGTGTGTGTGTGTGTGTGTGTGTGTGTGTGTGTGTGTGTGTGTGTGTGTGTGTGTGTGTGTGTGTGTGTGTGTGTGTGTGTGTGTGTGTGTGTGTGTGTCCCGAGGCTTGAATTTAGGGCCTAGACACTGTCTCTGAGCTTTTATGTTCAAGCTAGTGCACACACACACACAAACACACAGTATTTAGTTCTTTCTACCCTCCTGGTCTGATTCTACAAACATGTGTGTCACATCCAAGCACATATATGTCACATCTCTCATCCTTCATCCTGAAGGGTGGCTATGCTGAGTTAAATGTTGGGATAGAGTTAGTAGTTACATCACCATGACAGTGACAGTATACAAGGTATACATTCAAGGATTGCTTGCCTTTTCTTATGCAAATTTGGCTTTTTCCCACCTTCATTTGATTTTCTGTTAAAATATCTCTAATTGAACTTCAAATTTCCTAACAGAAATGTGATTCCTCTCAGCTACTGCCCTACCCCTGGAGCCTCTGTCCCACTTCCTGTTTTGTAGTGATTAATTGGAGATAAGTCTTTAGTCTTTAGTGCTCAGGCTGGCTTTAAACCTCGACCCTCAGATGTCAGCCTCCTGAGTAGCTAGGATTACAGGCATGAGCCCCGAGCTGAGATTCTTTTTTATTGTAGTAGCAGCACCCCTTATAGGGACCTTTGCCCTTTTGTACTATAATGGACTGACTGGTCTGCTGCCTGCTTTTTGGCTCTTAACTGGATCTCTTTTGTCTTATTCTAGGGATTTCCTTCTTTACCCAGGTTCTTTAGGTCCATATTTGGTTTTCCCCTTTCATTCTCTCCTGAGAAAGAAAGACAGGAAGGTCTTACCATCTAAAAATGCCTCCCATCCATACTCTGGATCAAAAGCTATGCTTGCTATGCTTCTGGGATCAGAAATCATTTTTTCCCTTGTAATTCTGAAGGCATTGTTCTTTGTCTCTAACCTCCATAGTGCTATTGAGAAAAAAAGTCTGATTCCTAATCTTTTGTAAATGAACTTAGTTTTCCTTCTTCAAATGTTGGAGGGTCTTTTAATTCCTTGAGCTGTAAAATAATTGAGATAAGCCTTGGTCTAGAGCTGTTTTCTTTTATCAAGTGGGAGGCCTGTGCGTCTTTCAACATGGAAAGTCCCATTCTTTTGGGGTGGATGCCTGTGTTTATGCTTGTTTCCTCTGTGACTTCCTTTGTTGTTTTCCTGCTCTTTCCCTCTGCAGTGCCTGAGATTGTTGCTGCCATGTTCTCTGGATAGTCTCACAAACATTACTGTTTGTGAATTGCTTTGTTGGGCTGAGGTTGTATTATCCCTGACTTATAGCCTTATGGCACTTCTATTGTGCTCTTGTTCCAGTTCTTGATTTTCTTCTCTTATAGCTTACTTTTCTTTTCCTCTCTCACTCTGTCTGTCTCTCTCTCTCGTCAGTCCTGGTGCTTATACTCAGGGAGTGGACACTGTTCTTGAACACTTTTGCTCAAGGCTAGCATTCTACCACTTGAGCCACTACATCACTTTAGGCTTTTTCTGTGTATGTGGTACTGAGGACTCTACCACTAGGCCACAGTCCTGGCCCAATTAAGAGTTATTTTGAAGTATGATCTGCTCTGTTCTGACATGCACTTTCCTAGTTTCCTTTCTGCTGGTTTTACCCTTGCATTTTTTTCAAGTGAGTGTTGACCCTTAGAATGAGACTGTGTCTGCATGGAGTGTGCTTACTGATGAATTCTTCTCGAGAAGGATTTACTAATTCAGAGAATCCTCAGATGTCCCCAAAGACGAACCCCATTGTCCACTTCTATTATTTGGAAAATGCCAGTTGTAAGAAGTCCTTCTCTTGGGTTATTCAGTTTCCCCAAATACGAATTTCCTCATTTACAGTATAGGGAGACCTCTGCAGCAGAAGGACTTAGGATGGAGCCTTGACTTTTGGGATGCAGACTATCTCCAAGCCATATGTCTGGCCCCTGAGTCAGAGCATTTTCAGAGGGTGACTCTGATTGCTGCTGTCAGGAACATGGTGAATCTCTGGTTGGGGCCTCCAAACTTGAGGTTTTTGGTGCTCCGAGGCAGTCTTAGCTTGTTTCCTCCTTACCCTTCTTCTCTGTTCCACCTCCACTTTCCATGTATCCAGCTACTCCCCATTCCAGAATTTATCTGCTGTGATATGTTTGCTGTTGTCTTATTTCTAGTTTCTAGTCTTTTGCATTGGGAGTTTTGATTTTATTTTCTTTGTGGCTCCCCCCCTCCCCCCGGTCCTGGCTTGAGCTCAGGGCCTGAGCACTGTCCTTGGACTTTCTCAAGGATGGAGCTCTACCACGTGAGCCTCAGCGCCACTTCTGGCTTTTTTTCTATGTATGTGGTACCAAGGAATTGAACCCGGGTCTTCGTGCATGCTAGGCAAGCATTCTACCACTAGGCCAAACTCCTGCCCCCCCTCCCCCCTTTTAAAACAAGCATTTCAGCAGAGAATTAAATGTGTGGCTATGCTTGGTTGACCAAACTGGATACCTTCTGTGTATGTTGGAAATGGTCTGCATGCTGATGAGGTATGCTGGTCTCTACTCTGGGCAGGCTATTCTACCTTCCTTATTTCTGTTTCCTGGCTTTGTGTGGTCCTGGGAGGTTCATATTATTGTTCTGGTCCCATGTAGATCAATTTGTACTTGTTGTATGTATGTTGAATGTGAACATACCACATCTGCCACTGACATCTGCTTGTTAGCATCCTGAATTAAATAATTCTGTGACTTGCTCCAACCTACTTTATGAAGATAAGATACTTAATTTTTTTTTTTTTAACCAGTCCTGAGGCTTGAACTCAGGGCCTGAGCACTTGGGCTTTCTCAAAGCTAGGGCTCTACCACTTGAGCCACAGCACCCCCTATGTATATGGTACCAAGTTATTGAACTTGGGTCTTCTTGCAAACTAGGCAAGCATTCTACCACTAGACCAAACTCCCAGCCTGTAGAAAAGATACTTTTATTAATAGTTGAAATTGAAGATTTCTTGTTGGAACTCTTGCTAGAAGCCCAAGAGTTAATGATGACTGCTATTCTAGAAGAATTGGATGGAGGTAGTTTATCTAATCTTCTTTTGTGAATGAGCCCTTTACTAATGGGCCCAGTCACTTACTTGGGACCAACAATAAGACCCTTGTTGTCAGGGCCAGGACAGGTTCTGCCACCGATACTCTGGCAGCCTTGAGAAATGCCACCAGGGAGACCTGGGGCTCAGACTTGTCCTTATTTTTCAGAGCTTGAGCAGTGGTGTATTTTCCTTTTCTCCAGTCCACATGTCTCCTTGAGTGCTGTACCTATGGCCTCGGGAAACTATGAAAGGTTGAACTTACTCATTTGTGTGTTATTGCCTTGCTGATATACCTTGAATGTGATTGATGTTGGAAAAAGAAAGATAGAAAAAGGTTCCCCAAGATCTTACAGTCTAGCCAGAAAAAACAAGAGGTTGGCAGCTGTAGATAGCATAAGCTATAAGAGAGATAGGCAAACACATTGTGAATGGTCCCTGCCCATCCACAGGTGCTGTGACTCAAGTGGTAGAGTGCTAGTCTTAAGCTGAAGAGCTCAGGGACAGCGTACAGGCCCAGAGTTTAGTCCCGTGACCGACAGTAAATAAATAAATAAATAAATAAATAAATAAATAAATAAATCCTGTTTTTCCCTCTCTTCCTCTCTCTCTGTATCTCTCTTGTCTCTCTCTCTTGCCGGTCCTGGGCTTGAGCTCAGGGCCTGAACACTGTCCTTGGGCTTTCTCAAAGCTAGAGCTACACTACTTGAGCCACAGCACCACTTCCAGCTTTGTCTATGTATGTGATATCAAGGAATTGAACCCAGGTCTTTGTGATGCTAGGCAAGCACTTTACTACCAGCCAAGCTTCCAGCCCCAAATCCTGTTCTTTTTAAAAATAAATATTATTTTTTTATTATTATAAAGGTACTATACAGAGATGGTCAGTCACATAAGTCAGATAATGAATACATTTCTTTTTGGACAACATCAGCCTTCCCTCACTGTCTCCCCGTTTTCCCCTCACATTCACAATTGTATAGTTCATTTGCAACAGTGTCTAATGAGTGCCATAGCTGCACTGTACCACTGTTCACCCGTTGTCCCTCCATTTCTGTGCAGTTGTTTCTGATGTGAATATCCTATCTATCAGTTTCCTGTGTCACCCTTGGAAGTATAGCCTTCATTAACTAGACTATTCTATCATTGTGTGTGATCTCTTACTCCTTCCAAGTTGTTTTCAGCTATAGTGGCTAGGAGACAATACTTTCAAAAGTAGAGTTGTTTGATGCAGAGGTTGTCACACTATGGACTATGGAAAGTATTTCAGAATCTGTGTACTCCTATTAGTAGCAAGAAGACTGTGGTCTTTCCTGTGGTCTTTCCCTGTCTTCTGTAGCCTTTCTTTGTGTCCTACCCACAGACCTGTGTGACTATTCCCCTAGCTGTAAGAGATTTTTTTGAGTAAGGCAGGCTACAACTGACACACTATGTTGTGGTCTTTGAAAACGGAGGTAGCCATATCCATTGGAGGACTTCAGACCATTAAGAAATCTTGTTTTAGATTCTGCCTCTCTCCCCTACTGTCAGATCAGAACCAATAGCAGAGGACCTGTGGTGATGGATTTTCACCTCAGTCCTTTCACTGCTTACCCATGCCACTGAGGCTGAGTAGGTGGAGGCCAAGAGCAGAGATCACAGGCTCAATTTGCTTAGGGCTTAGCCTCCCAGGCTGGCTGTACAATAGTGCCTCTTACTCTGCTCTGAAGAAACTGACTAGACTGCAGCAACTCAAGGTATTTATTTTCTTTCTTTTCACTTCACCCAGAAAGAGGATGACAGAGTGTTCAGGGAGCCCAGCTCTTGATTTAGGAGAATCTAAACACCTCTGCTCCCTCCTTCGGCCCCCAACTGTACACCACTCATTTGGCCTTTTGGAATAGGGATGGAAACAAAACCAGTTCCATCCGCAGAAGGTCCCTGCTTGTTTAATTCTCATGTCTCTGCTGGCTCCGTGGGATGCTGCTCTCTCCCCACTCAAGACTTAGGGAAAGAAATAAGATCTCCCTCTCATTTCTCTTTCCAGGCTCAGAAAGGAATAAATAAGAACACTGAGTTTCCAAAGTTGAAAGGGGAAAAACTGCCTTTGTTGAGCCTGGAGGGATGCCACAGCGTCTGGCCAGGCTAATGCCATTGCCACCAAGGGCAAGTCCACATTCTGCAGGTCCCAGTTCCTTCTCTGGGAGGGGAAGGAAGAGGGTAAGAGGAAGGATTCCTTCTTTTCTCTGTATGTAGGATGATAAGAGGAGCTAGGCCCTGACCTGTACAACAGGCCAGGCTGCCTTGAGCTGTGTGTGGGAATGGATCAGCTCCCAGATCCTGGCTATGCCTGGTAAGCACAGGCTGACAGGGCTGTGGGAAGCTTCTACCCTCCAGGCTTCCTATGGCCCTGGGAGCTTTCTCAGGCATTCCTGGATTGGGACAGAGCCTCAAACCCCTCCCATTCTACCCCCAAACATTGGATGCCTGCCTAATTGAGGCTTTATTTATCTCAACATTTTCCCAGCTCTGCATAAAGAGACATGCAAGTGGGTGAGACCTACAGATTCTCCAGAAGCTTAGAGGAAAAAGGGGTGTGAGGGGGCTAAGGAGAGCAAAAATATGTGAGGGTCTGCTTCCTTCTCAGAGGGGTTGTGTATGGTGGGATGAGAGGGAGAGCAGGACCAGGGAGCTGCCCTGCAAATGGCTACTCAAAATGTTTTTTCTTTCTTTTTTTTCACCCCACTGAGAAATCCAAAAATAGCCCTGTCAGAGGCACAGCATTGAACATGCCAGCTGAGAAGAGCCAGCTGAAAGCTGCTGGCTGTGCTCGCCTCTCCCTAGTCACATTCCTCTTTTGCAGGTTCTTCTTTTCTTCTTTCTTAGTGGTTCAGCAGGCGGTTACATCCTTCTGTGGAAACACAGGGAGATGTAAAAACTGTCCTTGCCTTTGCACTTCTTGCAACTTTCCATTTTTCCGCTTACATTTCTCAAAGCAAACTTACCTCTAAAATATAGGTCATGAAGAGACATAAAGATGGCATTGGATGTGGAAGCCAAGATTGTATGTAGCAGAGCAAGTGCCCCAGAGATTGTTTAGTATTCCTTTATTTCTGCCAGTTGTAATAATATATTTACTGTACACATTTTGGTAAACACAGGAAGACACAAAGATGAAGAGCCAACTAATTCTCCATCCAAGTCCTCTATGTGAATGTTTGGTGTTTACAAAACAAATCCTTTTAGGTTCACTTTCCCAAAAAAACCCTTTTAAGTGTCATAGGATTAGATAGTAAAGGACAAGAATATATGCTTGTCCTTGGTGTGGTATCTCCTCCTGGGACTGAGACTGGGTATGTTTCCTGGGGATACAGTTGGCAACTCTACCTCTGCACTGTAGGAGCCAGGGCATAGAGCCAGGTAGGCATTGTAGATGCTGGATAAACTTGGAAGCTGTAATTCACATCCCAGAAGGCTTTAGACTTGATACCTAGATTATTGAGGATTGCTGCTTTCCTGAACCCCCAGGTTAGTCTGGTATAAAGAAGAACCTGGAGCATATACACAGTCTCAGAGACCACCATGTGATTGGCTAAATGAGTCCTGAGACTGATAGCTTATTTCAGGCTGGGCTTCCTTATCCCCCTTCTTGTGGAATTAGCCAGATAAAACCAAGTTGAATTAGTTTGTCCTTTGGCAGTTGTCAGAAAATACTTGAATTGATATGTGTGATTTGAATTCTAGTGCTACCATCTGTTAGCTGACTCTGGATGCCTTTGCAATCTCTATAAACAAGACCTTTCTCATCTGTATCAGGGTGGAATGTGAAAATAGCTTTTTAGGATATGTTTTCTGTTTTCTCTGAGTATTCATTTAGAGCAAGGGAGAAAACAGGAAACCCATCACTGTGTCCTGCTTGCTGTGCTTGTGTGGCTTTCCGACAAGGGTCTGTCCTTATGAGGCTGTCCCTTCCCTCTCAGGCTCAAGGATGCCTGCTACTGGTGAAAAAGATGTGATGTTACATCCAGACTTTAAAAAGTTTACATTCTCTATGTTGTTTAAAAAAAAAACAAAACAAAAAACCTTGGGGTTTGGTAATTTAGATCAGAGGAAGAGTACTTGCTTAGCAAATGTAAGGCTCTGAATTCATTCTCTATATCTTGAAGAGTAGGGGCTTCAGAAATATTGTCTCCAGTTGTGCATATAGCTCCCTATTTTTTGCATTAGTTCTTGAGGATAGAATTCTGGAAATAGAATTTGAAAGAGAAAGGTTGCCAGGTTCATGCCTGTAATCCTAGCTACTCAGGAGGATCAGGGTTCTAGGCTAAACCAGGCAAAAAGTTTTCAAGACCTAATTTTAACCAATATTTGGGTACTATTGGTATGTGTCTATCATCTCAACTATATGGGAAGCTGAGATTGAGAGAATTACAGTTCAGGCCACCCGGACTGAAAAAGTTTGTAATTCCCATCTCAACAGAAAAACTGGGTGTGGTAATATGTACCTGTCATCCTGACTATAACAGAAAGCATAAATAGCTGGAGCAGAGGCCAGCCCAGGCAAAAAGTGAGACCCTATCTCAAACATAATTAGAGTAAAAAGTGCTAGAGGCATGGATCCAAAGGTAGGTAGAGCCTTGAGTTCCAGCCCAGAACCACTGAAGAACAAAGAAAAACATAAAAGGGAACAGACTAGATTCAGGTTTTGGCTTTTGTTGTACATGTGCAGACCACTACAGGCAATGATAGTTTAAATCCCTTTCCAGGCATGTTTCCTTCCCATGGTGGGCCCTAGAGGATGTATAAGTTGTTCCCAGAGAACTTCATTTTAAAGGTGTTTGGAACAGCCTGCTAGACTATATAAAGTTGGAGGTCCAGTGCCTTCTGATCCAAACTAGATCCCCTCTGTGCTTCAGCTTTGTGTATTCTCTTTTATGACCACTTCTGTTTCACATATGCCACAGAGTTGGTAAGTGTGGACTTTGAGGTACATAGCAGTAATTCAGGCACAGGTGTCTGGAGGACCTAAGTAATGTTGGCTCCAGGTGTAGCTTTTTGTTTCCTCCATCTCTCAAGTCTCATCTCCTTTAAAGGGAGACAGTGTAGTGGAGCAGATCCTGGGCTATAGGTCAGGGAACCACTCCAAGCAGCCTTGGGCTAAGTCACTTCTGCCACCTGGCCACAGGGATCTTTAAAATGGGAGCATTGGTCAGGTGGGCTTTGAAAACCTGGAGTAGTCCTGTTGAACTAGCTAACATCTAATATAGGAGCTTATCACTAGGTTTTGCCAGATCCTCAGCCCTTGGTGACTAGGAGCCCTTTACTCCCATCAGCACTACTGGGAAATAGGCATGGGCTTGGGAGTGGCTAGTTGTTCTTGCTGTTGGAAGCAGCACCTCCTCTCTCTTTAATAAGCTGCCTGCTTGCAGACCTGGTTGGTAGAGTTTGCCTAGCTTACCTTGTGCTTTGATCCTGTATCTACCCTTCTCTTACACTGAAGAATTGAAGTTCATACCCTGACCAAGCGAATCTGTTTTTTCAGGAAACAGCTTTGCTGTTAGAGTATTGCCCCTCCCATGGCCCTGCTTCCCTTAAGTGGTTTCCAGTAGGCTGTTAGCTTCAATGTTAGCTCTTTGCTCATACAATCTCCCTGCCTTAGGAACCAGTGTCTTCTGTATTAGGATATCAGAAAGTGAAAAGAATACTGAAAAATATGGAATGATTTCTAATATTCTGTCCTAGACAGTGTACCTTTGCACACAACTCCCTGATGTACTTGTTTTATTTTCATCTGGAAAAGGCATATCTTCGAGTAAAGCTTTTTGCCCCAATTTAGCAACAGGATATCTCTCCCGGGATGTAAGGCTGGGAGTGTTTTTTGGGGAGCAGTCATGTAACTTTTCCCTAGAGACAAAGAAATATATATATATATATATATATGTATATATATCTCCATTGGCTCTGGGCATGGTATATAGAATATATTCACATTTGAGTCTCCACACCTTCCAGTATGTGTATACACACACACACACACACACACACACCCTTACACACCCCTTCACATACATACACCCCCACACCCTCCCCCACCAAGAGTCTGGGTCAGTGTTTCAAGGCCAGTAGAGGTTACCGAACAAATACTTCAAGCTTCTGGACTCATTAGAGGTATTATCCTGGGACTAAAATTAAAGCATTTCTCTAGTTTTGTAGGAGAGATGGTTAGAACCCATGACATTGGGAAGAAATACTGAACGAGTGGGGTATGATGGTCCTTACAGGGCAGGAAGGAACTCAGGGGAGCAAGATAGGATGAGTCACTCTGAATGCATTATCCTGATTGCTGTTAGGGTAAAGACCAGGAGCCTGGTAAGCTCTCCCTTTTCCCCATATATTGGGGTCACCATCTCCTGTGGCTTTGAGATCATATCTACTTTACGTGACCTTTGCTTAGGTTAGGCTTGAAAGAGCCAGGTGATAACACACACAGCAGCAGGTTTAACAGCCATTGCTGATATACATGATGTTGGTATCGCTATCTTCCTGGGCATGCTGGTCCTCATACTGATCGTAGTAGCTGGGATCCATCTGCCACTTCTCATTTCATGTTGTCTTGGGTGAATGAGGAAACAGGTGATTGTCCACTGATGCCTGTTGGCTAGCATACCCAGTCGTGGACTTGAACACTTTTCTCTTGGGGCCCTTTGTTCCATGGGATGATATTTTTTTTCTCCTGGTCTTGAGGCTTGAACTCAGGGCCTGAGTACTGTCTCTGAGCCTCAGTTGGAGGCTAGCAGTCTACCACTTGAGCCATGTAGCACCACTTCTGGCTTTTTCTGAGTAGTTTATTAGAGAGATAAAAAATCTCATAGAATTTTTTGCTCAGGCTGGCTTTAAACTGCTATCCTCAGATCTCAGCCTTCTGAGTAGCTAGGATTACAGATATGAGCCACTGGTACGCAGCTGATTCCACCCCCCCCCCCCCAGCATCCTCTAGCTCTTCTATCTCAGGACTTCTTGGGTATGTATGGAGGTACCAGGGCTTGAACTCAGGACTTGGAGCTCTTACTTGGCTTTCATGTTCACAGCTGATGCTGTAGTGTACTTGATCTGCATCTCCAGCCCAGCTTTTTGATGGTTAATTGGTAGTAAGACTCATAGATTTTGCTATTCTGATTGGCTTTGAACTATAATCCTCTAGGTGTCAGCCTCCTGAGTAACTAGAATTACAGAAATGAGTCATCAGTGCCCAGCTTGGTACCTTGATTTTAACAAGCACTGACCATTGCTCTGTAATAGAGTTGAGCATTTGAAATCTTAATCTCTTGAGTGGAAAGTGAGTTCCTTGCTGTTTGTTGACTTGCTCATTCATTCAAATGTTCCCAATCATCTGCTGAGTTTCTGCTGTAAAGCAAGGACCTGGAAAATGGGAGAGGAATCTTTCCCTGTCCCTAGGAAGCTGGAGGTCCTGTTGGGAGGTAAGATACCTGTTGAAAGGAGTGCTCACAGCTAGTGCACAGGTACCAGATGAGTGTCTGGAGGAAACTGAAGCTGCTGGAGGAGCTCAGGGATCTCTGGAGGATCAGGTGTGACTCAGATCTGGAAGAGAGGCACAGGGAGTGCTGAAGACCTCAGAAGAGACAGGAGTTTTCATATCCATGGAAACAGAATAGCTTAGGTTGTCAGATCCTCAGGGTCACATGGTCTATTATGGTAATGAAGAAGTGGGAGCTGCTTTACATCTCTGCCAATTACTTCCTGGATGTTCTGAGACTAGCTGAGAATGGTTTGTGTGTAGGTGTATGCACATGGGCCTCAGTTCCCTGACGCCAATCCTGAATAGGTACCAGGTTATATACCAAGGAGGAAATGGGTCCAAGATCTCTCCAATGGGAGTCTCTCTTGGAGCCTCCAGACTGGTATAAGGTTACACTTATCCATTCAGTCAGGATAGGGGTTCCATTGTTACTCTACTCTCATACCCAACCCCTCCCCTCAACTAGCACAAACATATTTTTAAACTTTCTCTTTGAAGCTGGGTGCTGGTGGCTCATGCCTGTAATCCTAGCTACTCAGGAGGCTGAGCTCTAAGGGTTGCAGTTGAAAGCTAGCCTGGGAAGAAAAGTCCCTGGGAGATTAACCCAGGAGTGAAGGCCGGTGTGCCTGGACATTGAGAAGTGAGTCACCTGAGAGTAGAGAACACCTGGCAAGTATGCAGGGATTGCACCTCCCTGACCTTGCTCAATGTGTAACTTGAGTTGAGAAAAAGGTTTGGGTAATAATTTTCTTGAGATATAAGTCACATGACATGCAATTTACCAACTTAAAGATTTCAGCCCAGCACTGGTGGCTCACACCCGAAATCTTAGCTACTTAGGAAGTTGAGATCTGAGGATTGAGGTTCAAAGCAAGCCTCGGCTGACAGGTCTTTGAAACTCATCTCCAGTTAGCCAATGAAATGTTGCACTAGAGATGTGGTTCAAGTGGTAGAGCACCAGCCATGAGAAAAGCTGAATGAGAGCTCAAGGTCTGGAGTTCAAGTCCTGGTACTGTTTGTTTGTTGGTTTGTTTTCGTTGGTCGTGGGGCTTGAACTCTGAGCCTTGGTTCCTGTCCTTGAGCTCTTCAGCGCAAGTCTACCCCCCTACTCCTTGAGCCAAGGCGCCACTTCCCATTTTCTAGTGGAGAAAAGAGTCTCACGGTCTTTAGTGCCCAGGCTGGCTTTGAACCACCATCCTCAGATCTCAGCCTCCTGAGTAGGATTACAGGTGTGAACCATGGCTTCCAGATTTTTTAAGTCAAAGCAAGCACATCAGTGTGTTTTTAGTACATTCAGAGTTTTGAACCATCATGGCAATTTTAAAACATTTTTATACCTGTGAGAAGCCCTGGTACAATTCAGTTGTTACCCCTCATTTTCCTCTAAGGAGCTTTCTGTTACTGCATTTGCCTGTTTGTGGACATTTCATGTAAATGCAATTAAGCAGTATGTATTCTGTTGTGACTGGTTTATTTCCTTTGCCATGATGTTCTCAGGGTTCATTCATGAGTTAGAATTTGCTAGCTCTCTGTGTGTGTGCGTGCGTGCGTGCCTGCCTGCCTGCCTGCTTGCCTGCATGGTAGATTCTTTTTTAAAGTTGAAAATTAACATGTTTTATGGATAGATCGAATTATGCTTATCCATTCATCTGTTGGTGGACATCTGAATTTTTTTCTACCTTTGAGCTATTTTGTGTGGACAGTTATGTTTTTCACTGCTCTCGAATGTATGACTCGGAGTGCAGTTGCGGAGTCATTGGGTCACTATGTCTAGCCTTTGGGGGAACATCCAAATGGTTTCCCATGGTGGCTGTCCCAGATCACACAAGACCAGAAGTTTGTAAGGGTTTGGTTTCTGCATCTCCTCAGGGCACATGTTCAGTCACTGTTGTTTTCCATAGTACAGTCATCCTGGTGGGTACAGAGTGGGATTTCAGTATGGCTTCATTTGTATTTTTCTGAGCCTGAGCTTGTTTCCTTTAGAGTAAAACTAAGATGGGATTTGAACTCTTGCATTTAATTAGCTTTCTGGCTCAGCTGGTGCACTAGCGCTTGAGCCACACCTCCAGTCCAGCGTTTTACTGATTAATTAGAGCTGGAGTCTCTAGGACTTTTCTGCCTGGGCTGGCTTCAGACCTTGCCTCTCTGAATCTGGGCCACTTGAGTAGCTAGGATTATAGGAATGAATGGCCATCAGCTTCTGGCTCCAGGCACTATTTTTAAGTGTGTAAGCATTTATATTTAATCCTTTAGAAGACGTATGCTTCCATTTCATAGATTAGAGAAATTGAGGCTTAGAGAACATAAGGATAGTACCCTTACCACTCGTCACATTGCTGTGTTGTTTTCACTGTTGCCTACCATGCTATGGCATTTTTTCTGTGAGTAATCATTTTTTAGATGCACGTAGCAAACCACATCAGTGTAGACTGCATGTCCAAAGGCTTTTGCTGCACTGAGCCTTTGACCATACAAACTGGTTAAGGTATTTTTCCTTTCCTATGTCCACTGGTGGAGGAAATGTGCTGTGAAGAAAAGTGAGAGTCTTCCCTCCAAGTAGAGTTGCTATATCCCCAAATTGTGTTCAAGTCTGGGTAGGGACGCTATAGACATAAAGCCATTGCTTTATCCTTTCTCTTATATTTATCTGCTTCTTCCCTGGTTGTTAGCAAAATGGCTGTCTATGTCTTATCATAGAGAGGCAGACCAGGTTGTGGGTTTGGGTTTATTTTTTTGGGGGGGGGGGTCAGCTCTAGGGCTCAAACTCTGTGCCTAGGTATTGTCCCTGAGCTCTTCAGCTCACGGCCACCACCCTACCCTTTGAGCCAAGGCGCAACTTCCCATTTTTTAGTGGTTAATTGGAGATGAGTCTCCTGGTCTTTAGTGCCCGGACTGGCTTTGAACCTCAGTCTTCAGATCTCAGCCTCCTGAGTAGCGAGGATTACAGGCATGAGCCACCATGTCTGGCCCAGATTTTGTTTTTTGGGCTACATCTCCATACTGCCTCCTTGATAACTATTTTCACATTCTCAATGTTGTACCAATTGGCTTGCTTGCAAAAAAAAGTTGCCCTTTAGTCTTAACCTCTTCTAAGAACTTGAAATAATGCAGAAGCTGTATTATTTCCCCGAGCTTAGTCAGGCCCTGTGTGATACTTTTTGAGTCTTCTACCTTTAGGAGAGCTTGCCTCTTTTGGGTTGTCTTGGTCTAGGGAGGGGCCAATGTGCAGAGGCCTTTCTGAGGGTATCCATATGTCAAGTTCCCCTGCAGAATGGCCTTATGCTTCCCCTATGTGTGCTTTTCATATCTTTCTTCCCTGGGTTCCTCTTGGCTCATGATTTCCAGATTTGACATCATATAAGCCATGCACAAAGTCTACAAATATACTTCTGTTGTTCATCCTCAAATTTACACTAATCTGATTCGGTGTAATGTGAGATGGGTATTGTTTGCTCCAGTGCCAGGAGCAAACAGCTGTGCCTGCTGTTGCCTCTGGCATGCTCTCATCACCCTCTGGTGGTAGCCTTGAGGAGGGCTGGGAGGATGCTGGATCCTTCTTTCATTATAGGCCTCATGCTACTCCCTGAGTGGCAATTGCCACTCTTTGGCCAGCAGTGTTCACTATGTTGGAAGTGACTCATTCTCTAGGTCTTCATTCTTAGCCAGGTAGGGATAGTCTTGAAATAGGTTGTCCTCCTGGGAAGGGCTGTGCTGCCCCTGAGAATGGTGTAGTAGCTCTTCAGGCCCTTGCAGATAGGAAGGTCTTTCCCTCAAGCCCAAGCTGTTGCCTGAGCCACAGCAGGCTTTACTGGTCTGTGGTACCTCTGGAGGGCCAGCCCGGAAGGCCATGACCTGGTCTTACATTCAGGAGGACTTGGTGTCCAGGCCATGACCTTATTCATAGGTCCCTTGCTGCAGGATTCTCTTATTGTTGTTGATGATCCTGGAGCTTGAACTTTGGGCATAGGCTGGTACTTAGTTTCAGAGCTTTTGTGCTTTAGTGCTGTATCACTTGAGCCACACTTCCATTCTTGGCTATTTTTGGTTGTTATTGGAGATTATTGGAGATTTCAGTCTCACTAACTGTGACCCTTAGATTGAGCTTCTTGAGTAACTAGGATTACAGCCATGAGTCACGGATGCCTTGCTCTCCTTATCTCCTTCTGTCTCCTTTTGTCTCCAGATCTGGATCAAACTAAAAGGCTATTTCTGATGCATTGTGAGCTCAGTCTTGAGTTCTTCTCTCTATCCATTTTTGGGGGGGGATAAGTTTTCCCCCAAAGGGTGACTGAAGTCCTTTCAGCTTTTTTTTTTTTTTTTTTTTTTTTTTTTTTTGTCAGTTGTAGGGCTTAAACTCTGGGCCCTGAGCTCTTCAGCTCAAGGCTACCACCCTACCCTTTGAGCCACAGCACCACTTCTAGCTTTCTGGTGGTTAATTGGAGATTAGAGTCTCATGGACTTTAGTGCCCGGGCTGGCTTTGAACTGAGATTCTCAGATCTCAGCCTCCTGAGTAGCTAGGATTACAAGCATGAGCCTCCACACCTGGCTCCTTTCAGCTTTCATCTGTGTGGGACCAGCCAAGCCGATGATGAGTTAGGCCCAATGATGCTGAGACTCAGTGTGAAAGTGGTTGAGGGGAAAGAGCACGTGTGAGAGGCATGGGTTGTACCTGCCCAGCAGCAAGTCTAGAAATGATCAGATTCAGCCATATGCTTGCACTGAGTCCTACAGTTCAGCCTCTCAAAAGGGGCTATTTTCCTGTGGTATGGGGTGATTGATTGACATAGCCTTTACCTTTTCTGTTTCTGAAGTTCTTATGGCTTCTCCTGTCCATATTCTCCAGGTTAGCTGAGGATTTCCTTTTTACTTTTGGAGTGCTGGCCCAAACCCTTTGTGAAATCTTTTCTCTACTGCCTACATCCATAACATACTAGCTCTTCGCAGCTGTGTTCGATCTTTACTCTCTTTCCACATTAGCTTTCATCAGGTCCTGTTGGGCCTTGGGGAGAGCTGTAAGTGACTTCATACAGCTGGTTTGCTAGCTGTTGGGACAGGCAGTTTGGGAGCAGGGCCTGCTGTGGCAGCAAATAGAGATCAGGATCTCTCTTTGAGGCAGTACCTCCCAGGTACTGCTGGATATGAGAAATACTAGTGAGGGCTGGGAATGTGGCTTAGTGGTAGAGTACTTGCCTAGCATGCATGAAGCCCTGGGTTCGATTCCTCAGTACCACATAAACAGGAAAAGCCAGAGTGGCACTGTGGCTCAAGTGAAGAGTGCTAGCCTTGAGCAAAGCTCAAGAAGCTCAGGGACAGTGTCCAGGCCCTGAGTTCAAGCCCCAGGACTGCTGAGGTGCATGGGTGGTGGTGGGGATACTGGTGGAACTTTAAGGAAAAATCTGATAATGCAGCTCCACCTCAGGATATTTAAATCAGATGATTAGGACTTGGAACTTCTTATTTTTATTTCTTCCCAGCAAAAATTGAGTGCCATTGTTCAGGGCCAGTTTAAGACTAATCTTAAAGTGCTCTGGCCATCCCCCATTAGATTTCAGTCCTTAGGATGAGTAGGAAGGTGTTCAGCATGTAACTAAGTGGATATAGGATCTCCACAGCTACTACACTGTTGGTTAGTCTAACAAATAGCTTGCTTCCTTCCTGCCTGCCTGCCTTTTCTTTCTCCCCCCTCTATCCTTTTCTCCTTCCCTCCTTCTTTCCTTTCCCAGTCCTGGGGCTTGAATTCAGGATCTGGGCTTTATCCCAGAGCCTCTCTGTGCTCAAGGCTAACACTACCCCTAGAGCCACAGCTCCACTTGAAGCTTTATCTGAGTAGTTTATTGTAGATAAGAGTCTCATGGACTTCCCTGCCCAGGCTGGCTTTGAACCACCATCCTCTGATCTCAGCCTCCTGAGTTGCTAGAATTACATGTGTGTACCACCAGTGCCTGGCACAACTTGCTTTCTTTAGGTTTACATGGTAGGCCTTTGGGTAGAAAAGCAGTTTAACCATGTCATGTGGAGGGGGCAATGTTCTCTCCCTTACAGGAGAGAGGGGAGGGAGGAAGCCAGGAGCTAGGTGTTGTAGGACCCAGGAATTCCACCAAAGGCCCAGGCTCAGCAGTAGCACTCTACCCCACTGGGCTTCATCTCTGCTTCCCTTCAGAGTAGCCTTCCTCCTTTTTGCTGTGGTACACAAACTCCTGAGACTGCTCAGATTGGGTGCCAAGGGTCTCCTAATCCCTTTCCTGGTCCTCTCTGTTTCCTCTAGTTATGATTTAGGCCTAAGATCTCCAAGGCCCTGTCTAAATGCTTGGTTGCTAGCTTGGGCTTTTCCTAGGAAGCAAGGGATTGACTGGATCATGAGGTCTCTGATCTCACCAATCCATTGATGGTTTCATAATTTGATGGCCTGTTGAAAGGCATTAGAAACACAGGAGGCGGGTAGGAGCATAGCCTAGTGGTAGAGTGCTTGCCTCACATACAAAAAGCCCTGTGTTTCATTCGCTGGTACCACATACATAGCTGGAAATGTCTCTGTGGTTCAAGTGGCAGAGTGCTAGCCTTGAGCAAAAAGTGTCCAAGGACAGTGCCCAGGCCCTGAGTTCAAGCCCCACGACTGGCAAAAGAAAGAAAAAGAAAAAAAAGTAGAAACATAGAAGAAATTATTGACCAAGGGTGTGTCCTTGAGGATTTTATTATTTCATTGGTTCCTTCCCCTTTCCCTTTTCTTCTTGCTGTTGTGAAATGAGCAGCTTCATCTACTGTGTACTCTTGCCTTCAGGACAATCTGTCTGGCTGACTACATACTGAAACTATTAGCTAAATAGATCTTTCTACCTTAAAATTGATTTTCTCAGACATTTCTGTCAGGGTGACAGAAATCTAACTAGTACTTCTCCTTATTTCTCCTGTTTTCTCCCCTTCTTCATCCAAATGTGCCATTGAAAGGTCTCAGAAACTCATGCCAAGGAGATAACATTTTTGATGAACAATATTCCATCTGTTGCTGAGCTCATGGGTATACAGGGATAGTGGCAGGTTCTTCTTCAGCAGTTCGTCAGGAGACATTTCAGGCAGTAGTGAAATGGAAGAGTGTGCATTGGAAATGAATGGCATCTGCTGCTTCAGGAAGGTGAGCTGTTAAGCACTGTATCCCAGGAATGTGATTCTTTCTCATGTGACCATTGGAAGTAGGAGTAGTGGAAAGTAGGAGATGCTATTCGAATGGGAGGAAACAGCAAATAAGGAGAAGACTAGGTTTATGTGGTATCTGCTGTGTAAAATTGAGTTCAATGTATTTAATTATGGATGTTAGTGGACATATAAGGATATGTTTGTATGTATGTATGTAGAGAGAGAGAAAGAGGTAGGTAGAGAGGTGTAAAGAAAGAGTATGCTATAGATGGGTTATGTACCTGAGCTGTAATGCAGTTGTGCTTTCTTGTTAGTCAGTGAAAGGGCCTGGAGGCTATACCCTCTTGAGAGTAATGAGTATAGCCACCACCCAGATTTTGTTTTCTCTTGCCACTCTCTAGGAAAGGAGCCCTGGCTGTTTGGGGGAGGTAGCTGAGGTAGGACTAAGGCAGGAAATGTGCTGGATGTGCCTGGTGCACCTTGTCCTGCAGAAGGAGGAGGTGCTTTGAGATCACATATGATGTAGATATTTTCAGGAGTGGGTCAGAAAGATACCAGAGCCTCTGGAAAAGCTCCAGTGGCTAAAGATGGAATGATATAAGCAACAAAATAAATAGGGTTGGGTTATAATACATAATAGTAAATATCCGCACATCTATGCCGATGTAAGTAAATGAGTAAAGAAATAAGTAAATAAAAGTGAAAGGACAGTCTCCTGAGTAAAAGAATTCCAAATAGGGCTGGGAGTTTGGCCTAGTGGTTAAAGTGCTTGCCTAGCATGCATGAAGACCCGGGTTCGATTCCTCGGTACCACATACATAGAAAAAAGCTGGAAGTGGTGCTGAGGCTCAAGTGGTAGAGCGCTAGCCTTGAGAAAGTCCAAGGACAGTGCTCAGGCCCTGAGCTCAAGCCCAGGACTGGCAAAAAAAAAAAAAAAAAAAAGAATTCCAAATAATCCATGCAGTAAAAGAGATGGAACATCACTTTCACCTCCTTTCCAGTGGCAAAGAAACCAAGGTCAACACCAACAGTGGAGTTTGGATCGTGATATGATAGAATGAGAAAAGTCACTTTACCTCTGTAGTCTTCTTCCCTAAAACCCATAGCCACAGTCTAGTCATGGAAAAACATCAGACACTCCCAAACTGAGGGATAGTCATACCTGACAAGCACTCCTCAAATTGTCAAAGTCATTAAAAATAAGGAAAATCTGAGAAAATACTCACAGACAAGAATAGACTAAAAGGGTAAATGTGATGTGGTCTTAGAGCAAAAAAGGATATTAGGAGAAAACTTGGGAGAGCTGAACACAGTTTTGTCTGTGTTAGGAGAAGTACATGGGAACTCATAACTTCTTTGCATATCTAGATCTATTCTTAAATTAAAAATGGATTTAAAAAGCAAAAACGGGGGCCAGGAGTTTGGCATAGTGGTAAGAGTGCTTGTCTAGCATGCACAAAGACCTGGGTTCGATTCCTTGGTACCACATACATAGAAAAAGCTGGAAGTGGTGCTGTGGCTCAAGTGGCAGAATGCTAGCCTTGAGAAAAGCCCAAGGACAGTGTTCAGGCCCTGAATTCAAGCCCCACAACTAGCAAAAAAAAAAAAAAAAGGCAAAAACAAAGATTTACCATAGAGATTCGGAACTGTTCTTGATCCACACTGCAAAGAGGGCCTGCTTTTAAAGGATGGGGAAGCCCCCAAACCCCGGACAGGAAGGTCTGGTAGGTGTCCAGGGCCAACTCAGGGCCCCGTTCCTGTATAGAAACTACCTTCCTCCCCTCTGGTACCCTAAGGAGCCACATGTTCATCCAGAATCCCCTTTTCTGCCTCTATAGTGGGAGGGGCTAGTGGTAGATGGCTTAGGAAAGTGTGTGTGTGTGTGCGTGCGTGCGTGCGTGCGTGCTGTGCATGCCAGTAGCCCTTACACTGACATCCTTCTCAGAACAGTGTGTGTATGTGTGGGGGGCATTAGCTTGAACTCAGGGCCTGGGCATTGTCCCTCAGCCTTTTCCTTTCTAGGCTAGTGCTTTACCACTTGGGCCATAGCTCTACTTCCAGCTTTTGATGGTTAATTGGAGATAGGAGTCACAGTCTTTCCCATCGAGGCCCGCTTTGAATCCTCAGTTTTTAGTCTCCTGAGTAGCTAGGATTACAGGTATGTCACTGGTGTCCACCTTAGGATAATGTGTTTTTTAAGACCCTAGGACAACATAGATGTAAGGATGGATGAACCATCAGCTAGTGTTTCTATGTTCCTTGAAAGCCAATGGTTTCTTACTGATTATACAGACTCTGCCCCCCCCACCCCGCCCTTTCCTGCTTCCTTGAACTTGTGCAGGGCTCTCACTGAGGCTGGTCACTCTCCCTTAGCACCACGGCTCCTTTCTGACACCTTTCCATAGAGGATTTTCCTTTAAGCTCATGCCCTTTGACTTCCTCTACACTTACCATGGCTCCTTACAACTGTCACAGTCCGTCTACCTTGTTTGGTGTATTAACTGTAGAACTGAAAGATGAGTTGAGAAGGTCAAGACTTCTGTTAATTCAGTTTATAGTTGGGTTTCCAATGCCTGGTACTTGGGTCAGCTTTGGCCAGGTCAATGTATGATAGTGAAGATGCAGCCGCCTCACAGTTGGGACAGAACATACATTTGTCCAAAGACTTTCTTCCTTCTGCTCACCTGCTCTTGGAACCTATTTTTTTCTGAGATTTCATAGGGCAGTTATTAGCAGCCTAAAGATTTAATTTCTTCAGGCCTGCCCTCCATGCCCACAGCCTAACTCAAACTGTTGGCTTAGCACTTATCTCTGTGGGCAGTGATGACTATATACACCCTCTGTGTCTCTTCCTTTGCCCTGTGCAACCTGAGTTGGGTGCCATGCTTACTCCTTCCTATGGAGTCCAGCTTCTGGCCTAGGATCCATTGGATGTTGTGGAGTTAATGACGTAGGATTGGGCCACTAGCTATAGGTCCAGATGCCGGACAAGTGGCCACTCGTATATACCAGATCCTCAAGGCTAGCTTCTTTTTGGGGGGGAGCGGGGTGGGGGGGTGTCACAGGGCTTGAACTCTGGGCCTGGGTACTGTCCCTGAGCTCTTTAGCTCAAGGCTACCACCCTACCCTTGAGTCACAATCCCACTTCCCATTTTCTAGAGATTAATTGAAGATCAGATTCTCAGGACTTTGTAGTGCCTGGGGCTGGCTTTGAACCTTGATTTTCAGATCTCAGCCTCCTGAATAGCTAGGATTACAGGCGTGAGCCACCACACCCAACTAAGGCCAGCTTCTAAAGACTGTGACTAGAGCTGTTTGTGTAGCCAGAGGAAATTGAATGGCTCTTGCTGGTAGGAAGGCCATAAACTACCTTTAGGGCTGAGCTGAGTAAGAACAGGCTAAGTTCTGACCTGTACAGTCCTGACTGGGTCATAGGGCTAGAGCCTCTGGCAAAGTGTTATATCAGTTGCTGCCTCTGCCTGGAGCTGAGGATTGCCATGGGAGATGTGAGAAGATGGGGTCATGCCCAACCTTGGGCTCAGTTCTTTACTACTGGGGAGGCTTCAGCAAGTCCATCAAAAGTGGAGTGAGAGTTGGCCGGCCTCCAGGCTCCATCCACAAGGACTCGGCATCTTAGATCTTTCATTTTCCAAATTGAAAACACTGTACCCATTAAACATTAATGTCCCATCTCTCCCACAGCCTCCATTCTACTTTTCATCTCTTTGAAGCCGAGCACTCCTGGTCCCTCATGAAAATACTTATACAGTGTGTGTCCTTTTGTGACTGGATCATCCATATTATAGCACATATCAAAATTCCTCTCTTTTTATGACTAAATACTATTCCAGTGTATGTATGTTCTTCATTTATCCATTCATCCATTAGTGAAAGGTAAAGTGGCTATTGTAAATGAAGCTTTAGCAGACATAGTATGTTAATATCTGTAAAAATTCTTGCTTTAGACCCAACTTTAAGAGAATAGGCCTTGAGTCATTGAGGCTTTTGGCTACTTGGTGGGGCCTAGCAACCCTAGATAGTAGGCAGGGCTGATATAGCAGGTATCATAAGGAATTTCCTGGTCTTGGTAACAAGTGAAAAAAGCCATTTTGTTCTTTTCTCCTTTACAAAAGTAGGTTTAGCTGGGCCTAAGGACGTGCCATTCGTTCCCTCTGCTCGCAGAAGCTCTGTACCTCATAGAGTCCTCAGGACCACTTCAGTGTGCGCAGCCCCAGGTTCAGCCCACCTGTTGCAGGCTGAGGCTGGGGCCATGATGCACTCATCCAGCACTGTTACTATTGGGATTCACAGGTGCTCCATGTCTCAGAAGCCCTTTTCTACAAATCTGTGGAAGCCCTGCGTGCCTCAGAAAGTTCATGCTATCTCAGGCTGAGACCAGAACAAGTCTTAAAAGAGGAACCTCAAAGGAGTAGGAACAGCCACTCAGACACTCTTGTCCTGAGCATGGACCCCTTCACAAGTGAAGCTTGGTCTATTAGGAGAATCACAGGGTTGTAACACCATCACTACACTTTTTTCCATGACCCTAGGAGAAGCACTATACCTGGGACTATCACTCCAGTCTTCTCCTCTGTCCTTGGCAACACTGTCTACTGTCTGTGTCTGCTTCTGGCAGCCATCCTGTCTATGTGCTTCATATCAACGGAGTGAGGCAGCATCACTATGCCGCCTTGGTTATCTGCTAGCTGCCATGGAACCCTGGCTAGTAGAGATGGCTCTCATCAGGGGAAGGAAGCTATAGACCCTGCATTGCAGGTGGAGCCCATCCCTGAGCATGTGTGTCCATCCCTGGACATGTGTGTCCTTCCAGACAGCCCTTCTTCCCCATGTTCTGCAAGGAGTAGGACCCATCATCTTTGCACATTACCCTCGCAGCCCTGAGAACATGGTGTTTGAGTGAAAACGGATCTTACTATTTTATAAAGAAATGCATTTGCATATAAGATGTGTACTACATATATAAATAATACATTTATATCATAAAGCTGTATTGTGATCCAGAGCACTTGGGTTGTTCTAAATATCATTAAAAATATTTACCGAGGGACTGGGAGTGTTGCCTAGTGGTATTGTGTTTGCCTAGCATGCACAAAGCCCTGGGTTCAAATCCCCAGAACCACATATACAGAAAAAGCCGAAGTATTGCTGTGACCCAAGTGGCAGAGTGCTAGCGCTTAGCAAAAAAATGTCCAAGGACAGTATCCAGGCCCTGAGTTCAAGCCTCAGGACTGGCCAAAAAAAAAAAAAAAGAAAGAAAAGAAATTACTGAAGCTCATTTTAGGAGATGTGTAGACTTGAATACAATTAACTTTATCTAATGCCTTCCAGTCTAGTGTGGAGAGCAAGTGGGTGACATGCACATGAGTCAGGAGCCTTGTACAGAACCACCCTTCATGGCATCGGGGTGGCCTAGCAGGAGGCGAAGAACACCAGTGAGTGTTTTTGCTAGGGGCCAGCTTTGAGGACATTGACCTTTAAAGCTGTTGGCTCTGGGTCCTTCAGGTCTGCAAGCAGGGCTACGAAGTAAGGTGAAAGTCTCAGGCAGGTAGCTGCTGAGATAGGATGAGCACAGACTCTCTCAGCTAAGTCTCCCACGTGCTAAGTCTCTCCCATGATGCTCCCACCACCTTGTGCTCAGTTTGGATCAGTTGGCAGTTGAGTGACCATAGGTAGGGAGAGGGATACAGCAATTGCAGATGGCTGGTGTGTACTAGGAGCCAGTGGAGAGAGCACCTGGGGGGGGGGGGGGGGAATGCAGAGGCAGCATCTAGAACCCAGTGCCATCAGCCTGGGACTCCACAGAAGATGATACCCAACTTCCCCATCTGGCCATAGCCTGAGAAACTAGGTTCTGGCTCTTGTCTGTGGCCAGGAAAAGAGCCTCCAGGCATACCAACAATGTGTGAGATTGCTCTACTGCTTCTGGATAGACCCCTGAATTTGGCCTGTCATTTTCTTTTTCTCTTTGGGAAGGGGCAGGGGGCAAGAAAGGAGGGCAGCACCGGGCACTTTTGAAAGCCAATTTGATGTAAGCAACAGTCAAAGGGAAAGGAAGTCCAGGATCTGCATGAAGATTTCCTTTCCCTTTGAATGGAGCAGATAAGATAGTGGTCATTATACCTGGAGCTCCTTCACTCCATAAGTTCTGCCTTTCCAATCCAGGAAATGAAAACACTTCCCATAGGAGTTGTTATAAGGCACATCTATATACTACCCCTAGGCCCTAGTGGAGTGCATATGGGTGGGTGGGTCCTGAGTAGCTGATTCCCACCTCAGGTGAACAGCATCTGTAGGTATGGAATTTTTTTTATTGTGGAAAATTTCAGGTAAAAGTCATCAGAAAGTTACCATTTTAGCTACCACAAAGTGACATTTTAGTGTGTTCATAGTATTATGCAACATCATCTTTCTAGTTCCAAAACCTTTTTGTCACCTACATCTGAAATCCTTCTCCAGTCTCCCTGTTAACACTAGCAACCACTGATCTACTTTCTGTCTTTGTATTTCCCTATTCTAGATATTTAACCAAAATACAGTTACATAATATTTGTTCCTTTGTGACTGGTTTCCTGCCCCCCCCAACATCATGTTTTCTAGCTTCACTCATGTTTAAGCACATGTCAGTAATTTATGGTTGAATAATATTCTGTCTATCCATCCATTGATGGGCATCTGGGCAGGGGGATGGGCTTTGTGGAGAGTGAAACCTGATCCCATCTATTACTTGAGCTCTCAGAACAACATTTTACCAAGACCAACAGAGGATACCACATTCACTTAGCAATGAGTACACATGCAGAAATGCACACTAATGTGCAGTAGAAAATTACAAATCAATACTTTTGCCACATGCAGTGTATGCTTATTTGTTTCATTTGCTTCAGAGAATGAAAGCACTGCTTGTAAGCCTTGATGACAAGCATGCACCCAACTTCTTGTACACTGTCAGTCATGGGTCTTAGCATCTATCAGTGGGAGTCAGTACCCTATAAATTATGGGATCATGGCGTCCACAAGGGGCTACAGGGGCAACTGGGAAGGAAGATGCCTGCAGGCATCTGCTTCTTCATAGGCCCCTAGGCCCTGGCTGTGGTTTGCCTGATGCTTCCAAGGTTATGGCCCAGAGTGTAGGGAGAAACTGTTCCCCTGAGTCTAGGTGGGCTTTCTAACTTCTTCAGAGGATTTGGGCTCAAGAAATATTTGTTTAGAGAGGATGTTGCTCATGAGAGGAAGGATTTGAGCAGAAAAGGTGGTGCCCATTCTACATTAGGTACACTTGGAGTCACACCCCCACCCTCATCCTGGGTTCTTGTTATACATTAGAATCACACTCTAGGGATATTTAGCCTTAGCAGAAGGTGCTGGAGACTCTTGGTGACCCAAGCAGGTGATGAACAAGCTGACGTGAACAAGCTGATGTGTTGCTCCTAAGAATTTGTGAGGTTTGGGGATGCCTGTGACTCCAGAACTTGACGAGAGCTCCTTAGGAGTTGCTTTTCTTCTTTAAAGAACTAAGATCCATCCCAAAGAGCCAGCTTAAGAGGTCCAACTTAACCTGTAGATGCTATTAATATTGCTTTGGCGAAGGAAGAGGGAGGCTATGTACCTCTAGGCCTATTGGAACCCACAGTCTCTTGTGCTTACACCAGTGTGAAGAACAGGACAGAGTCCTCGGTATAGTCCAGATTTGATGACCTGTCTATATATAGTTACCCTCTGAACTTGGGTATGACTTTGTACATACCCAATGGTTCCTAACACATGGGAATAAAGATGCCAAGAGTTCCAGAAAAAGGGATGTCGTATCAGTGGATCATTTTGTGCTCCAGTTTGTACATCTGAAACATGGTGCAAATACAGTGACATATCTGCACTCAGAGACTGGTCAGGGTAAGTCAACACCTGTGACAAGGGACCTGCCTAGCCAGTGAGCACTCATGAAATGGGCACACTTCTCAAGTGTGGCTCCTACTGACTGATGGTACCTGCTTATCCTCCCTGGAGTATGCTAAGCCTCTTTGTCTGGTACTGTGTAGACAAGCTGGGTGCCTGTTTATCACCAAGCTTGCAAGCATTGCTTTCTCATATTCCTAAAGTGACTGCTATGAAAGTGTTGCATGTGGTAAAAACATTGAATTGTAATCTCTCATTGCACGTGAGCATGTGTTTGAATATGTATGTGCTCTTCACTAAATGAATGTGATATTCTTGGTAAGTCGTGGCCAGGTGCATTTGAAAAAATGCTGTTCTGAATCCTCAAGCAGTGGGTAGGGTCACACCTTGACAAGCTCTTTTTTGACTTTGAGAGGTAGGGAGTGATTATTTGCCACCTGGAAAAGCCTTGTTTCTGTGGGTCTCTGTTTTCTTTCCCATCTGAATGCGAACAGGATGCTGAAGAGATGACCTGGATTGTTCCCATATCATCTTACCTTTACCTTCAGGAAAGGGCCTCTCCTTACTCCATGCTAACCATATGATTCTGTCCTCTTTCCCTTTTCTTTTCCTCTTAGGCCCTTAGAAGCTTGCCTTTCCACATTCCTTAGGCTCTAACTCTTGATTGGTATAGTGCTAAGGGATTCCCAGTTCTTGTGAACCAGCAGCAGAGACTGGTAGGAGGGCTAGGCTCTTGCCTCTCTTTATTTAGAGATCTTGTTCCTCCCTGCTTGTTGTCTGGCTTAAGTGGATTCCAGCTTGTAACAGCCCTGTGTCCTAGCTAGGGAAGTAAAGGATCCAACAAAATTGAAAGTTCCTGATGACTAGAGGACTGGTAGGAACAGAGCCTGTAACTGCAACTTACTAATATTTAGATAGCTTATAGACAGCCATCTCTTTTTGGAACAACCAAATCTAGGTGAAGCTCAGTCTCTGGAGGCCCAACTGTCTGACCTCTGGAGGTGTAGAACTAGGGCAGGGAGCTTATTGGAACTGGCCTCTTGTTGACAGCATCAGAGTTAGATGTTCTCCCTGCCTGAATTTGGGTTACAGCCTAGATACTTGTCCTTGATTTTGAATGAATGTGTTCCAGCTTTGTGTGTGTAGGAGATGTGAAAGAGTAGCAAAGGGTTTAGCTGCAGAGCCAAAGGTATGGGTTCATTTACTAACATAACTAATTTTTAGGGCCCTGAGTTTGAGACCCAGGACTAGCATGCCCACACACAAAGCCTAGTGGGTGTGAGGCCCTAATTTGAAGCTTCACTGTGGGCATGCACATGTGTTCTCTCTCCCCTACCCCCCCAGATCCTGACATTGCTGGCAGTAATGTCAACTGCAGTCACTCTGGGAACTTGTATACTTGTTTCTCAAAGAGTTAAACATCCAGTTGCCATGTGACACAGCACTTCCACTCGTAATGTACCCACCCAAGAACAATAAGAGCATGTATCCATGAGTATATGCATGTGAATATTCATAGTATTTACAACACTCCCAAAGTAGAAATAACCTAGGTGCTCATCACCTAAAGAAAATGCGGCACATCCTACAAAGAGCATATATTATAGCACAGCCAAACCATTAAGAGGGTACTGTGAAGAGAGAAGCAGCTGCCAGACACAAACAGCTGTGTGCTATATGGTTCCATTTATCTGAAGAATAAGTAAATCTTCAGAGGCAGAAAACAGATTAGTAGCTGGGGGTGGGTAGAAAGAAAGTAATTGCTAATGGTAGGGGGGCAGTGAGAATGTTCTACAATCGGTTATTGTACAACTCTTATGAACAGGCTAAAAGCCATTAAATTGTACTCTGTAAATAGGTAAATTGTATGGTGTGTGAAATAAAGCTGTTATTAAAAAAGAAAAGTCAGTGTTGGGATTAACTAAGAATGAGATCATCTAATTTGGGAGGAGAGAGTTTCTTCCCACCTTGTTGGAAGCTCCATAAGTAGGTTAGGTTCTCTTCTCTGACTGTTTGCTCCTTTCGCTGCATTTGCTATACGATCAGATAATGCCCCTCACAGTAACTAATATTAAAGGGACAACTGGACGGATTGTAAATGTGAGATTCTGGTACATAGGTGGTAAATGAGCACTGACTTCTTTAGTTCTTAGGCTAGTTTATATCTTTTTTGTTAATTGTCGAGATAATGTCGGGTTATAGTTACATTTATCAGGTAGTAGGTATATCTTTGCCATTTATTAACACCTTTGAAATCCTTTCTGGAAGGAAATAGAACCCTCATTTCACACATGAGGAAACTGGGGCGCAGAGAGGCAGACAGGTGGTCAGGCTTGCTTTGCTTTGGAGTGGTGAGATTGAGAACATGACCACACCCAGCTGTAAAGCAGTCTTTGACTGGTGGCCAAGTGCCCAGCACGTAGTTATTGCACAGAAGGGAAAGTGGACCTCTGGAGACAATGAGCAGTTTGGTGACACTGAGCCCTGGAACATTCATGTCAAAGTAGGCCTATGGGTAATCCTCTGAGAAGAATATACTAGAATTTCCATTGATATGTTCCCTCATTCCCACTTTACTTATCTGTGTGTGTGTGTGTGTGTGTGTGTGTGTGTGTGCACGTGCACATGCACGTGCGCTATATGTTATATTTTATAATCTATTGATGATATGACACAGATCTATCCCTTATTGGGGGCACATGTCAAAATTGTGACACTGGGCCCAAGGGCTGTGTACCAACTTTTGGAAATGCAGCAGCGTGGAAGAGGTGCTCTGGCAAAGTCTTTCTCCCCTCCATGGTCACTTCTGTCTTACTTCATGGCTTTCTGTCATTAAGTCCTTATAACAGCCACTAGTTTTCTCTTCCGCCTCAGAGAAACAGTGAGCCTTGTCCAGGAATAACGGGTTCCTGCGGGTAAGGGTGCAGCTCCAAGAGGATAGTTTGCACAAAATTGAGTAAGAGGAAGTCCTCTGGACAAGGTCTAGAATTAGCACATATATAGACTAGAATAAGAATCTGGACCTGGGGAAAAGAAGCTGTAAGTGATGCTCTACATCTCCTTAGCCAGAAGGTAGTGAAGACTTGCGTCCAGGCAAGAAGGGATCTGAGGTCATCACCTTTTTCCCAGGGAGTTCCTCTACATAGTTGTGGGATAGTTCACCTGGCTGGCTTTCTATGAGTATCACAAAGACACCTAGCACCTATGGGCTGTTGTACCAATGAGAGCTGTGCTGAGCCTACCAGAGGCCCCTCCTGTGCCGCCCCTGCCGTTCTCAACTTCTCTGAGGCAGGTGTTCTGTGAACTTGGACTCCAAAGCACATTGCTCTTTGCCACAGAAAGCCAGAGTCCCTCTGAGTCCAGCCTCTTCTGTGCTGTCTGCTTTCTGAGCTGGGCCTGTGGTTCTTAGTTGAGCTCAGAGGTCTTCAAGGGAAGGCTCTTGGGCATGGAGGTCTCATGGGTCATACAACTGATGAGGACCTTATGTAGATGAGGACTCAGCTGTCCCATGCATCATCCTTTTGGCAATCATCAGGGTGTGCTGGATAGGCAGGTCAGCCAGAGGAGCTCATGGATAGCTTGATGGCAAAATCACATGTACTTCAGGGGCTGGGGGTTTGGCCCAGTGGTAGAGTGCTTATCTAGCATGCACAAAAACCCAGGTTCAATTCCTCGGTATGACATACATAGAAAAAAACCAGAAGTGGTGTTGAGGCTCACGTGGTTAGAGCTCTAGCCTTGAGAAAGTCCAAGGACAGTGCTCAGGCCCTGAGCTCAAGCCCACGACTGCCCCCCCCCCCCCAAAAAAAAAATCACATGTGCTTCAGGTGGAACAGTTTAGGGAGCTCACACCTAATCTGCATTTGGCAGATGAAGTGGGCAGAGGTGGGGTGGTTCTAAGCTTAGTGTGAGTGCCAGGCAGGCCCATATCCTGCTCTCAGATCATCCCCCCTCACCCTCAACCATCAGTAGGGGGCTGGCAGTGGATGGTGGTAAAAGTGGTAGGACGAAGCTATAGGAGACAGCCCAACTATAGGCTTCCCTCAGCCGCCACTACGCTTTTTAAGTGGAAGCTTTTGCTGCTTCTTTAGAAAGATGACCAAGCAAATAGTAGGTGTAAGTGGCTTGGTGAAGCTGGTGGTCTCCTACCTGTGGCTTAAGGAATAGTTCTGTTGCTGTTCTTTGTGGAAACCAGCAATGTGAAAGGAAGGGTGGCAGAGACAGGTCCCAGCTCATATCTTCTGAAAGCATCCTCATGTTTAGAGGCAATGTAAGGCTAGAAGACACAAAGGCTAATACATTATTTTCAGAAAAGACCTTTCAGGGCTGGAGGTATGTCTCAAGTGGTAAAACTCCAGCCATGAGTAAGCAAACCAAGAGAGTGCAAGACCCCCTGAATTCAAGCCCCAGCACTGGCAAAATAAAACATAAGAAGAATAGGATCTTTTATCCAGCCCCTCACCTCAATGTGAATTTCTTTAAAAGTTCCTTCCCATGACCTGGGCACCTGTGGCTCATGCCTGTAATCCCAATCAAGAGACTGAGATCTGAGGATCATTGTTCCAAGCCAGACCAGGCAAGAAAGTCTGTAAGAATCTTACCTCTAATCATCTTTCAAAAAACCGGAAGTGGCACTGTGACTCAAAAGTGGTAGAGAAGTAACAGGTCCTGAGTTTTTTGTTTTTTTGCTTGCTTGTTTGTTTTGCCAGTCCTTGAACTCAGGGCCTGGGCACTGTCTTTGGGCTTTCTCAAGGCTAGCTCTCTGAAAGACTTCCTTTCCTATTTTTGGCTTTCTGTCCCTAATTTCTGGGTATAAATGTTTTTGCTATTTAATAGAAGAAAAAGTTATTGCTTGTTGAGCCAAGACAGCCTCTGTAGGATGTTTCACAGCCTGGACAGGAGTGGGTGGGTTCCTGACTCCATTCCCCCAGCCCCATTGTCAGTGCTTCAAGGATGTTGGCTCTGGTCTGACCTCCTCCTTGCATCTAAAACCAAACCAAAGCAAAACAAATAACAACCACAAAAAGTTAGCTTTTTGGAATCCATCTGTGGAGCTTTTCCTTACTTCTCTCTTGGATTAGCATCCCCTCTGGGACTGGGAATGTGGCTGCTACTGTTTCCATAGCTGTCCCCTTCCTGTGCTTCCCCTCTCCCTTTCACCCCTCCCTCCAGTACAAGCTGGGATATTGTTCTCCCAAATAGGAAGTAAAGTCCTCAGAAAAAACCCAGCTTTTCCCTACTCCTCCCTGGGTGGGTGGGTAGGAAATAATAACTTTGAGGGCCAAGGGCTATGGGATCCAGCACCACGTCTTGCTGCTGTTTGCTGCTGCCTCTGAGTGACTCTGCCATCTTGCTCTTGCAGCCCACAACCCTCCCTCAGGGCACCATCAACATGAACCAGTGCACAGACGTAGTGGATGGAGAAGGCCGCACTGGGCAGAAGTTTTCCCTCTGCATCCTGACACCTGAGAAAGAGCATTTCATCAGAGCAGAGACCAAGGAGATCATCAGTGGGTGAGTTACCCAGAGCCAAACAGCAGGCCCTTGAACCAGGCCTGAGTACCTTCAGCAGGGTAGATCATGGACTAATCTGGCTGCATCATCATTGATAATTTACCCAAGAGGCTTTCCCTCTGAACTCTCTATCTTCCTTGTCAGTATCATTGTGTTCCCATGCCTCACCCCTGTGCTGTCCACACACTTACCAAATGCACACCTGTGTGTCCTATAAACTTCGGGGCCACAGTGTCTTTCTGAGGCCTCTTCATTGGTCACCCAAGGCACACCTATTCTTGTCCCTATCATGGAGGAAACCCACCAAGTTGCTTAACAGGTCTGTCTACAGGATCCTTCATAGTTCTGCAACATCTCTACTGCCCTATACCTCAGTGGTGTTGAGTGATATATTACCATCCATCCCCTCAATCCTGAACAACCTTCTTCCTTCGTGTTGTTGAGTCATCTTGTGCCTCCCCTTTGTGGGAATTCTCAAAACTCCTGATGATCCACACTCAGCCCTTGGGACTCATGTCCTCTGTGCCATGTGCATGAGCCACACTATTGCCACCACTTCTTTGTTTCACAAGAACTGACCCGCCTGCTCACTTCTGTGGCGTATAGGCCATGTTTGGAAGTAGCTGATATTCTGAAGGACATGAACTTTGTGCTCTTGAATATCAGGCAACTCCAAGTTTAGGGAGTAGGGCATTTACTACAAACACCTTATGACTTAAGCAGTGGTGAAAAACTTGATGGTACACACGGGTTAACAGGCTCTAACAGGCCTGGCCCTTTGGAGTGAATCTCAGAATCCTGCTCATTCTTTAAGGCTGGTGGATTTTGAAATTTGTAAGAAAACAAACCTGGAAAGCTGAGGAGATAAATCAGGTGGCTGCAATGCAGAAAGGAAATTGGAGAGATGACTCCTTCAATTTGAGCACATGCAGCAATACCTGGAGTACAGCCTTATTTTTAACATTTTAGCTGCAGCCCTGGCCAGTCTGAAGGAGGAAGAGGGAACAGGGTCTAGAGCCATTACTTGCTGTGGGGTGCCCCCTGCTGGGCAGATATGAGTTCAAATTTCTTAAGTTCCAGGGAACAACCTAGAGGAAGTTTTGTCTGTCTGTAAGCTTAACCTAGAAGTGTGGTATCTAAGTGTCCAGGGTTTCTCAAGAACTCTTGCTTTTTCCAGGCATTAGAGGTTCATGTTTATAATCCTAGCTACACAGGTGGCTGAGACCTGTAAGATTGTGGTTCAAAGCCAGCCCAGGCAGAAAAGTCAGCAAGAGTGTCTCCTCCCAAAAGCTGGTCTAGAGGTACAATTCAAGTGATAGAGCACAAAATGAGCAAGCAAGCTGTGGAGAGCACTCAAGTAAGGAGCATTTGCAAGGATGAGAGGAGGTGGAAAAGATGAAGTTTCTGTCCCCAGGACATATATGTTACACAAATGTTAGGGTTAGGAAACCCAGAATATGGGGAAGGTAAGGAAGCTGCTGCTTGGGTCAGGAGAGGTGCAGGGCCCATGGGTGGGCCTTTGTCATAGAACCTGGCTGGTGGACAGAAACCAGGATAAGGAGAGAGAAGAGCTCTGTTCAGCCAATGGTGCCATGTCCACACCCAGCACAGTTGCCAGCCCTTTCCTCTTCGCTCAAAACTATCCTGAATGGCCTGCTGGCACTGCCAATGGCTGGCATTTGCAAGACTTAGGGGACCTGGGTGCCCTAAGGTTCTACAATCCATACTATACTCTCCACACACCTGGGATCCTCAGGGAGAAAGGTGACCTTGATGTAGAAAGTCTGGAAAAGTTGTAGGGACAGTCCTGTGGAGACCTAGGTCCTCTGAGTGCCTGGTGGAAATGTCGGCCACTGCCACCATTATGAGCTCCACAGGAACAGCTCCCGGAGCCCAGGAGGCCCATTGGCCTCTGTCTCAGCAGAGGAATGAGCAGGAAAAGGGCTTAACATCCTGGGAAGCCCAATGGTTGGCTGGCTTTGCAGATTCACTTGCACCCTCCTTTCTTCTGTGAAGCACACAGAAAAGGGACTGCAAGACCTGCGGCTCTAATAATGCAAGCCTTTGCCTGTAGTTGGAAAGTTGATCATTACTGGTCATGGTCTGAACTGGGCTAAGGGTAGCCTTTGGCGTAGTCACTGAGATTCCCTGCACTGAGACTAATCCCCCAGCTCCCAGCTTCCTACGACACTTCCTACGGCAGTCCCAGAAAGCCACTTACTGCCCCACCATCTCCCTTCTACAACAACCTCAAATCAACAACCTCAAATTAGTGTTGCAAGTCCTTCTCTTGCCCTAGTAGGGATGTTGCTGGGTTGTTTGTTTGTTCTTTTTGTCGGTCTTGGGGCTTGAACTCTGGGCCTGGGTGTTGTCCCCAAGCTCTTTGGCTCAAGACTATTCCTTTACCACGTTGAGCCACAGCACCACTGCCGGTTTTCTTGTGGCTAATTGGCGATAAGAGTCTCACTGACTTTCCTGCCCAGGTTGGCATTGAACCTCCAATCTCAGATCCCAGCATCCTGGGGAGTTAGGATTATAGGTGTGAGCACCAGCTGCTGCTGCATTTTGTCAGCACAGCTACTGCCATAATCCCAGGCACGAGTTCAGGAATGTCTGACTAGACCTGTGTCTCCTGTGGTTCCCTCCCCTTTAGAGGGAATGCTGGCTGCCCTGGCCATTCAGCCAAGGCAGTCCCCTGTTCCTTAGCAGTTCAGTCCCTTTATCCTTGTGAAAGTCTGATCAGGAAGAAATAGTGTTTATATCATGGCTTGATCTAGCTCCCAGTTTCAAAAATGAGCGGATAACATTGTTAAGTTGCTAAAAGTACCTGAGGCTGTATAGTCAGACTATGGTAAAGCCAGATCTAAGATGCTGGCCTTGTGGCCTGCAATTCCTCCATTCCCAAGAGGAATTGCTGGTCTTGAGTATCCTTTCCAGCACGTAGGCCCTAATGTGTATGGAAATAGAGTGGGAGACATATTTCTGAATAATTCTGCCCGGTTTTCTCCTTTGTAAGAGATGGTCTAGAAGGTCAACTGCTTACTCCTGAGGTGAACTCCTGGTTTTCTTCTTGGAGCCAAAATCTATCTGCTTTGATATCCCTAACTGGCTTTCAGTTGCTGCTTATTTGTGTGTTCTCCAAATCCACTTTGGGCAGGCAGTTTAAGAATCAAATCTAGCCCAGTACCAGTGGGTCATACCTGTAATCCAAGCTGCTTAGAAGGCTGAGATCTGAGGATTGTGGTTCAAAACCAGCTGGGGCAGCAAAGTCCTTGTGAGATTTTTTTTTTTTGGCGGGGGGTGGGGGCGCGGCAGTCCTCGGGCTTGAACTCAGCCTGAGCACTGTCCTTGGGCATTCTCAAGTCTAGAACTCTACCACTTGAGCCACAACATCACTTCCAGATTTTTCTATGTATGTGTATATATCAAACCTAGGTCTTTTTGCATGCTAGGCAAGCACTCTAACCACTGGGCAAAACTCTCACACACACCCATGAGATTCTTATCTACAGTAAACTACTCAGAAAAGCTGCAAGTGGCTCTGTGTCTGAGGTGGTAGAATACTAGCCTTGAACACATAGAGGTTCAGGGACAGCACCTACACCCTAAGGTCAAGCCCCAGGACTAGCAAAAAACAACAAAAGAATCAATTCTAAGCCCTGGGAATAAAAGTAGGTATGGGTCAGAGATGTGTACTCATTCACCAAAGCTTGTGGTCAAGCATGCCTTTTTATAAGCATGGAGCCTATATTGTGCCCTTAGTCCCTGGTGACAGTGGCTGTAGCGCTGTCATTGTCTGGCCTGGTTCTGGTATATACTGTGCCACTCCAGGCCCACTCTGTAGCACAGCCTTTCCCAACTGTAGCACCTTTCATCTGGGGTTATGTTCTGTCTTGCTCAGTGCTCAGAGATTTGGCTGTTAGATGACTGTCTCCAGGCAGGAAACACAGGGCATGGGGTCTAGACTATCCCAGCCTGGGATGGATCATGTTCTTGAGAGCCAGAGTCTTACCTGATACTCTCTCCTCTCCTTTTCCCAGGTGGCTAGAGATGCTTATGGTCTATCCCAGGACCAACAAGCAGAACCAGAAGAAGAAACGGAAAGTGGAGCCACCCACCCCACAGGTAGGCCAGGTGTCATTTCCCCCAGTGGGGCTGAAACCTGGGGGGAGGTGAACTTTAGGTTAAAGAGTGAGGAAGGGGTCAAGCTAGTGTTGAGGTGGTCATACCCTGCACACTCCTCTCACTGCAGGGAGGAGTTGGGCCAGCAGGCAACAGAATATGGCCATCCTTGGCTTCTGGGGAACATGCAGGGGTTCTGGTAGGATTCAGGCCATAGTATTTATCTGGGGTCAGTAACTTTCATTTAAACTGTTGCCTCTGTATCTGCTTCTGCTCCTTCTCCTTTTCCTCTTTTTTTTTTTTTCTCATCCGAGACTTGAACTCAAGGCATAGGTGCTATCCCTGAACCTCTTTTGCTTAAGGCTAGTGCTCTACCACTTAAGCCACAGTGCCTCTTTTGGCTTTCTCTGAGTAGTCTATTGAAGATAAGAGTCATAGCCTTTCTTGCCCAGGCTGGCTTCGAACTATGATCCTTAGATCTTAGCCTTCTGAGTAGCTAGAATTACAGGTGCGAGCCACCAGCACCGGTGTTCCCATTCAGGTCCAAAAGCAGAACGAATGAAGCCACATGGACTGGCTAGGTATAGATGCTGTGGAAACTCATTCTCTACATTCATAATAACGATTTCAGATTTCAGTGGGCTCTACTCAGAAGTGTGTTCTCTTCCTTCATTTGTCATATCTCCCTGACTTGTATCTAAAGTGCCTGGAAGTTGGGCAGTGATGGATCCTGAACCAATTCCTATGAGCTTGCCATTGACTCTTGGGCTGGTTGTATGATGGGAGAGGCTTACCTGTTGTCTGGCAGAAACTTGGGACCTTTTCCTGTGTATTTGTCTGGATGGCTTGAGGCCCCCTAGACTAGGTATTTCAGGGCATGGAGGTTACTGTGATGTCAGACAAGAGTTTGTCTGTATGGCTTCCCAGACTCTAACGCTATAGGGCTGTCTTAGTGTCCCCTGGAGCTGGGTAGCCAGGACTTGCACCCTTGACACCACTGTCTCCACAGGAGCCTGGGCCTGCCAAGGTAGCTGTCACGAGCAGCAGCAGTAGCAGTATCCCAAGTGCTGAGAAAGTCCCCACCACCAAATCCACCCTGTGGCAGGAAGAAATGCGGGCTAAGGACCAGCCTGAAGGGAGCGGCAGCCTGAGCCCAGCCCAAAGCCCCAGCCAAAGCCAGCCTCCTACAGCTAGCTCCCTGCGGGAACCAGGGCTAGACAACAAAGAAGGTAAGCTGCAGCTGGCTGGTCTGTGTATATATTTGTTCTGGTGTCTTGTCTTACAGTGCTGAAGTAGGCCTTCATTCTAGCCTACCAAAACCCTGGACCTCTTTCTCTCTTGTGTATCAGCTCTGGATAGCACTGACTTGACATGGACTGAGTTTCTTAGACTGGCTTAGCCTTGCCCCTTGTAGCTCTTAAAATCCATCCATAAAGGAGGCAGATAATACCTGAAGGCTGTCAGCCCCAGGAGCTATCAGGAGAATCAAAATTACTGTGCTTCAAGGACTGTGGAGGTCCCTGCTCCTACACCACGTACTCTCATTGTTAATGGTGTTAGCCCTAGATATACACTGTATATATTACCTTGGGTCCTGCCTCCTTTCTCGGTCCATCCTGCCTGGCCCCCAGCTAACATGACATGCTCAGGAGGAAGCAGCTCTCCATTTGGCATGCTGGAACTACCTGAACAGAACAAGTTTCCTCTGTGGCCTATTCTTCAAGCACATGCCTACCCTCATCTACCGTCCCTTTCTCTCAAGGGCTTTCTACAAAAGCCCTTTGCCTCTCTCCACCCCACGAACCTACAAGAGCTGGAAAGGCTGTTTGGGGCTTGGTAAGAAGCAATTGGTAGTTGTCTTCCCTCCTGGACTTGGTACGGAGTCCTGTTCTCCCAGCTGAGCCCACACAAGCCCAAGATAGGCCTCCACATCTGTCTAGGAGAAAAGAAGGGAAAAAGGTATGGGTGGAATAAGCATTCCACCCCACAATTCTTTCCTGACAAAGGTGCCTTGAGTGTTCCCTGCTTGATCTTATATTGGCTTTTGGAAAACGCACCCAGCAGAGTTGACTGCTGTCTAAGTGAGCCTCCTCCCCACCTTCTCTTCCAGAGGACAGTGCCATGAATGGCGACCGAGTGGACTGTAGCCGCAAGGTGCGGGTTGAGAGTGGCTACTTCTCCCTGGAGAAGGCCAAGCAGGACCTGAAGGCGGAGGAGCAGCTGCCCTTGCCGCTCTCCCCGCCCAGCCCCAGCACCCCCAACAGCAGGTATGGTTGCCCTGAGTCACCTTTCCAGGAGCTCGGCCGTTCCCTTCACTCCCCAGGTCCTCGAGCCCCCAGCCGAATGGTCTACAGCATCTCCCTCAGCAGCTTGGGTGAGGCCAGCCGGCCTCCTATCCATGAGGACTCCAGCAGCGCTGGGGGGCGGGAAACAGAAGGACTGGGGAGCACCTTTGCCTTTAAAGCCAGCAGGCAATATGCCGCCCTGGCCGACGTCCCTAAGGCCATCAGGATCAGCCACCGAGAAGCCTTCCAGGTGGAGAGAAGGCGGCTGGAGCGTAGGACTCGGGCCCGGAGCCCTGGCAGGGAAGAGGTGGCCCGTCTGTTTGGCAACGAACGGAGGTAAGGAGGAGACTAAAGGATGGATACACGTGCAACACTGCATGTACATGGACATGTACACATACACATTTAGGTATACATACATTTTCACACACATGCTCCCTCACCTTCCCTAGAGAGCACTCTTGTGTTCAGAGTGTCAGATACCTTTTTCTCTGGGTCCTAGACTAGCCCCAGAGGATGATTGCTGCATTTAGTTTCTCCTGGGACCTCAAGTACCCAGGAGAGGAGGGTGTTCCAGCTGCCTGGAATCTAGAAGGCTGGCCTTGTTCTCCCTGGTTTGCTTTTGTTGTCTAAGATGACCCCGAGGCATAGGAAGATAGGCCAGCACAGGTTCCTCTCTTGAGTTCATAAGTGCTTTCATAGCATCATTTTTGCCCTCTGGGCTTGGTTGAAATGAAGAGGCAGAGCAGAGTTCCAGCTTCTTGGGGAAAGGCAGGATCTGGACAGCAGGCAAAAAGGTCAAGATACAGAACTCCCTGAGAAGAGGAGGCTCCTGCCTGCCTTCCCTTGCTTTCCTGGCCCAAGCTTCTTAAGAACTACAGGATTCTGTCTCAGACCATAAAGCAATGTGCAGGCCCAGAAATGTTGCAGGACAAATTAGAAGTACATATATTCCCCCCCTGTGAAGAAAACGTACAACACTTACTAGATTTTTGTAGTTCACTTTCCAAGGAAGCTATCCAGTAAAGTGCCCCACTCTTCCTAGAGAGAATCAGAGCTCTTGTCACTTCCAACTTGTGGATGGTAAAGATGAGTCTGCAATCATCCTCTGAGGCTGCAATCCAGGGTCCAGACGAAAAGGTGCCTCACACCCAGAAAGGTGACCTCATGCTAATACCTAATGAGGCCTTAGTTCTAAGCTCTTATTCCTATAAATGACCCAGGGACAAGGGTCCCATTCTTTTAAACATTTAAGCAAACTTACAAGTTATGGATTACAGTCAAGGAGGCTGAGCAAGCGGGCGAAGGAGGCTGCACTGGCAAATGAGCAGGCTGTGTGTCATGGCTCCAGAGTGGGATTGGCCATGTCCTGTGTTAGTGCCAGACCACAGAATTAACATTGTGCATACCTGCTTTGCTTGGCTTCTTCTTAGATTAATTTTGAACTCATTCTCATCTACCTGCCTGGGATAGATGCAGTCTCTGAGACTTTGCTCTAGCATGTTCTTTGCCACTGTGGGATGGGTTTTAGCTGGTGTTTGCACCCTTGATTCTGCCTATGCATACTAATCCTGTAGCTGTCCCTTTCTCATGGATCCTGATGACCTCTGACTGGCTGATCTGGCTCATCTCACCAGTTCCTGGGTAGGCCACTCTGTACCAGAGTGGATCCTGCCTCTAGTTGTTAGCTCAATCTCCAAAGTGGCAAGAAATCAGCCACCGCTGTCTTGATCATGGAGTCAGTTCCTTGACAAGCCCTAACTGAGCTAGTAAACAATTCTGATCACAATGGGCCCTGAGCTTCAAGTGTCTGCTGTTCAGACTTCCAGAGTCTTTTGCAGATGTTTCTTGGACAGCTGGAGTTGTGTCTGGCTACTAAGGGTAAGGAAACCATGATCCTGTGTGAAATGCTTTGAGAACCCCAGTACTGAAGCAGGCACACAGCACCTGTTCTCAGTTCTACCTGAGTGGTGTGCTTGCTGTTGCACCACCCACTCTGCACAGTGAGCTATGGCAGAGGTTGCCTGAGCCTGTGGTCTTCACATCTCCTAGAATGGAGCCATCAGAGCAAGTGCTTGCCTGTTTTCTGACCTGACTCCTCTGCCTGGAGCCCCATGGGTCTACAGCATGCATTTTGGCCCATCACAGTTCTCAATGCTGTCACAGAGCCTTTCAGACCTCCAAGTCAGGTGGAAGGGCTCTCAGGCCAGAAGGAGCAGCAGCACTAAGGCCCAGTAATAGCAGCAGTTTGGCTGGACCCTTTCCCTTGTGCCTGGTGATCTGGCAGCTTCTTAGCTTCCTGCTCTCACAACGCACCTCCTCCTGCTCCTCTTAGCACTGCCTTCTTTGTGGGTGCAGTTGGCTGGCCAGGCATGAGCCTCTTTCTGAAAAAAGATGCTGTGGGAGGAAGCAGATACCCAGAGTGCCTCCCGAGCTCTGCCTTCCTGGAAGAAGGGGCCTTTGGAGGTAGATAACACAAACCTTTAAAGAGAGGCTGCCTCAGGGCAAAGGGTAGGATTCCAGGGCCCAAGCCCTCCCTCTTTGTAAAGTAGATTTTAGTCTTCTGAGTACAGGGTCTTCATTGTTTCCCCTGACTTTTAGGGCCACTTGTTTAGAATATATTCTCCCTGAGAGTGGAGACCAAGGTAGCCCCGGGGTCAGTGAGAAGGAGACCACTCTCCTGACAAGTCTTAAGTCCAAATTCCAATCCACTACTTCCCTCCCTAGGACAGCCCACAGCCTTCCTGCCTAACCCCACCATGGTGACTCCTCAGACTGGGATAATCATGGGGATTTTTCTCCTTCCTCAGCGTTCACCTTGGGTTTTTGCTGCTTTAATTCTTTGAATAATTTTGATTTACCATTATTTGATTTTTAAAAGCAGACCTTTTCTGTTCATTCATTTTCCAGCCTTGTTTTCTTTCAGGTCTTGCCCTCTCCGCCCTCTGCTGTGTCGCTGTGGCGTTCGCGCCTCCTCCACCCGCTTCGCTCCCATCTCAGCTTCGTCTCAGCGGCAGACCACCTGATGAGGCCGCCAGCCCTTTTACATGAAATCAACTTGCTTTGTTTTTAATTTGGTTTTTGATTCCTTTTTAATGTTGGCAAAAATGTTAATTCATGGGTCTTTTTCTTGCTAATTTTGGACATCTTGGGGTGAGGCTGTACTGTGATTGTGGAAAAGCGCAGTGTATGTAGAGATGGTGATTGCCCTTTGATTAGGTCTGTGGCTAAGGACAGCTGCCTGGTGTCAAGGTGTGTGAGTGCCACGTGGATCAGCACCACAGAGCCTCAGGGGCCTTCAGCATGGTGGCAGGGCTGGGCACAGGTCTAGCAGGAAAGAGCCATGCCTTGCAGTGTTCCAGCCTGCCATGAAAAGGGTACAGATTGGGTTGTCTAAGCCCAGTCAGTGCCAGTTGGAAGCTGGGGGGAAACTGGTGCAGGGACCTGATGGAATGGGCCAGGTAAAGGGAGAAGGTGCAGGAGCCCATTTTAATCAAGATAAAGACTAACTTGGGGACATGGGATTCTCTGGTCTCAGACAGCCCTGTGTCTTCTCTTGCAGGAGATCCCAGGTAATTGAGAAATTTGAGGCTTTAGACATTGAGAAGGCAGAACATATGGAGACCAATGCATCAGCCATGCCCTCCCCATCAAGCGACACTCGGCAGGGCCGCAGTGAGAAGAGGACCTTCCCTAGGAAGCGGGTGAGCCCCTGGGATCAGAGTACCCAGGTCCAGGTGAGACTCCCAGAGGCGACGGGAGTCTGGGTATTGTACTGCTAAGCACTTCAAGTGCTCCTGTACAAGGGATATGCTTCTTCCAGGCCTTTGCTCCTTGATAGCCTCATTACTGAGCCTCTTGAGGCAAGTCTGTCTTCTGCCTCTTTCTTCTACACTTCATCTTTCTCTGCTGGAGAACGTTGGAATTAATTTTTAGATCCCAGGTCATAACTAGCATTTCTTTTCCTCTCGGAGGCAGTCCACCAACAAGGCTGAACATCACACCTTCCTGTCTTTCTAGTGACACCCATGCCCTCCTTTCTCTGCTCAGTCTACGAGTGCCGTCAACCTCAGCAGTCCTCCTCCTAGGCCCGTGCCTGCCAACCTTCCTCTTCTATATCCTGCTTTGTCTCCATCCTTCCCCGGTTTCTTTCTTGCTCATGAGGCACCCACTGGCTTTTCTGGGTCTCCAGAAGCTAAAAATAGAGTGGGGGCCAGGACAGTGATGGTGACTGGGCATCGAAAAGAAAAAACATCTCTACTAACCAGGGCATCCCAGGGCCCAGGTTGTCCCAGACCTGCAGTGGGGCCTACATAGAGTGTTATCCCTCTCTGGGAGCAAAGCACCTTCCTGTTTGAGAGGGATGATTGATCACTCAGCTGCCATCCTGTGCCTGCCTGAGCTGCCTCAGGCTGTACTGATGGGCGGCTGCTCTCTGCCACAGGACTTCACCAGCGAAGCCCCCACAGCTCCTCTCTCAGATGCCTCGGCTTCCCCCCTGTCTCCACACCGAAGAGCCAAGTCACTGGACAGGAGGTCCACGGAGTCCTCCATGACGGTGAGCCCAGGCCACATGCCAAGTTCTCTGAAGATCCCCTGTGGCCACTGATGTTTCTGCCCACTCTGGGTTGCTGTCTGTTAGTGTCCATCTGTCCATTCTGGCCATTTCTCTGTGCACAGGCCCTCATGTCTATGAGTGCCCCGCTTGCTGGCCCCAGCTTGTCAGAAGCAGATCCTGTGTTCTTCCCCTTCTAGGCTCAGCACAATTGGAGTCTTAAGTGGCATCCTGAGTGTAGGTCATCTCAGCCACAGAAGGGAAATCTGATTTTTTAAGAGTCAGGCCACAGACCCTCTCCTCTTCTCATTTTGGGTGTTTATTTTTGTGGCATTTCAGAGGAGGAGCCATGTCTTAGGAGTTTGTCTTGTTGGAGAATTATGCATTGGAGGAAAGTAGGCTTTTCCTAGGTCCTCCCACTGGGCCTAGAACTTCAGTAGAAGCTGCTCAACTGGAACGGATAAAATGAGGTCTAGGCTACCTCAGCATGCTAGCCTCACTCTTCTGCATTCTTTCTCTCTAGTGTCCTGAAGATACTGGCTCTGCTCTCTGGCTCTCATCCCTGAGGCAGAGAGAGCTGTTTCTCTGTCAGTTCAGCTGGTTGTCATGGTTCCCGAGAAGCAATCAGAGACCCAGAGAAAAGACTCAGGGACTCACCCACACTGTTCCAACAAGGCTGCTGTAACACAACCACAGCAGAAAGTTTTAAGAGTCTTTATTACAGATCTATAGCTCATCAGAGTGGACAGAGAGGCAGAGAGCAGCCCTTCATCTCAAGTGTCAGGCAGCAACCATAGCCATCTGCACCTAAGTGGAACTTTTCTCCTTTAAAGATCTCTGAGCTGAGGCATCCTAATCTCTCACTGTTACCTACTGTTGGTACTTCAAACAACTTTGGCAGAGTTACTGTTTAATGGGAAGCATGAAGTGGGGCAAAGCAGGCCTTCACAGGAGTTCTCATCGTTGTGGTCAGCCTTAGTCAAACAGTACTCCACTGTGGTCTCTCTGTGACAAAGTAGGAGCTCCCAGAACATTGTCCTGGTGTCTTGCCATTTCTCACTTACTCTCCTAAAACACACCTTGTCTTTGAAATACTAAAAGGATTTAAAGGCAGTTTCTGATCAGGATGGCTGTGGAAAGCAGAGAATGCTTAGGGATACAAAAGGGTTAGCTGAAGTCTGTAGAACCTGACCACAGAGACACATTGTGTAGTACGTGAAGGTCTCAGCTGAGAATGGGCTACAGGTGTCCTAATGCCATGAGCTTTCAGGCTGTGCACTGGTCCCAGGTAAGTGAGCAGGACGAATGGGAAAGGTTAAATAGCAGTGACATTCTACTTAGGTCCTGTTGGCAGGTGCAGATCTTCCTGTCTGTTGTCCTACTTCTGATGGAGCATGGAGACTTCCTCTTGAGGAAATGGCCTGAGGGTCTGGGCAGAGCTATTGGTGCTGCTCCTCCATACCAGACATGGTCTCTGCCTCACTTGGATCTTCATGTAGCTTCAAGAGGCTTTAGTCATTTGCTGCAGATGCATCCCTTTGTGTGTAGTCCTCAGGGATTCTACCTCTGGGCCTGTGCTCTGCCCCCAGTTAGGCTATACAATGGGCCCTGTACAGACATCTGCCTCAGCACAGAGATCTTTGGGGCAGTTGGCAGCCTGTGCTGCTGTTGCCTAGGGCAAATAAGACTGTGTCATCTCCCTTTGCCTGCCATTTCCTTCCTCGAAGAGGCATGCAGTATCACAGAATACAGTGAGAGACAGTGCGCAGATTTGTCTGGCAAGTAGAGAAACTTCTATTCCTGATGCCGCTTCATTTAGATCAAAATGTCTCAGCCATGTCAGCCCTATCAGACATGTTTTATCCACAATTGGGATGCCATGAGGCTTTCCTATAAGCCATTCTTTTCTCTCTCCCTCAGCCTGACCTGCTGAATTTCAAGAAAGGCTGGCTAACCAAGCAGTATGAGGATGGCCAGGTAAGTGTGTGGAGCAACTTGGGGCTGTGAATGCCAGGCAACAGATGTGAGCTTATCTCGAGTGGGGTCCATGAGCCCTGGCTCTGTCTCCCTACCTTCTGCTGCACATGCTTGTCTCGTAGACCAAGACTACAGCAGGGCCTTCCACTTGCTCACAGTACAGGTGTAGGGTTCCCATTGCCACAGTGATGACAACACTTCTCAGCCTCAGGCCTTGGAGACATTCCACAACACAGCATTCTACAACTGTGTGCCTTTCTTAAAAGTTCATCAGGGTCCGAGGTTTTCCAAGGAGCAGGGCAGGCCTCTGGCTATGGGGCTAGCTTGTATTTCCAAATGCAAAGATAGAGCTTGACTCTGAAAGAGCAGTTCAGCTGTGGTGCCAGCATTAGGCTCTGGGGATAGTAAATGTGGTACATTGCAGCCTTTAAATTCAAGTAGGAAAAGCCTGTCAGCCTCACCCTGACCCTGAGCTAGGCTAGAAAACCAAGCATCCCAAAAAGGCATAAAGGAGCCTGCTGAATCTTTGGCCTAGAAGTCCTTAAGCCCAGATAACTGGAGCTCCCCCTTCCGCTTTCCACAGATCATGCCAAAAACCCTCTCTCTTTTTCTCTTCTCCCTCTTCTATATTCAATTTCCTTGGCTTTGCCTGAAGACTCAAGTTCCCCTCTTGCCACTCACAGTGAAGACTGAGACTCTAGCGGGTTAGTTTGTTCCTGCTGGTGTAGCGGGATGTGCCTCTTTGGTGAGCCAGCCAAGTGGCTGTGGCTCTCTGCTCTTTTTCACACCCACCTTTCTATGTTATGGGCTAGCTGTGATCTGCAACCTCTATTGGAATGGAGGCCTGCAAAGCTCTGGTCACCAGCCATGCCACCATAAGTCACAGAGCCCCAGCTGAGGCCCACCCACTCACTCTCTGCTACCTCTTCTCAGAGGAACTCTGCTCACCAGCCATGCCACCACTATGGATCACAAAGCCCCAGTCGAGGCCCACCCACTCTCTACCACCTCTTCACAGAGGAGCCACAGCTTAGCAAACCTTCCAAAGGTTGTTAGCGCATGCCTGGCAGTCTAGACTGCCCTCTGCTTTACCTGTGCTCTTGGAGGACCCCAGGACTCGGCTGCAGATCACCCTGAAGCAGCAAGCATGCTGCATGGTAGCTGAGTTTCTTTTTCTTCCCTTTTAGTGGAAGAAGCACTGGTTTGTCCTGGCTGATCAGAGCCTGAGATACTACAGGGACTCCGTGGCTGAAGAGGTGAGTGTCCTGGCTTCACCTCTCTGCAGAGATAGTCTGTGGGGTATAGATAACATTCAGGAACCCAAAGCTCAAGTCCCATCTGTCTGAGGAAGGTTGTCCCTGTTGCCTTCTTAAGTGTCGGAGTCTCAATCTAGTGGGACAGAGTGCATCCATATAAAGCAGAGATGCCTGACACCTGTTCTTCTAAGGTCCTGTTTGGATACCTAGGTACGGTAGATTTCAGCAGTTTTTATTTTTATTTTGTTTTATTTTTTTCATTTTCTTAAGAACACTGAAATTTAAGCACTTGGGATGAGCAGTCTGGTTTTTTTTCTACAGAAATTTTGTGGCAAATTGAGTCACTAGGAGCATTAAGCTGGGTTTTGTACCACGTCTTATTGGTTTGGGCCCTAAACTCCATGATTGAGGATCAACTGGGATGGGCTCTTTTCTTCACTACCCAATCCCCCAAAACATCTCTGAGATAATCTGGCAAGTCTTCCTCCTGGTAACTTCCTCTACTTCAGATCCATTCACACGTCTAGAAAAAGATCTCAGTCTCGAGTTAACTATTCCATACCTTTATACTAGAAAGTAGCAAAGACCCACATTTTCTTAGAGGCTGCATGAGCTGAAAAAGGATGCTATAGACGGTGGGTGACAGGCTTGGTTGTGTGAAAACTGGGAATGAAGGTGCATGTAATGAAGTGTTGGTAACACTGAGAGGTTCTGAGTGTGGTCTTGGACCTAGTTCTTTCAGGACAGTGTTAATAGTCAAATTGTGTTTAATACAAAATTTTATTTACTGTATTGACATCCTCAATGATGTCACAAAAGCAGAGGTAGGTATGACTTAGCTGTAGGCTGTACCAGCAATTACTGTATTTGCACTGCTAACAGTCATGATGTATAGAAAGGTCCTTTATGGGGCAGTAAAGGTTGCTGGTTTATTCTCAACTTTTCAGTGCCTGACTCTAGTGCTCTTTGTCTGTGGAAATAGTACCACAGCTGCATCCCAGAGCCTACAAACTTGCACAGATGGTGGGTGAGTTGCCAGCTGAACTAGCTGCTCCTTTGTACAACACCATCAATGCTTGAAGAAAAAAGTGAGAAATGATGCTCATTTATTTTGGAGATTTGGCAGATATTTCCATGAAAATGATCTAAGAGGCTCTTTGATTCGATGAAAACGTCAGACTTGATTATTAATAACATAGTTCAAGCTTTTAAGAAATTTTAGGCCCGGTACAGTGTCTGGGCTGCTTGAGAGGTTCAAGCAGGAAGGCTGCTTGACACCGACATGAACAGCACAACAAGATCCTGTTTCACAAAGAGAGAGAGAACTTCATAACCTGTGGTTATCATGGTGAACGTGGAAGCTTCCCTTTATTTAATTATTCTCTTGATAAAATAGGTGATTATTTGACATGCATAATGAATAACATGCTTAATGAATTGTCTGGTCATTTGGAATTTATGCAAAATCTAATATCTTCTAAGTGACTAATACATAATGTTGCAAAACTATGTCTGAAAAAAAGACATCCCAAGCAGGGCTTGGTGGCTCAGGAGTAGGTTGGTAGCCTTTAGCTGAAGAGCTCAGGGACAGCATGCAGGCCCAGAGTTCAAGCCCCACAACTTGGATGGGATAGGGAGGAGGAAAGACATCCCCATAGCGATAAACCATAGATTTTAGTGATAACAGCACAGAGAATTCCTTCATTTCCATTAACCTAGAGAAATAAACACCAAAGAAGGCCAGCTATAGGTACCTGAAAAGGCCATTGACACTTTTTCATTTCCAATTCTGTGTCTACTTGAAACCACTTTTTTTTCATATATTTGTTATTGTAATTAATAGAAGGGTTACATGATATTTGCCAGATAGATAGTGCATTAATTCCCATACACTGATACCCTTTCACATGTCTTGGTCCCCATTTCCCTTCCCCCCACCCCCACCCCTCATCTTGTTTTCCCCCCTTTCCCTATCCAATTTCAAATAACCAAATACAAATATATCTGATATATCAGGTAACAAAGTGAGATACTGTAACAATATGAGATAACCAAGGGACAGAAACCACTTTTTTTTTTCTTTTTTCTTTTTTGTGGGTCATGGGGCTTGAACTTGGCCTGGACGCTGTCCCTGAGCTCTTCAACTCAAGGCTACCACCCTACCCTTGAGCCAAGCCCCACTTCCCATTTTCTAGGGGTTATTTGGAAATAAGAATCTCGGGTCCTTTTGTGCCCAGGCTGGCTTGGAACCGTGATCCTCAGATCTCAGCCTCCTTAGTAGCTAGGATTACTGGTGTGAGCTACTGGCAACTGACTGTACTCAGTTGTTTTTGTTTGTTTTTAATTGTATTGTCAGAGTTTTTATTCTTAAGTGAATGAACAAATAAACTTAGATTTTATCACTTTAATTGGTAAATATCATTGATAGATAAAATTCACATATATGAGAACTCTTAATGGCCCTTAGTTTCTTAAGTGTGAAGGAGCTCTGCCAAATGCATAGGGACCATTAGCATGGAGTATCTTTGGCTGAATCTTTGGCCCCTGATGTTCCAGGGTCGGGGCCTCTGCAAGTAGTCAAAGTCTAATTCCATGAACAGCCTATACAGGAAATCACTCATGAAAATGTGCTCATCTAGGAATTGGCTCTTTCTGAACCATTTAATGCCCTCCCCACAGTACTAGGTTTGAGTTTAAAGGTACCTGTCTTGCTGTGTGTGTGTGTGTGTGTGTGTGTGTGTGTGTGTGTGTGTGTGTGTGTGTGTGTGTGTGTGTGTGTATATCTTATAAGGCATCTTCTTTTTGCAGGCAGCTGACTTGGATGGGGAAGTTGACTTATCCACCTGTTATGATGTCACTGAGTATCCAGTGCAGAGAAACTATGGCTTCCAGATACATGTGAGCCCAGGGGCAAGGTGGGGGAATGAGATGGGTGAGAACTTGACTGGCATAGTCAAGTCTCTTAAGAACCTGAAATCCTGGCCAGAGATACCTGCCTCTAGGCAGGCCTGACTTGACCACTCTTTTCTGTTAGCATCAATGTTTCTGTCAGCCTAGCCACAGTCATAATCTCTATCTACCAAGTAGCTGGAACTATAGGGCTGTACTAGCACACCTATTCTTTAAATTTTAATGCTGGAGTCTGGGGCCATTGGAAGGATGTAGGTCATAGGGAATAAAAATGATATCATTTACCAATTATTTAAATCCGAGAGTTTTTCTTAATTCCTAGCTGCCATATCTGCTCTAAATTCTGATACAGTCGTAAGTTCAAGGGTTTCCAAAACAACCTTCTTTCCCCCTCCAGAATTGTCTAGAATGCCTCACAGAGCTCAAGAAATTGCTGTTTTTACTATTGGTTTTACTATAAGCAGTTTTATTCAGGCAGAACCACTCTAAGGAAGGGACTCCTTGTGTGTGTATGTGTCCCATAGTTTGTCTTGAGAGGCATGTCTTGAGAGTTTGTCTTGAGAGACCTTGATGTGAAGCTCACCAGGCCACGATGCTGTTTTTGTGGCAGCTTCCTAACTGCGGTGGTATACTGAGTTCTTGCCTCTGTGGAACATTCCCACTCCAGGCCTTCCCTAGGAACCAACTGATTTCAGGAGGTCAAGCCCCAACCCTCTTCTTTCATGGCTAGTCTTTTTGACCCAGCATCTCTACCTCAAGCTGTCTTTTCAGCAACACTACAAGCAGGGTCTTAGTTGGGCCCCAGGTAGCACTCTGGTCACTCACAGAACTCTAGGCTTGCAGGGCCCTGGCTATTGTCCTACATTGGGTAGACTTTCCCCCCCCCCCCCCCGGTCCTGGGGCTTGAACTTGGCCTGGGCACTGTCCTTGGACACTTTTTGCTCCAGGCTAGCATTCTACCACTTGCCACAGCGCCACTTCAGCTTTTTCTGTGTATGTGGTTCTGGGGAATGGAATCCAGAGCTTCGTGTGTGCTAGGCGATCACTCTACCACAAGGCCACGCTCCTGGCCTGACAGGGTAGACTTTTCTTTCCTCACAAGAACCTTCAGAGTTGTGGGACTTGCTTTCTTATTTGAGACTGTGACAACTCTAGTGGGATCACCAAACTTTTGGGGCCTAGAAACTCAGCTGTATTATTGTATTCAGAGACAGTGAAGCACTTTGAGGCAGACTTGGAGTACTGCACTTAGAGAAGATCAGTATGTAACCCTGAAAATGAGAGTGTTAGGTATTAGAAAGAATCCTGGTCACAAATTCCCCACGTGTATGCGCGTGATTATGAGGGAGCTGTGTAATGATCAAGGCTACACCCAGGGCCTGATTTCAGGGCAGGCCAAAGAATTATTCTTAGTAGACCTGCTGAACTGAAATATGTGTCCTGCCTGTTTCAGTTCTAACCTCCAGGCCAGTTTTATCAGTAGATCAGGACTTCTGCAGTCCAAGAACTCACCTGTTGTCTCCCACTGATAGCCAGGTCTAACAGTGAAGGTGGCCTCTTAGCCCTCAGTAGAGCCTGCCTTCCTTTGCTTGCTCCTAGGATGGGTTCCTGGCTTTGAAAGTCCTATGTCAGAAGATACTGATTTCAGTGTGGGGCCACTTCCTAGAGAAGTGTTTCGTTCTGGGGTCCTGAAATGGCACAGAAGAAGGATCTGAGTGTAAAAAGCAAATTGGGGACAGTACCATGAACAAAAACTGGCTGATCTTGCCCTGAAGTTGTAGAAAGCACTGCAGGTGTCAGCCACACAAGGCAGGTCTTACAGCGCAACCAGAAAGGATGTCAGACAAATGGGCATTGTGGTGATTAAGAAAGGAAGGAGAGACTGAGTGTCACTGGGGAGAAAGGTAGGTAAACGAGGTCTCCACACTTGGGGTAACCTAGGTGTGCTGAGGCCCATGTAGACCTGGCCGATGATGTGGCTAAATGGAGAAGGTAAACCCTCTTGAAGTAGGGGTAGGGGTCTGGGGGAGTACGTGATGGGTTATGTTTGTTTATCTTTGAAGCTGGAAAACAACTCAGCTGAGTCTAGACTAGAAAACACCCACATCTGAGGTGGAGATGGATGGCCCAAAGAAGAGGGTGAGAGTGACTCCACAACACAGTGTACTCACTCTAAGGGCTAAAGGTCACAACGAGGAGGGGCTGTGGCTGGCCCATGGTAGAGAAGGAGGAGGAGGAGGTCTGTGCTATACCTTCCAGAGCACAATTGTAGTTATACTACTTCTGGGCCCGAGCTATCTTAGTATTTCATCATGAAATATCCTCTGAGTTTGTGAGCAACCTAGTAGCTTACTAAGTAGTGCTGTAGTATAAGCCTTGGAATGCAGAAGCCGGTGGACCACTCTTGAGTGTCTCATTCTTTCCTGGTCAGGCCTGGCCAGAGCTACCTGGGGATGCAGAGGTTGTGTCTCTGAAGCCGCATGCTTCTTTGTGTCATTCTGTTGGAATGCCCCCCACTGTTAGCAGGAGCCTCTCCTGCCACCTAAGTTGCTCTCCTCCCTTCTCCTGTCCAGCCAGGAAATCCAGTGTGCCCCTCTGTGACCTGTATTCTGCCACCATCTTAATTCTTGTTGGACAGTGACAGCAGCTATACCATAAGTCTTCTGCCCTGAGCAGGTGGAGATTACCATTAGCTACTGATGTTTTCCACCCTTCCCCTTTGCTATGCGGAGCCCTGTCCTGGGCTCTCAGTGCCCTCCCCTTTTATTCTGCCCTCACCACTGCCCCCACATCCTACTTCCATTTTTTTACTCCAGGCTGAAAGTTCCTTTAAGAATGAGAACTTGCTTTCTGTCCATCTGCATGTGGCCTTGATTTATGATTCTCTGAAAGCACAGCTGAGGAGGCCACACATAAGCCTTTCTCCCTGTGGACTTTTTCACTGGCCAGTACATGGAGTGGGAAGAGATGTCACCCCCAAGGGGTCTGGTCACTAATGATACCCATGTCTTTTGTATAGACACAGGAGGGTCAGTTCACCCTGTCAGCCATGACATCTGGGATCCGGCGGAACTGGATCCAGACCATCATGAAGCATGTGCACCCAACCACAGCCCCAGATGTGACCAGGTAAGACTGTCAGGGGTACCCAAGGGATCCCCCCTTGCCTTCGTGGTTTTTGCACCTGCCCCTCCCCTGACACTGGAGCTGGACTGCACTCCTCCTGTTGCACTGGCAGCTCAGTCAGTGGCTTTCTGGTTTTTCTCCCATGGGTTGGGGTTTCCTCTTATAAACTGGCCTGGTCAGTCAAACAGATTGTGCTTATGCCTGTTGTTAGGACTAAGCTTGTCAGATATCCATCCTGTCAGAGGGACCCAGAGGCCTGGCTCAAGTGGTAGAGCGCTAGCCAAGCCAGCAAGCTGAGCAAGTGAGAGGCCCTCAGTTCAAACCCAGATCATCTTGTCAGCAGTATTCAGCCACCCAGGCCTGTAAAGGCATGTTCTGTCCTGTGTTAACCTCCTGTTCTGAAGGTGAACCACCTGCCAGTTTTCATCAAGGACGTGGAGGTAGCTGTGCTGTATGGGGCTGGCTTGGCTATAGCACCTCTAGTCCTCAGAGCCTCGTGCATCTGGAGTCCCTATTCCTTTCCCAGCCGGATTCCAGTTTACTTTGCCGACAAGTGTTTCAAGCATGAAAGTGCTGGCCTGTGGCAACCACAGCCATAACTGCTGTCAACCTCCTTTCCAGTATATCTCATGTGTCCATTACTTCATTTGTTAGCAAACAGTATCTAGCTGTTCCTATGACACAGGACCAGGAGGTTGTGGCCTCAGGTGTCTCTTAGGAGCTGTTAGAGCTGGTTGATGAGTAGAACCTCCCGGTCTCCATGGCCAACCCAGTTGGGAGCAAAATGGTAAAGGCACTTTGGACTGCCTTGCTCAGGCAGTGGCAGTAGATGAAGCCACCACATCTTTGCCATGCTTGGATGCACATGCACAGTGAGGGTTGTGTCTGGGAGAAGTTGGGTATGAAAGCATACTTGACAAGCATAACTAACCTGTAATCCTATTTACTCAGGAGGCAGAGATTTTGAGGCTAGACCCAGCAAAAAAAAGTTTACAAGATCCCACCTCAGTTTAAAAACAAACAAACAAATGAATGCAGTGGCATACTCCTGTCCCCCCAACTATATGGGAGGTACAAGGATCACAGGCCAGAAAGTGAGCTGCTATTTAAAAAAGCAAAAAGCTCCAAGTCTGGCTTAAATCTCAGTATTATTTCCCACCTTTCCCCCCAAAAGGGGGTGGATAAAAGAAGTGAAACACCCCACATTCACGCATGCCATTTGCATATGGCTCCAAAGGGCAGACTCCCACATGCTCGGTCCTCCTTGAGTTCCAAGAAGTTCTCTTGAAGCTAGTAGACTGGCTCCAACCAAGTTTTTTTTTAGCCCGAATTCTGTTGACTCTTGTGAGTTAAGGAAAACCTGAGTTGTTGACTACTGCAGTGCTAGAAGCTGAGAAGATATTATAAGCACAAATAGAAGTGTCAGAGCTATTGGTGTGTGCTTCTCATCACTGTCCTGTGTTCTGTGGCAGAGTGCTACCAGCCTTCAGGGATAGAAAGGCCTCCGCTGAAATATACCTGTTGGAATCCTGGCTGAGGGTTGCTGTACCCTGCCTGCTTCTGTCTGCCATCACAGTACCCTTCACAGATCTGAGTCTAAGCCTGCTTTCTCAGTTCATGATGCCAAAAGCTCCTTTCTGGGTTATTTTATTTTGTTGTATTTGAGACAGGGAATTACTGTGTAACCTAGACTGGCTTTTAACTCTGACCTTGCTTCATCAGACTCTCAAGTGCTAGGATTATAGTTTGCACTATGGCTCCTAGCTTTGGGGGTGTGTGTGTGTGTGTGTGTGTGTGTGTGTGTGTGTGCACGTGTAAGTACTATTGTTACCTGAATTCAGGGCCTTGTTCTCTTGCTTGGCTGTTTTTGCTCATGGCTCATTTTTTGCTCATCTTTTTTGCTGGCTATTTGGAGTCTCTTGGATTTGTCTGCTTAGGCTGGCTTCAAACTGAGATCTGAGGATCAGATCTTCTAAGTAGCCAGGATTGTGGGCGTGAGTGTCTAGTGCCCAGCATTGGGTCATTTTGATTCATTGGTTTTAGACTGGACTCTTCCCGTCCTGCTACTTAGAAGCACTTTGATGACCCCTGATGGCAAGAAGAACCCCTTTTTCTTTGCACAGGTGCTTCCTGGCTCTCTTGCCTTGAGCCTCATTGTCCAAGGTCATTTCCCACTCTACTCAGGTCTGGATAGGATCAGGGACTGTTCTTCTAGCCTTGGGTGGGTTAGTCGGTGGTCACTGGGTTCTGCTACCAACAAGCCCACTTCCAGCATCTTGTTGCAGTACCTTTGCTCTCTGCTCTCCCTCTGAGAGAGAGGTGACATCCTCATGAATCTTTCTTTAGACCAGAGTAGAAAAGGAATTCTTCTAGTTGACCATCTTCTGCAGTGTTACAATTGCTGGGCAGGCTACCTGAGCACCTACCTGCACAACCTATGCAACCTGGCCCGGACATCTCCCTTATCAGAGAGAACCACTGCCTTCTTCCCTGCGCTGTGAGCTGTGGCTAAACAAACTGCCTGTCCTTTATACAGCATATTTCAACATTCACTGACCCACATGTTATGTGAGTGGCCAGAGTGGGTTTTAAATCAGCTGATCATTTGCTCTTTAAAGAGGTGGCCAGTTCTTATTCTTTCACCACTGTGAACATGGGGTTACTTCAGAATCTGCCATACCATTTGTGTGGGTGCTTCCTACTGTGGAGCCCATAGGAGTCCCTGCTCTTCCCTGTCCCTATCATCCTGATGGCAGGCTACCCCAACCCCCCCCCCATAGCATCTCCTAAAGGGGTGTGCACTAGAAACCTCGGGAACATATGAAGCTCTTCCTCCTCACCAAATCAGAGCCTGTTTTGGATTCTCTGGGGAAGGGATGACTTGGCACATATTCCTTCCCTCTGTTCTTAGAAGCCAGTTTGAGGACAGAAGGTGTCCATGGCTTGCTTTAGCTGGCTTTGTGGTGGGCCAGGGTGTCTCAGGTCTCCTAACAAGTATTGTGTTTGCTTCCCCTGCCCTGTAGCTCATTACCAGAGGAAAAGAACAAAAGCAGCTCATCTTTTGAGACCTATTCCAGGCCACATGAAAAGCAAGAGGCAGACTCTAGTCAACTGGATCCAGAGCAGAAGAGAAGCCGTGCTCGCGAGCGGAGGCGGGAAGGCCGCTCTAAGACCTTTGATTGGGCTGAGTTCCGCCCCATCCAGCAGGCTTTGGCACAAGAGAGGGCCAGTGCCATGAGGCCCTCTGATTCCCATGACCCTGGTCATCCTGAAGCAGAATCTGGAGAGTTGGAGCGGGAACGTGCTCGGCGGCGGGAAGAGCGCCGCAAACGCTTTGGGGTGCTGGATGCCATAGATGGACCCAGTGCTGAGGACATAGCCCTACGCATGGAAGTTGACCGGAGCCCGGGACTTCCAGGAACGGATCTCAAGACACAGAATGTTCATGTGGAGATAGAGCAGCGATGGCATCAGGTGGAAACCACCCCTCTACGAGAAGAAAAGCAGGTGCCCATTGCCCCCTTGCACCTGTCCTCAGAGGATGGAAGTGACCGGCTCTCCACACATGAGCTGACCTCTCTGCTGGAGAAGGAGGTAATGCAGGGCATTTCCATCCCTGCAGCAGTCTATGCTGAGTGCCAGCTCTGCAGTCTGTGTGGCCTAAGTCCAGCCACAAGCAAGCTCCAAGAGGAAACAGGCACAAGGGCGAGTTCTTACTCTTGAGGTGGTATCTAAGAGATTCCTGGTAGCGAAAGCTGGCACATCTTTCTAGAACAGTGGAGGAGTTCCCAGTGTAGGACTTTTCCACCAGTCAGAGGGTGCAAGCTAAAGACTTTCAGTGAAGGGATATGAGAGGAGTTAGTTTTTGACCTGCATGAGGCAGCCTTGAAGGGAACAGGCCACAGTTAGAGGCAGATACAAGCCACTTGCTTTGACAGTGGCCCAGGGACAGTCAGTCAGACTTGAAAGGGACAAGGTACAGGCATGGGAAACAAAAACTGGACCCCCAGATACTGAGGATATGAAAACAGGGTGTGGGGTGCCGGGGCAGGGCAAGAGTTAGATAAAAGCAGGCCCTTGCCGGACATGGGCAGAGCTGCAAGATCCAGCCCCCGCATTCCCTGCTCATAGTATTTTCTCTGAAAAATGAGATCACATCTGGTGCTTTGGGTTTGATCAGTTCTGTGGCCAAGGTGATCACAAGGTGAGCATCCTTTAGTTCAGTCCCAAATCTACACAAGGTGCTTCCAAATCTGAGCATCATGATGATACCACAAGCAGAAATTTCACACCTTGAAACTCCCCCCCACCCCCCAGTATTGGGCTTGAGCTCAGGGCCTGAGCACTGTCCTTGGATTTTCTCAAGGCTAGAGCTCTACCACTTGAGCCTCAGCACCACTTCCGGCTTTTTTCTATGTATGTGGTACCGAGGAATCGAACCTGGGTCTTCATGCATGCTAGGCAAGCACTCTACCACTAGGCCAAACTCCCTTGAAACTTTTATACAGAAAATTAAAACACTATATGGAAGCATTTAGCATTTGTAAACCTGCCTAGCATATACAGGATTTGATCCACAACACTGCCAAAACCAAAAATTCTACATAAAATTACTTTGAGACTGCATATGTAAGATAGAGATAAGTGAATTTCATGTTTAAACTTGAGCCCTGTTAAAATTGTTCTCTATATATACGATTCCAGACTTTTATAAGAAAAATGTCTGAAGTACTGAAGGTCTCAATATTATGTCTGTGTATGTTCATGCTAGTAGTACTGAAGCTTGAACTAAGGACCTTATTCTCTCTCTCTCTCTTTTTTTTTTTTTTTTTGAATACTGGTCCTATGACTTGAACTCAGGGTTCTAAGAGTTGTCCCTGAGCTTTTGTATTCAAGGCTAGCATTCTACCACATGAGCCACAGCTCTGCTTCCCGCTTTTTATGATTAACTGGAAATAAGAATTTCAAGGACTTTCTTGCCCATGCTAACTTCAAACCATGACGTTAGCCTCTTGAGTAGGTATGATCACAAGCCATAGACACCTGGCCTGTGTTTTTGCTCAGCTTTTTCATTCACAGCTGTCATTCAACTTGAGCTACATTTGTATTTTGCTGGTTAGTTAGAGAGTTGCTATGACTTTTCAGCCCAGGCTGGTTTCTAACCATGATTGTCAGATCTCAGCCTTCTGAGTAGCTAGGATTATAGGTAAGAACCCAGCTTGTCCTTTTTAAAAATTATTGTGATTGTTGGGGCCAGGAGTTTGGCCTAGTGGTAGAGTGCTTGCCTAGCATGCATGAATACCCGGGTTTGATTCCTCGATATCACATACATAGAAAAAAGCCGGAAGTGGTGCTGAGGCTCAAGTGGTAGAGTGCTAGCCTTGAGAAAGTCCAAGGACAGTGCCCAGGCCCTGAGCCCAAGCCCAAGACTGGCAAAAAAAAAATAAAGAAAAATTAAAAAATATTGTGATTGTTGATATTACTTTGGCAGTAATGCAGTTTAAACTCTGGGCTTTGCATTTACTAGGCAACACTTACTTTAACCACATTTCTACCTCAAATCTGAACTGTTTTGGAAAAGGGATACTTAACCTGTGTAGCCTTTAAGTTTTCCATGTATCTGCTACCTTGGCACTGGCATTTCTCATTGTTTTACCATTTTTATTAAATCTTTGAGGATGATGGCTATCACTAACATTATTGCTTTGACTTTTCTATTTTTGCTTTTGTGTTTTTTGTGCTGGTACTGGGGTTTGAGCTCAGGTCCTTGTGTTCTTGCCTAGCTTTTTTGTTCAAGGCTATCATTTTACCACTTGAACCACAGCTGTATGTGAAGGACCACTGGAGTGCCCTGTGGTGTGATCTTCCTCCTAACAGACTCACGGTCCTCACTTCTCAGTGAGGTATACCTCACAGAGGTGTAGAGCCTCCTCAGAAAAGAACTTCCCACATGAGTTTTGAGACTTACGTAATACATTTGTGAGCAGTTATGGAAGTCGTCTTGAGTGCCGAGGGGCCCCGTTCCCTGGATCGAGGAATCACAGCCTGTCTCGTAGACCCTAGAGGGTAGCAAAGGTGCTAGTGTCATATACAGCTTGAGCTGGAATTTCAGTTCCAGATGCCATAGGTATAGTAAGATGTGGAGGCCTGGAATCCTGCTAGTGCAGGGATTGGGAAGATCTCTGGGGAGCAAAGTCAGCTATCAGGCTACTTTTGTTTGCCTATCATGTTTAAGATCCCATGTCTTTCTACCGACAGCTGGAGCAGAGTCAGAAGGAGGCTTCGGACCTTCTGGAGCAGAACCGACTCCTGCAAGATCAGCTGAGGGTGGCTCTGGGCCGAGAGCAGAGCGCCCGGGAGGGCTATGTGCTGCAGGTAGGGTGGGCGTGGCTGCCAGATCTGCAGTACACCCAGGGGCTTCGGTGTGAAAGGTCTGCTCAGGCCTACAGGTTAGGAATGTGCAAAGTTGGTGGAATGGGCTTAGCCCTCCTCCAAGTACCAGGGCTCTCAATATGTGAGGAGTGCTCTGTGTTCATGTTCCTACTACTGTGACATTTTAACAATGTGTCTGAAACCTCGACATCGAAAATTTTTTTCTATAATGAAATCATTTGGGTGATCTTTCCTTTTGGCTTTATCAGCATAGTTTTTGTAATGAATACCAAACATCTGCATGCCATTTCTCATTGTCTCCACAGTAGCAGCCTTGGTCCCATTGTATAGATTGGCAAATATAGCAAACTAAGGATTTTTTGGGTTTGGGTTCCCCCCCCCCACACACCTGGGGCTTGAACTTGGGGCCTGAACACTGTCTTTGGGCTTTCTCAAGGTTAGTGCTCCAACACTTGAGCCACAGCACCACTTCTGGCCTTTTCTGTGTATGGTACCAAGGAATTGAACCCAGGGCTTCAATGCATGCTAGGCAAGCACTCTACTGCCATGCTACTCTCCTGGCCCCTAAGGGCTTTCTTTGGATGGATTGACAAGTTTGTGTCAGAGCTTCAACAGGCCCCCATCCCCTCCTTTGTCTCTACCACACTATGGAGACCTAGGCTTTCAATCTCTACTAGGACCCCACGTTACTTGCTTCGCAGACTAAAATTTCTGGTGTCAGCCCCAGTCCTGAGCCAGCAGCACATGCCCAGTGTTCCTCTGTCACAGAGTTGTCTGCCACACAATCATGACTGCCCTCACAACCCCAGGGTATAGCAGCCCTGATGTGGATGTTTACAAGGCAGGAATCGTCCCACCTCCAGGCCCTGTGCTAGTTGGAAAGCGTTAAACACTCACTCCTGACCTCTGGTGCTGTCATGCTGGCAGGGAATGGATAAGTGCTGGGGAGCAATAGCATGGCAATAGCAAACTTTTTTTTTTTTGGTTGGTCATGGGACTTGAACTCTGGGCCTGGGTGCTGTCCCTGAGCTCTTCAGCTCAAAGCTGCTGCCCTACCCCTGGAGCCACAGCCCCACCTTCTGTTTTCTAGTGATTAATTGGAGATAAAAGTCTCATATCCTTTAGTGCCCTCAGATCTCAGTCTCCTGAGTAGCTAGGATTACAGGCGTGAGCCACCACACCCAGCTAAATCCAAGCTCTTGCACAGCCAAGAATGTGTGACATTGAAATCAGGGCCTAGGGTCAAGTCTTGACCCTGCCATGGATCCCAGAAGCAAGGATTCCTCCCTCAACAGCAGCTTCCTGCCGCTGCATGCTAGAGATCTAGTGATTCCCGAGGGCTTTGGACTTTCAAAGACCCAAAGGGTCTGTGGTGAGTTGTCAGCATTGTTGACTGACTTCCTCAGTTTTGGTCATTCCTGCAGCAGGTGGATTAGGGAGGCTTGGATGCCCTCTGATTGGAGCCTCGTCTCCTGCCTCCTCCCAGTATCTCCTCTGTCGCACAAGCCCTTGGCTTCTCTCTTCCTCTCATACATCTGTACTTCTTCCCTTGCAGCAAAATTGTTGCTTTGCCCAGTTCAGACTCTTAACTCAGGAACTGGCCATAGTAAATGTTCCTTCTTCCTTGTCCTTCAGTAAGGGCTTTTGGGTTGTTCATACATGCTTCCTTATTTATGGGGCTTTGTTCTTTGTTGGGGCCCCATCCTAGAGGAACTGGATGCAGATCAGGTGGTAAAGACACTGTGGATGGCTTTGCACATTGCTAACCTGGCAACCCGCCTATGTGTCTTAATGTAGACTCCCTTCATGTGCCTATGCTGAAGGCCTGTTGTTCAGCACTGAGCCACCTTCGTACTCGTAAATCGAATAACCAGTGACTGACCCTCTTCCCCAAGCTTTGGAAATGTTTGCAGTCAAAAGTTAGAAAGGGTATGGACTTGGGGCTGAGGGTTGACAAGTGTGACTGCTTGGTGAGGGTGGGGGGAGAGCTGTGCTAACTGCTGGGGGGGGGGGGGAGGCTGCATGCTTTGGCATCAAACTGGAACCTGAGTGTCACATCTGTGGTTTTCCCATCAGCAGACTGAGGGGAACCTAGGCAGGACAGATTCTAGGTGGGGCTCTTCTCACTCTTCATGTTGTTTTTCTCATACGTTGTATTCTGTCTCTTCTGCATGTTTGGGAGTTTTATTTGTGTTTTGTTTTTTTCATGCTTCACTTTCTTATTTTGAACTTCACAAAGGTTTGTTTTGTTACTTATCATATTTTACTCCATAGTTTGCGTTCCCCCTCGTTCTGTCTTCTTGCAGGTAGAGATTAGTTCTTCCTGTTACCATGGAGGCCTGGCTACGTTTTCCAAAGGAAACTGTTCTGGATGTCACACCCTGTCATTTTCTGAGCAGCTCTTTGCCTTCCTTCCCTCCCTCTTCTGGAAGGAAGTGACATCACTTACCTGTCTCTTGCACTTAAAGATTTGTGCACTAGACCTCCATCCTTGTTTTGCAAAACAAACAGACGCAGATGCTGTGCTGCCTCGTCCCACTGCCCGGTCGTCTTCTATAGCCCTATCGTCTTCGTTTCGCTTCTCAGTGTGTTCCATTACTCAGTTTTGTTTGGTTTATTTCTCCTAGAAAAACTGTTTGGTTAGAGCTGTTTTTTGATGTTGTTGTCCATGTTTTCTGTTCACCTGGAAGCAGCTGATGTGTTTGGATTTTTTTTTTTAATGGGAAAAAAGTTGTGCAAAGGATAAAAGCCAAACCCACCAAGAAGCTTTTTTGTGGTTGATCCTGGCCAGAGGTGTGACACTCAGAACGGGGAGGCCCGAGTGTTACTAACCAGTATTTAATCGGTTTTTTTAAGACTGAAGTGGCCACCTCCCCATCGGGTGCCTGGCAGAGGCTCCATAAAGTCAACCAAGACCTCCAAAGTGAGCTAGAAGCACAGTGCCAGCGGCAGGAGTTGATCACGCAGCAAATTCAGACACTGAAACGTAGCTATGGGGAGGCCAAGGATTCGATCCGGCATCATGAGGCCGAGATCCGGAGCCTGCAAGCGAGGCTCAGCAATGCTGCTGCTGAGCTGGCCATCAAGGAGCAGGCACTAGCCAAACTCAAAGGGGAGCTGAAGATGGAACAAGGCAGAGTTCGTGAGCAGCTGGAGGAGCGGCAGCACAGTGAAGCTGCCCTGAGCGGCCAGCTGAAGGCCAGTGAACAGAAACTCAAGAGTGCCGAGGCCCTGCTGCTGGAGAAAACGCAGGAGCTACGGAACCTGGAAACACAGCAGGCCTTGCAGCGGGATCGACAGAAGGAAGTGCAGAGACTACAGGAGCGCATTGCCGACCTCAGCCAGCAGTTGGGTGCCAGTGAGCAGGCCCAGCGGCTGATGGAGGAGAAGCTGCAGAGAAACTACACGCTGCTGCTAGAGAGCTGTGAGGAGGAGAAGCAGGCCCTGTTGCAGAACCTGAAAGAGATGGAAGACAAGGCCAGTGCCTACGAGGACCAGCTGCAGGGCCATGCACAGCAGGTGGAGGCCCTCCAGAAAGAGAAGCTGAGTGCCACATGTGAGGGCAGTGAGCAAGTACACCAGTTAGAGGAGCAGCTGGAGGCCCGGGAAGCCAGCATCCGCCAGCTTGCCCAGCACGTGCAAGGCCTCCGTGATGAGAGAGACCTCATTAGGCAGAGGTTCCAAGAGCTTATGGAGCGTGTGGCCATGTCTGATGGAGATGTGGCTGAGCTCCAGGAGAAGCTGAGAGGAAGAGAGGCCGACTACCAGAACCTGGAGCACTCACACCGCAGAGTCTCTGGCCAGCTACAGAGCATGCGCACTCTGCTGAGAGAGAAGGAAGAGGAGCTGAAGCACATCAAGGAAGTGCATGAGAGAGCTCTGGAAAAGAAAGATCAGGATCTCAATGAGGCTTTGGTTAAAATGGTTGCCTTGGGGAGCAGCTTAGAGGAAACAGAAATTAAGCTGCAAGCAAAGGAAGAGATTCTACGGAAATTTACGAGTGAGTCTCCAAAGGATGGGGAAGAGCCTCGGAGTACTGCAGAAGACACAGAGGAGGATGGTGTTCTGCTCTTGGATCAACAGCCGCCAGCTGCTGGAGCACCTCCAGGCTTTCCCCACATTAGGCTGGAGAATGAAGACCCCAGCACTGGTCTGGGAGAGGAGCGTGGCAGTGGCAGTCCTGAAGAACTTGCTGTGTCCTCCAAGTCTGTGGAAGTGGCTGATAGGGAAGAGCATCTACAGAGCACAGCCAAGCCTGATCAGGGAGCATCTGGTGTTAAAAGGCAAAGAATACGGTTCTCCACCATCCAGTGCCAAAGATATATCCACCCTGAGGGATCTGAGAAGACCTGGACCAGCAGCACATCATCAGACACCAGCCAGGACCGATCACCCTCGGAGGAGAGCATGTCCTCAGAGGCCACCCCCAGCACACTGCCCACAACAGGAGACTCTGAGACATACCTCTCCATAATCCACTCCCTGGAGACCAAGCTCTACGTCACAGAGGAGAAGCTCAAGGATGTGACCGTGAGACTAGAGAGCCAGCAGGGCCAGAGTCGCGAGGCCCTGCTTGCACTGCACCACCAATGGGCTGGCACTGAGGCACAGCTCCGAGAGCAGCTCCGCACCAGCCTGCTCCAGGTGGGTGCACTGGCCTCCCAGCTGGAGCAGGAGAGGCAGGAGAGGGCCACAAGCATTGAGAGCCATGTTGGGGAGCTGGGAGACTTCCAAGCAAAGAACAGCCATGCCCTGGCATGCTTAGAAAACTGCCGAGAACAGCTAAAGTCTCTGCCGAAGGCCAGCCAAGAGGATGAACAGGACACAGGTGCAGCCTCCCTGGCCAGTGTAGAGAATGCACTCCTGAGCGCCATTGAAGCCCTGCGACCCTGGGCAGCTCTTGCAGAGAGTAGAGCTGAGGTTGGGCAGGAGAAAGGGCATTCTGTGGAGGGCGAGGTGGCAGCCCTCATGCAGCCACCTGGCCAGCCAGTACTGAGTGAGCAGGAGCACATGAAGCTGCTCTCTGATCAGATAACCTTGGAGGCTTCGCTCATTAACCAAATAGCGGACTCTTTAAAGAACACAACCTCTGATGTATCTCGTGTTCTTCATGAGCTTGCCCAGTCAGGAGAGTGGTCACTGGAAGGAGAAGCCACCACAGTCTCCTCTGGGACTCCTGTGGAGGCCTGGGCCAAGAAGGTGTTAGTGGATGGTGAGTTCTGGAGCCAGGTCGAGTCCCTTAGTAAGCACTTGGGAACACTGGGAGAAGAGGCAGCTGATACATCAGGAGGTGGACAACAGCATGTCCCCCAAGGCCTGGCTGAAGCCACATGGGTCCAAGCAGAGCTGAGCTTTGCCACACAGTTCATAAGGGAGTCGTTCCACCGTAGGCTTCAGAGAGTCCAGGAGACTCTGCAGGGAACCCAGACAGCCCTCCAGCAGCACAAGTGTATGCTGAGGGAAATCCTGGGAGCTTACCAAACCCCAGACTTTGAGAGAATGATGCAGCAGATTTCAGAAGCCCTTGAGCATCCAGCATCCATTGAAGACAGTTGCCACATATCCTGGGACCTGAGCCTGTTAGAAGAAGCACAGAGGCCAGGCTCAAGTGGCACTCAGGAACCATTACTCCACCAAAGCCCTGGGGCCCTGGTTGCTATTCAGGAAGAGCTCGCCCAGCAGCTGAGGGAGAAGGCCGATGTCCTCAAAGAGATCGCTGCTGCCTTGCCAGCTCTGCCACCCACAGACTCACTCAGAGGTTGTCAGAAGCTTCTGCAGATGTCCCAGAATCTCTCATACAATGCTTGTCTGGCAGGCCTCGGTCAGTATTCTTCATTACTGGTTCAGGATGCAATTATTCAAGCTCAGGTGTGCTATGCAGCCTGCAGAATTCGGTTGGAATATGAAAAGGAACTGCAGTTCTATAAGGCGTCCTTGAAGGCCAGAGGGCCTTCTTCCCACCAGGAGCAGGCACAAGCAGTTGGGGCCCTGCGAGAGGAGTATGAAGAACTTCTCCGCAAGCAAAAGAATGAGTACTTGGAGGTGATCACCCTCATTGAAAGGGAAAACACTGAGCTCAAGGCCAAGGTGAATCAGCTGGACCATCAGCAAAGGTGTCTGAAAGAAGCAGAAAGCAAACACAGTGAGAGCATGTTTGCCCTGCAGGGCAGGTATGAGGAGGAGATCAGGTGTGTGGTGGAGCAGCTAAATCGCACTGAAAACACACTGCAGGCTGAACGCAGCAGGGTGTTGAGCCAGCTGGACGCGTCAGTCAGAGATAAGCAGGACATGGAGCGGCAGCATGTACAACAGATGCAGACACTGGAAGATAGGTTCCAGCTGAAGATCAAGGAGCTTCAGGCCATCCATGAGGAAGAGCTGAGAGCTCTGCAGGAGCACTATGCACGGAGCCTGCAAGAGACTCTCGGTCTCTGCCAACAGCGGCACCCCCAGGCTCTTTCAGTTTCTTCGCCCTGCTGGCAGCCTGAGCCTGGGGAGGCTCAGGAGGCCGAAAAGGAACCTGAGTCTATGATGGGGCTGCGAGAGCGCATCCAGGAGCTGGAGGCCCAGATGAATATCATGCGGGAGGAATTGGGCCACAAGGAGCTGGAGGGCGATGCAGCTACACTACGGGAAAAATACCAGCGGGACTTTGAGAGCCTCAAGGTCTTTAACACCATTCGATTTGCAGAGTTAATTCTCCTTGGTGATGCTGGGAGGGGATTACAGGACACCCAGGACCCTCGGGGTGGGTATGGGAGGTGATTCTTGGTGAGCTGCTGTGCAGGTAGAGAATCAAAATGATGGTGACATCCTGCTATCTCTCTTAATATTACCCTTAATATTACCTCTGTTAAGAAAACTAACAGGAAAGAAGCATTCCTGTAGGAGAGCAGAATGTTTTCCCCTGGCCTCTCCACACTCTCCAAAGCAGCCCCCCTTCCTCCCCCAACAGAAATCCAACTACCTGAAGACCACCTCACACCCCTGGAGGGAAACTGCCTTCTGACTGAGGAGAGCCAAGTTAAAACTCTGAAAAAGAATATTTGCTAGTCAGTGTTGAAGGTCCCTGAGAGAACCTGGCATAGGGTGGTCAGTGTCTAAGAAGGGCTTTGATTGAAGTGCAGCTTTCAAGTGCTCTTCTCATCTCCAGGAGCTTCACTCTCTGCCCCTAGACCTGAGCTGAGGAGGAAGCATCCCAGGCCACTCAGGATTAGGCCAGTGGGAGGATCCTGGTTCTCTTATGTGACATCACACCATCTCATGTGTGTGGTGACCCAGGCATAGTCCTGGAGAGTCTCACCATCTCTTGGTAGCTGTGTCATTTCCTCCCCTTCTGGAAGGTACACATGGCACCTGGGGAAGGCTGTACTGATTCCTGCTGGCCAGGGCTGCAGCCCGGGATTGTTTCCCAACACCCTAGTCCTCTATTGTTGAAGACGAAGGGCATGCCCATTCTGCAGTTTATCACACAGTCAGCAGTGAACACTTTCTCAGATAGCTAAGGCATTGCTTGCTGTCCTTGTCCTGAACCCAGGCCTTATAAAACGCATCATGCATTGGGAGGAAGTTTCATTGACGATTTTCTCCAAATGTACACTTGCCGGCCTCGAGATCAGTTTACTGACTACCATTAGTTAAGTCCAGGCACACTTTAAAAGTAAATTGCACAATGCCGGGAGTTTGGCCTAGTGGTAGAGTGCTTGCCTTGCACGCATGAAGACCTGGGTTTGATTCCTGGGTAACACATACATAGAAAAAAAGCCGGAAGTGGTGCAGTGGCTCAAGTGGTAGAGCTCTAGCCTTGAGAAAGCCCAAGGACAGTGCTCAGGCCCTGAGTTCAAGCCCCAGGACTGGTGCAAAAAAAAAATTAATTGCACAAGAGCAGTGCTGGTGGTTCATACCTGTGATCCTAGCTACTCACGAGGAGATCAGGAGGATTGTGGTTCAAGGAAGGCCATATGTGAGAATTAACCAAAGTTTAAAAAAAAAAAAAAGTATGCTCCAAGCAGTAGTACATAAGGCCCTCAGTTTAAAAAGTAAGTGGCATAGACCTTGGCATTGACCCCAAACCTGCTTCATCGTTCCCGTTCCCTCCCCTGCTGCATCCCAGGCCTACTACTTCCTCTTGCACCCCAGGAGCTTCTGTAGGTAGCTGCTCTAGCTGCAAAGTGGTCAGCTGCTGTCAGACGGGCCTAGTCCTAGGGTCTTCTACCACTAGCTAGTGGACATCATAGGATTGTACTAAGCCTGGGGAAGACTCCTTTGATGTAGGGAGTGCTGGTTGGGAGACAGCATCTTGATGTAGATGTCTGCCCACTGGTTTGGCATTCATCAACACCTGATAAAGGGAGCACAATCTCTTCAGACAGGTACACCGGGAGTAGCTGTTCTGTACAGATTTCCACCTTGTTAGGGTGCCATAGTACTTCCCCACATAGGCCAGTGCCCCTCCTCCTACCATAACTCTGTTATAGTCACTGAGGAACTTTATTGTTTTACATGCTGCTTGTGGTGGCTTAAGCCTATAATATTAACTGCTTGAGAAGAGGAGGTTGGAGATTCACAGTTTAAGGCCAGCCCAGGCAAAAATCAGTTTGAGAGATACCATCTTGATCAATGGCTAGGCCTGGTGGTATGTGCCTCGTCAACCCCAGTAACATAGGGAAGCACAAGCAGGAGGATTGATGCCAGACCATCTATAAAGTGAGTCCCTGGGCCAGGAGTTTGGCCTAGTGGTAAAGTGCTTGCCTAGCATGCACGAAGACCTGGGTTCGATTCCTTGGTACCACATACATAGAAAAAAGCCAGAAGTGGTGCTGAGGCTCAAGTGGTAGAGCTCTAGCCTTGAGAAAGTCCAAGGACAGTGCTCAGGCCCGAATTCAAGTCCCAGGACTGGCAAAAAAGAAAAAAGTCCCTATCTTGAAAAATCATCCAGGCCAGAAGTGTGGCCTAGTGGTAGAGTGTTTGCCTAGCCTCCGTACCTCATACACAGAAAAGGCTGGAAGTAGTGCTATAGCTCAAGTGGCAGAGTGCTAGCCTTGAGCAAAGTGTCCAAGGACAGTGCCTGGGCCCTGAGTTCAAGCCCCAGGACAAAAAATAATAATAAGCTACATATTCTGAGCACCAGTGGCTCGTGCCTATAATCTTAGCTATTCAGGAGGCAGAGATCTGAGGAGCTAAGGAAATGTGGCTAAGGTATCGGGCCAGCAAAGAACAAGCCAGAGCACAAGTCCCTGAGTTAAAGCCCTGGAACAGACAAAAGAAACTGACACAGAAGAAGCTGGAGACAAGCCTCAAATGGTAGAACACAGGCTTAGTAAGCATGAGGCCTGAAGTTCATATACCCCAGTAAAGTTTGTTTGAATTAGCATACGTTTGGCTATACAAAGGGAGGACATTTCCACAGAGAAGTAACTGGGTAAAGATAACTCAGTGCATCTGTTGGAGGAATTTTGGAGGATTTGGAGCCATGCTTCAGTTGGCAAAGTACTAGCCAGTGAGTGAAAGCGTCAGGTACCAAGTTCAAGTTCTGATCTTGAACCCAGAAAAGAGGAAGAAAAAGAATTTTGACCCTGTCTTTATATGCCAAATCATTAGAAATGAATCAAAATATGACATACTGCAGGGCTGAGCATTCTATTTCTGGGAATCCAAAATCAGATGTGGAAAATTCCACACCTGACCTGGTATGCAGGCACACTGACAATACTGTATAAAATCATCTTCAGGATATATTTGTAAGGAATAGGTGAAGCATAAGTGAACTTCATGTTTCAACTTGTCTACCCCCAGAATCATTACATACAAATATTCTGAAATCTTAGATTGAAAAACACTTCTAGTCTTACCAGCATTTTGGGTAAAGGGTGTTTCAGCTGTAGATATGTGGATTTGCCTAAGAACTAGGTGTAAACCAAGTGTGTAGGAAGGAGAGCAGAGAGTTGAGGCAGTGACCTGGAGGCTTCTCTTCAGGCCTCTCTATGGAGTGAGGGCAGCCAGTGGGGAATCAGGTCAGGAGAATATTCACCTTCCCAGGGTCAAGCCTATAGGAGACAGGATGTCCTTCCTGATCATGGTGGACAATAGTAAAGACCTTTGCCAGTGCAGCTCATGCTTTGTAGTGAAGTCCTGGCTGTGACCAAGGATTTGAAAAGGCCATTCAGTGATAGTGTGGCTCAGAAAAAGACACCAAGGCATTGTAGCAGGGTGCTTAGTGTCCTTTCTTAAATCCACAGGACAGATTGAACAGGAAGCACAGGGCCAGAGCTGCAAATGGGGAGGCCTCTCCTACTTGGTTTGGAATGCCTTGCAAAATATGTTCTTCCAGCTTTTAAGATGAGTGAATTTGCCCCAAAGCAGATCTTGAGGGTTGATGGAGAGAGCCCTTGTGCTCAAAGCACAGGCATGCGGCCATATGTGGCTTAGTGGTACAGCCAGCTCTAGCAGGCAAGGCCTAGGCTTCCTGTGGCTGTATGAGCTCCCCTTGGGACTCCCCTATGTCCTTCCAGGTGAGGTGGGAACATGGTTCCTCTGTCCTGTCTTGGTAAAGGTGGTGGAGGCTCTCACTGACTTGATTACTCTGTTCCCCTTTAAAAGAGGAAGTTACAAGGGACAGATTACAGAAGGAAGATCCTAAAGCCTATTCTGACTCAGTTGTATGCCTGAGAGGTCAAATACTAACTTTAGGTCACTAGCTGGTCTGGCCCCCCCACTGATCTATATCACACCCTCAACCCACAGGATGGATAGAGCCTCCCACCAGGTTTTCCCTTGTCCCAGTATATCCTGACTTCCTCTAGTTAACTAACATAGATCATCCCATTTGTGACAGCACCAAGTGAGTCTGTCACTCCAAACCAGACAAGGTGAGTGTATGTGCTTGTCTTCCTTCCAGTAAGTCTCCCTGATGGTGAAACAGACCCACAATTGGCCAGATGAAATTCCACCACACCATCTTCCCACTCGGGGAATGCCAACCTTCCTCATAAATGAGGCTCAGTCTGGGAGGTAGCCCAAGTGGTAGAGCACCTACCTAGAAAGTATGAGTATTATCCCCCTAAAGAAATGGACGTCAAAACATCCAGTCTCAAAATTGCTCCATGTTTTGGAAGCTTGCTCCTTGCTTATCTCATCACTATAGGTAACATGCAGAAATGCCAGTGTTCACAGGGCCTGAATAGGGAGGTGTGCTGGCACGGGATGCCCACTTGAAAGAAGCACCCAAGTTCTTTTGCCTTCTGTAGGCTACATGTGAAAGAGGCTTTGCCGCCATGGAGGAGACTCATCAGAAGAAGATTGAAGACCTGCAGAGGCAGCACCAGCGGGAGCTGGAGAAGTTGCGGGAGGAGAAAGACCGCCTCCTGGCTGAGGAGACAGCAGCTACCATCTCAGGTAGGAGGGGCCCTCAGTTCAGAGATGCCTGTGTCTACTGCCTTGCGGCCAAGTTAATTTAATTTGGATGAAAGTTGAGACACGGAGCCCCACGACCAGCTCCCTGCCTCCTCAGTACCCTCTGACAGACATACCCTCTGAGAGACAGTCTGCCTGAGCATGGGGCTGCCATCCCTTCTCCCTGTTCTGTCGCAGCCCTGAGTGTGTGTCATACAGCCCTGTTGCTGTATGATATCATGGTGGAGGTGCATTATTGTAATAACAAAGAAAGTATGCCACCTGTTTGTTTCATACATTTATCTAATTTGGTTTTGGATTTTCTAACACCAGAAATAATATACCTGTAGCCCCTTGCGGGGAATTGGTTTGGAAATTCTCCCAGTCTGTCTACCCCAGAGAATGTGTCTGTGAGAGACCCAGCTTATCCTGATAGTTTCAGTGGCAATGGTGGGTGAATATTACACTGGTCTGTCTTCCTTAGTTACTTGGGAGGAATGACGTGGTAGGAAGGGCCACCACAGGGTACAACCCCAACCTTGGGTACTGACGGTCTTGACCTTCCTGCAGCCATTGAGGCAATGAAGAATGCTCACCGGGAGGAAATGGAGCGAGAGTTGGAGAAGAGCCAGCGGTCTCAAATCAGCAGCATCAACTCAGACATTGAAGCCCTTAGGCGGCAGTACCTGTGAGTTGGCTTTCCCTTCAAGTGCCTGGGGAGAGTTAGGGGTGGTTAGGAGTCAGGAGCCCTGCTTTCTGGGTGTGTGAACCTCCGGGCTGGTCCCAGGACGGCTGTGAGGCTGGGATGCTGAGTCAGGCCACACCACCCCACACATAGCTTCCTGTACTAAAACAGAATAATCACCAAATCCAAAGAAAAAGGTACAGTAAATTACATTTTTTTAACTTAATGAACTTTATTTTCATGGAGGAGGTGAAGGGGCAAAAAAATCATCTACTCCTTTCAGTAATACTTGACTCATTCCCAGGCCCTAAGCAAACCATAGGCACTTGAAGCAGTCTTGCTGTTTCCTTTTGGCTCTGTCTGCTTCCCATTCGCAGAAGGGAGTTATAAATGACACTTTAAAATCCTGACTTAGCCAAGGCTGATTACCAAGGTCAAGCAGTTCCGTTCCAGTGCTACTTTCTTACGAGGGGCTGAGGGTCTGGCCCGGGCTTGGTACTCAAGACTCTATGGCTCTAAAGACCCTATGTATACTAGGCACGGTGGCTCACGCCTGTAATCCTAGCTACTCGGGAGGCTGAGATCTGAGAATCACAGTTTAAAGCCAGTCCAGGCAGAAAAGTTCATGAGACTTTTACCTCTACCCCAGTTAGCCACCAGAAAATCACAAGTGGAGCTTTGGTTCAAAGTGGTAGGGTGCTAACCATGAGCAAAAGATCTCAAGGACAGTGTCTAGGCCCCAAGTTCAAGCCCCATGACCACCACCAACAAAAACCCCAAACACGTATGCAGAGCCCCTCTGAAAAGGGATTTGTCAGGGCCAGGTACATACATGCATTGGGAGCAGTCAATGCAGTCAGGCCCAGGCCACAGCAGCTCATATGGTGTACATGTTCATCTGATTGGGCTGCTGATGGGTAAACCAAAGGTGGGACCGCTCCATCCATAGAAAATTAGCCCTCTGAATCCAGGATGCCAGAGAATAGCATCCTAAGGGCTGTTTTCCTTTTGTGGCTCCTGGGCTTTCAGATGATGCAGAAGTCAAGAGTTGTACAAATAGTTCCTAAGCGAGACAAGTCCCATACCTGATTTCTCAGAAACAGATGTCTGTGTGGCCATGGTAACTAGATGGTTCAGAGTGGTATCCACAGAAGGTGCCATCTGAGGGACTCCCAGCCCTGGAGGGCAGCAGGCTAGACATGGAGTCAGTTGTGCGAAGCACCTCTGGCCCAGGGCTGAATGTTGCTGCCCCTGCAGGGAGGAGTTGCAGTCGGTGCAGCGGGAGCTGGAAGTCCTCTCAGAGCAGTACTCACAGAAGTGCCTGGAGAATGCACACCTGGCCCAAGCGCTGGAGGCCGAGCGGCAGGCCCTGCGGCAGTGCCAGCGTGAGAACCAGGAGCTTAATGCACACAACCAGGTAAGCCCAGGCTGGGTAAAGCTTCACCTTTAAGGTTTTCCTGAGAGTCTCTAAGACAATAAAGTGGACATCTAGCCCTACAGCCTTCTGGCTGTTCACTGTTGCCAGATGCTCCTTGCAGCACAGAAGTGAAGCTGCCCTGCCACAGAACCAGGTGCTGGAGTCTTGAGCCCTTCAAGACTGTAAGTCTGGTAGCTTCTCTGAGCCTCTGGTTCATTGCTGAGTATAGCCTGGGGTTCATCCCCAGAGACAGGATATTCCATTCATGGGAGCTTGGCTTCACACTTAAGTATCGGGTCATTCTCATAGAATTTGCTGTTTCTCCCATCCAGGTACTAACCGGGCCCAACCCTGCTTAGCTTCCAAGGTCAGGACAGTATGGCCATAAGCTGGGGAAAGGGAGAGGGTTGGAGGCAGTAACACTGGGTCCTATGTAAAGTTCTCTCATGGCACCAGGTTACACTCCTGTACCAGCACCACCCTTTCCTTCCTGGCTCCCTGAACTCATTACCATGCCACATAGGATCATGCCTGAGCTGCTCAGGATGGCCAGATCTTATAGGAATCTATGTGCAACAAATCATGACACAAGCAATTCTGTTGGTTTAGCAGAAAGGTGTGAATCCTTATGCTATAAAGATAGTCAGCTCTTTGTGTCTGCTGGTTCATCATCCACAGATTTGACTAAATGTAAGTAGAAAATATTTAGGGGGAATAATCGTATATGCAGTGTACAGACTTCCTCATCACCCTTTCCTAACAATGCAGAACAACGGCACATGTGGTATCTCCATGATACTGGGTACCGTATGATTTAGAGGCAATTGAAAGACTATGGGAGAATCTGATCATACAAAATATTTACCAAGGGGCTGGGAGTTTGGCCTAGTGGTAGAGTGCTTGCCTAGCATGCATGAAGACCTGGGTTCAATTCCTCGGTACCACGTACATAGAGAAAAGCCAGAAGTGATGCTGAGGCTCAAGTGGTAGAGCTCTAGCCTTGAGAAAGTCCAAGGACAGTGCTCAGGCCCTGAGCTCAAGCCCAGGACTGGCAAAAAAAAAAAAAAATATATATATATATATATATATATATTTATCAAAATGAATGCCGAGAAATGGAAATAAGACTTTTCTCTTTTTGCTGTTTTTGTTTTCTTTTTGTCCTCTTTGTCCATTTATGTCTTTGTTTGTGCAAGAGGAGACAGAAATGGAAAGACACTAGGTGAACAAATGCAGCAGTGGTACTCACTAGACAGACTATGTTGAAAATGAACTGTACAGTTTGTGGGTAGGGAAGGGAGAGAAAAACTGAGAGAGCACAAGAGAAGGAATGACATTATCCCAGAAGAAATGTACTCTTTTTTTTTTTTTTTCTTTTTTTGCCAGTCCTGGGCTTGAGCTCAGGGCCTGAGCACTGTCCTTGGACTTTCTCAAGGCTAGAGCTCTACCACTTGAGCCTCAGCACCACTTCTGGCTTTTTTCTATGTATGTGGTACCGAGGAATCGAACCCGGGTCTTCATGCATGCTAGGCAAGCACTTTAACCACTAGGCCAAACTCCCGGTCCCAGAAATGTACTCTTTATTTGACTTACATAGCTATAACTCCTCTGTACATCACCTTTGTAATACCAATAAAAACTTTTTTCAGGGGCCAGTCCTGGGGCTTGAACTCTGGGCTTGGTCCTTGGGCGTTCTCAAGGCTAGAGCTCTACCATTTGAGCCACAGTGCCAATATTGATTTTTCCTATGTATGTGGTACCAAGGAGTTGAACCCAAGTCTTTGTACATACTTATTAGCAGGCACTCTACCACTAGGCCAAACTCCTGGCCCAAGAGGCTTTATCATGTCCCGTGCAGTAGATCATATCTATAATCCTAATTACTCAGTAGGCTGAGATCTGAGGATCGTGGTTCAAAGCCATCCAGAGCACTAAAGTCTGGGATAGTCTTAACTCCAGTTAATCACCAGAAAGCCAGAAGTGGCACTGTGGCTCAAGTGGTACAGCTGAAGAGCTCAGGGACAGTACCCAGGCCCAGAGGTCAAGTTCCACGGCCGACAAAAATAAATACACACACACACACATATATGTACACCACACAGGTTTGATAACCTTAAATGTAATACCTCACACATGGTAACTTTAAATACACATAGCTTTGCCATTCCCCTACCCCTGCCTTGTTCTCTTCATATTGTTGGTGAGGAATGTCATTCCCAAGTGCACAGGTAGCTGTGGAGGTCATTGTTCTATTGTGTTGCTGTCCCTCAGGAGCTGAATAACCGCCTGGCTGCGGAGATCACACGGTTGCGAACACTGCTGACTGGGGATGGTGGTGGGGAGGCAGCTGGATCACCCCTCACACAGGGCAAGGACGCCTACGAGTTAGAGGTAATGAACCAGACCTCAATACTACATCCTGGGCAACAGAGTGAGATCCCATCTCTTTAAAAAAAAAAAAAAAAAAAAAACAGGAAAAAATGTGATTGTGCTGTCTGAGGCATCTTTAGGCAGTTACATAGTTTTTTCCCATTAGATTAAAATTTTACTATGTAAATGCCTCATTAGGCATGAAGACTATATTGTCAGAGTGGAGAAAAGCAGGTAGGTGAGTATGGCAGAATTTCCACCAGATCAGTGTGTCCCATGTCTTGTGGCTTTCATCTCAGGAGACCAGCAGGGCAGCAGCACTTAGTCCAGAGACTGAAGCATACAACTGTTGGCACTGGGACAGATTGCAGTCATTTCTTCCATCCTAGTTCTCTACATGAAGGGGAAGCTTTATGTAATCTGTTGGATTCTGGCTCCATGATGTGAAGAAAAGCTGTCCATTTAGCTGAAAGTCAGTCCCTACATTGTCTTTCATTATAGGTCTTGTTGCGGGTCAAGGAATCAGAAATACAATACCTGAAGCAGGAGATCAGCTCTCTCAAGGATGAACTCCAAACAGCACTTCGGGTAATGACCTTACTACCAGAGTCTGACAAGGCGGCAGTTGGCCCACGTTGGCACTGCCACTCTGGAGTAGGTTTCACTTTTTTTTTTTTTTTGCCAGTCCTGGGCTTGAGCTCAGGGCCTGAGCACTGTCCTTGGACTTTCTCAAGGTTAGAGCTCTACCACTTGAGCCTCAGCACCACTTCTGGCTTTTTTTCTATGTATGTGGTACCAAGGAATCAAACCCGGGTCTTCATGCATGCTAGGCAAGCACTTTAACCACTAGGCCAAACTCCCGGCCCCTAGGTTTCACTTTTTAAAAGACCAGTGTTCCAAAGTCAAGCTCTAGAAATGAGCAGCCCAGCTGACATGGCCATGTGGTTGTCATTTCACATTTCTGGGTACTTGAGCAGGCAAGGACGATAGCCAGAGGATTGTTCTAGGGGGTGAAGGAAGGTCTTGTCTGCCATCCAGAGTTAGGCATGACTTGGCTCCTCTAAGAGATTCTAGACTTAGAAACGGGGAGTCAATGGATTTTTTTTTTTTTTTTTTTGGCCAGTTGTGGAGCTTAAACTTAGGGCCTGGACACTGTCCTTGGACATTTTTTGCTCAAAGCTAGTGCTTGCTGCTTGAGCCACAGTGCCACTTACAGCTTTTTCTTTCTTTTCTTTTTTGTGGGTCATGGGGCTTGAAGACTTGACCCTGGGTGCTGTCCCTGAGCTCTTCCTGCCCTGGAGCCAAGCCCCACATCCATTTTCTAGAGATTAATTGGAGATAAGAGTCTCAGTTTCTTTTGTGCCCAGGCTGGCTTTGAACTTTGATGCTCAGATTTCAGCCTCCAGAATAACTAGGATTACAGGCGTGAGCCACTGTGACCAGCTCAGCTTTTTAGCCACTGTGACCAGCTCAGCTTTTTCTATGTATGTGGTACTGAGGAATCAAACCCAGGGCTTTGTACATGTGCACCACTAGGCTATGCTCCCAGCCTGGTAATGGAATTTTTTTTTTTTTTTTTTTTTTTTTTTTTTTGCCAGTCCTGGGCTTGAGCTCAGGGCCTGAGCACTGTCCTTGGACTTTCTCAAGGCTAGAGCTCTACCACTTGAGCCTCAGCACCACTTCCAGCTTTTTTCTACATGTGGTACCGAGGAATCGAACCCGGGTCTTCATGCATGCTAGGCAAGCACTTTAACCACTAGGCCAAACTCCCAGCCCCCTAGCCATTGCTTTCATTTGCTTCTGTTCCTCATTTCCTAGGACAAAAAGTATGCAAGTGACAAGTATAAAGACATCTACACAGAGCTCAGCATTGCCAAGGCCAAGGCTGACTGTGATATCAGCAGGCTGAAGGAGCAGCTAAAAGCAGCCACAGAAGCACTGGGAGAGAAATCCCCTGAGAGTACCTCTGTGTCGGGATATGGTGAATACTTTGAGTTACTGCTTCTGGGGCTCCGTGGGCTTTAGTCAAGATCCTGATGCAGTTCACAGATCTCATCTCCTTATGGAACAGGAATGCAAGAGAGGGCTCTGCTGCCAGGTGCCACCCCTTTCTCTTGCATCTCATAGCAAGTGCTCAGAGAAGCTGGTCCATCAGCACATTTCCATAGTAAAAGTCTCTTTGTCTGTCTTCCAGAAGATTCCATAGCTAGGTGGAAGCTCTTGCTGGTTGTATAACTATAGGTTTTCCCATGAAATGTGGAAAGGCCCTGTATGAGGTAGAAGAGAAAGCACCCACCTTCTGCAATAGACAGCAGGATTGACTCTACTCTAGATTGGCTAAAAACATAAAGGAGAGAGTACAAAGCCACACCCTGTTATTCAGAAATCCATAATTCTTTCTGACCTTGATGATTTTTTTTTCTTGGTCCTGGGGCTTGACCCTGGGTTTCTTTGTGTTAAAGACTAGCGCTCAACCACTCCAGCCACAACACCACTGCCAGCTTTGTCTGAGTAGTTTACTGAAGATGAGTCTCACAGACTTTCTTCCCCAGGTTGGTTCTGAACCACAATCCTCAGATCTCAGCTTCTTGAGTAGGTAGGCATGAGTCACAGTGTCCGGCTCAGTGATTTTTTTTAGATAACCACAGACATAGGAAACTGTGTTCAAGCTCTCCAATATAGTATCCAAGGAAGTCAATTATCTCCTTAGGCAGTCAGGATATGCAGCAATAAGGGCCTAACAAGTTGCTAACAGCAGTAGCTTCTGAGGTGGGCCTAGAAGAGAGAGAGAGAGGAGAGAGAGAAAGAGAATGTGTGTGACTTTGATCTGTTTTGATACCTCCAGAGAGTGCAGACACAGAATGTGAACAGAACATTGAACATAGAAACAATAGCCCACCATAAGCACAAATAAGGAAATGCACATGGCCCAACCACATACATGGTGGAAGAGAATGCAGGTAAAAAGGGTCAGGAAGATGTTTTGTCAACGTTGACATGGAGAGCTATCTGTAAACATATTAAGTAAAAACAGAAAAAAAGCCTAGTTGCATTATGACTCAATGTGTGTGTTTTGCCCAGCCTTGCTTTGTGCTGGTGGCTCAAGCCTGTAATCTCAGCTACTCAGGAGGCTGAGCTCTGAGGATCAGGGTTCAAAACCAGCTTACAACCAAGCACCAGTGATTTAGGCCTATAATTCTAGCTACTCAGGAGGCTGAGATCTGAGGATCATGGTTAAAAGCCAGCCTGGGCAGAAAAGATCATGAGACTCTTATCTCCAGTTAAGCACCAGACAGCTGGAAGTGGCACTGTGGTTCAAGTGGCAGAGTGCTAGCCTTTAGCACAAAGAGGCTCAGGGACAGTATTCAGGCCCCAAGACAAACAAAAAATAAAAAACCTTCATCTGACCTTGTCATCAAGGGGAGGTAGTTCACAAATTAGTGGTGCAAGTTGGTATACCCAACAGATAGGGTAGGTCCAGTGCAGGAGCAAGCCCCTGCTCCTCTCTGAGGCTGCCCAGACAGGAACACCAACGTACTCCTCCCAGTGCTCTGGTGCTTTGCTGTGTTCCCAGAAAGGCCAACTGTGTGTTGCAGTTATTGCTTGACTTCCCCTAGACCATTCAACTAAGTGGCAAAGTGTGCTCTAGTGGTAAACTCAGAGTTTTTAGACCATCTGGTTTCAAAAGTAATGGCTCTGTTTGTTTCTTCAGACATAATGAAATCTAAAAGCAACCCTGACTTCCTCAAGAAAGACAGATCCTGTGTCACCCGGCAACTCAGAAACATCAGGTCCAAGGTAAGAAGGGTACTCCCTGCTGGGGACTTGAAGATTGTGGGGAGAGGAGACACAAGGCCCAGGCACTGGCCAGTCCCAAGCCTACTTTGGGCCCTAGGTCCAGGCACCAGCCCAGCCCATTTATGGGCTGGTTCTGGAGGCTTCAATGTTTGCATTTTTCATGTACCACCTCCTGGTCACACAGACAAGAACGAAGGCACAGAAGAATCAGTCTTTTGCCTTCTAGACAAGCTTTTATTCCAGCCCCTTCTAAAAGCAGTTCCACTGTCTGTATTGTTCCCTGTGTGCCCTTAGCATCACACTGACACACTGTGTTTGAGAGACCAAGCTATCTACCCTCCCTCCTCAGCTATGCAGTGGCCAGTTCCCAGGCTGCTCCCAGAGTCAGGCTTGTGTCTCCAAGGTGACGGGTGGAAGGGATGTGGCCAGCATGCTGCATTAGGATTGATTGTGTGTGTTTGATTGTGTGTGTGTCTTATTTTTGCTTTTTCCTCTGACAGTCCGTAATTGAGCAGGTCTCATGGGATAACTGACTCGCGCCCGCTTCCAGGTCCCCAGTCGTGTAGGTAAACCACTTCCTACCACCGCCTACGGCCTGCACGGGGCGGCTCTGCATGCACTGCTCACACTTCCACAGCACACAGCTGCATAATCGTTACTTTATTTTAATCCATTTTTCTCAGCAAGCACATACAAAATCTGTAAGATATCCCAGTAGCTGTCCTGGGGAGCTGACTGGCATTCTAACCCCTTCACAGAGCTGAACCGGCCCAGGGAGCTCCCCAGCTTTGTAGGCAGGTGTGAGCCAGCATGCATGCTGGGTGATCAATCTGTGCACAGCTGTAAGCTCACACACCTTCTCTGGAAACAAGCTGTTTGCCCTGTGTCAATATAGGTGGTAGCAGACACCTGCTGTTCTTGTCAAGCAAAGACTGCCCAGGAGCTCCTAAGACATAGGGCCGTGCGCCTGTGTGCGCTCTCTCGCTCACTCTCTTGCTCGCTCGCTCTCTCCCTCTCTTCCTCCCTCCGAGCCCTTCCCCCTCCCTCTCTTCCTTCCCCCCTACCAAGGAACTGAGCAGTACACCATGTACAGCAGCTGAGGAAATGGCTGAGCAAGGGCCTGGTGACCACAGGCAGGGGGATATGTGTGCAGGTCCTAGGGCTTGGACCCCAGCACTGCTTCTGGGCTTTTGTGCTCAAGGTTCGTGCTTTACCACGTCAGCCACAGCATCACTTTTAGCTTTTTTTTTTTTTTTTTTAAGTTAGAGATGGGCTTGTGGGCTTTCCTGCCCAAGCTGGCTTTGAACTACAATCTTTTGCCTCCTGAGTAGGACTACAGGGGTGAGCCACCAGCACCCAATAAGGAATCATGTAACAACATGATGGGCTTGATTCTTGGGCCTCCTGAAGATGGGGGACAGCTGTACTCACGTGTTTGAGGAAGGTCGGGGAGAGGGTCCTCTGTGGCTGCCACTCAGTGGCCTTAACAAGGAGGGGTGGCATAGTGCTGTCCTGCTGGCATTACCCAGGTGCCAGCTCCTGCACACTAGCTCACCCTCTCTCTGGCCTCTGGGCAGCCAGTAAGAGGCATCTCTGAAGCTCAGGTGAAAAGTGTTGGCTTTAGGAAGAAAACAGAATACCCAAGGGCTTGCACCTAATTGCGTGAGTAATCTCCAATCCCAGATTACTTATACCCAAATGTATGACTGAAAACTTAAGTCTAGGCTTAAACATGACCTTAAAAAAATGAGGAGGGGCTGGGAGTTTGGCCTAGTGGTAGAGTGTTTGCCTAGCATGCACAAAGACCTGGATTTGATTCCTCGGTACCACATACATAGAAAAAAGCTGGAAGTGGTGCTGTGGCTCAAGTGGTAGAGCTCTAGCCTTGAGGAAAACCCTAAGACTGCTCAAGCCTGAGTTCAGTCTCCAGGACTGGCAAAAGGGGGGGAGGGGCTAGTGGTAGAGTGCTTGCCTCTCATGCACTAAGACGTAGGTTTGATTCCTCAGTACCATATACACAGAAAAAGCTGGAAGTGGTGCTGTAGTTCAAGTGACAGACCACTAGCCTTGAGCAAAAAGAATCTAAGGACAGTGCCCAGGCCCTGAGTTCAAGCCCCAGGGCTGGGGGGGGGGGGGAACCTATAATAAGCACAATCAGCTGAGCTTACTCTGCCTATGAGCCTTCCAAAGCCTACTGGCCCTGTCACCCAGCTTCTGTTGCCACATGCAGGGAGCAGTCCTAAAGGGCTGTCTACATGTATCTCTGGAACAGCTGCTGATATCCTCAACGAAGGTCCTACAACGTTAAGCACTTAAAAGCAGTGCAGGGCACCGCAACCATTCTCCATTGGGGCTGCCCTAGCAGGTAGTTAGTGCCAGGCTGCCTGCCCTGGGGTGATCGGCTATTCTGCTCTTCTCTAGCCAGCTCAGTCTGGCCAATAATGGGTGGGGAGGCACCTGCTCATATGCAGTAGTACCCCAGAACAGAAAACACTCAGACGCCCACCGCCCCCTCATCCCAGGAGGAAGCTGGGTCCTGACCTCAGGAAGAACCATGAGCTGCCCACAGTGCTAAGGAGCCAGCACTGTGTGGGGCTCCCGCAGGTAGTTTCACACTGCTCAGAATTCTGACTAAAACTAGTCTGGGAAATAGCTTTGAATTTCCTCCTTACTTGCTTGTGCTTCCCTGGCTCTGTTGTGGTGACACAGACCACACACACAGGAGTTGGCACTGTGAGAAGCCAGGTCCAACTGGAACCTAACCCTTCCCAAATTTTCTAAAAAGTGCTTCTATGTTTTCATGCAGATGAAAATTTGTAAGGGTAAATTGGGAAATAATCTTTCCCGTTAAGGTTTGTCCTTACTTTGGGGACATCATAGCATTCCATGTAGAGACCATTGCATCTCCATTCCAGAAAGTGTCAGTGGAGCACAATTATACATTCCTAAGGCCATAACATCTAGTGACCCCACCCCTCCGTTCCCATCAGGAAAAGCTTGAGGTGGGTGCAGAGTGGCAGCACCGGGGAGCAGGGCACTTGCCCTGAGACACCTTCCAGTGGAGGTGGCCAGGTTGGTGAGCACAGGCACGGAGGTGTGCATGGCCATACTCAGGATGGCGTGGAAGCAGCACAGGGTCTTTCCTGGCTGGGCCAGTTTGCTTACACTTTTCTCAAGATTCCAAAGTACACAATTAAGCTACTTAGACACAGCTTCATTTCTCTTGCATTTTCCATTTTTCATACAAATAAGATTCTGCAGGAAAACACGTTCTCCCAGTAACATTTTCACAGGGTGCTGTGTTCAGCATGCCCACTAATCAGTCTCAGGAGCCTCCCTTCCTCCTCCTCGTCTGTACCTGCCCATGCAAAACACTCGGGCACTCACATGGGCAAGTTTAACACTGCTTCTATCTCCCCCAGAGTCTGAAGGAAGGCCTGACGGTGCAGGAGCGTTTGAAGCTCTTTGAATCCAGGGACTTGAAGAAAGACTAGCTGTGTCCTGGTCCACTCAACACATACTCTTCCCGGCTGGCAGCGACACAACCTGAGCGTGGCTTCTTGTCTGCACCTTTTTTATTGTACTGTCAACGTTAGCTGTGGGTATGGATGCATGAGAGACTGGTGTATGGGTTGTCTGCACCATTCCCTGCTGTGTTGGTTCTGACTTCTTGTTGTCTTTATCACAGCTTTTTCCCATGGTATTCCAAAATTAGTCAAGCTCAAGCAGTGGGGTGAGGAGGGCCACCCCACCCACGCTGAGCAGCCCCTCGCTGTCCCACGGCGTCCCACGGCACTCACTATCAGTATTAAGGCACAGCAGCCTGTTGATAAGCTAGCCCTGCCTCTGAGCACAAGTGCAGGAAACTGCCAGTGGCTCTGCTCTGCTGCACGAGGCCAAGCACCCCCAATGGACACAGCCCTGCTGGTCACAGCAGAGCCACCTGGATGTCCTGGTTTGGCCCACAATGGCTCACCAGCCTGGTTGCTAGAGGAGGCGGCGGCCTGGGGTGGGGGTACACCCTGCAGGCATTGCCTTTTTGGCCTGGGAAGAAGATAGCATTTTGTATTTGTTCCACTAATGCAGCTTAGAACCACGCCCCAGAAAATCCTGGCAACCCTTTCACAACCTGGAAAATGTTGAAAGCAACCATTCCTATTTTTGTTTTTTATTAAATCTTGCACAAAACCCCCTGGCCCTCTCATTCCTTCCTCCGCCCATACCTCCCCTTATCTGCAGTCACTCTGTCTTCCAACCACTGGGATTGGTCTGCAGCCTGAGGCTTTGGTTGCCAGAAGTGAGGAATTCCTTCAGGAGTCTCCAGAGAGAAGGTTGCTGGGCTTAAGTCTTCCTGCAGAAAAACTCTTACGCTTTTGAGAAGGCCTCAGAGGCTCCGCTCAAAGTCAGGAAAGTCCAAAGGGTGATCAGAACCCCAAGAGAACAGCCAACACCGTGCTCAGGACCCCGACTGGTCTTGATTCTGGAAGATTCCCTTGTGGTATCAGCCTAAAATGAGCCAATACTAAAAGTTAAGCAGGTCCTATTTCCTGCTCTGAACATTCTGCAGCACTAAAAACCTCTTGCTCGGGGGGGTTTCTGTTCTAGTATTACTAAGATGCAAACACGAAGCCCCAGCTGCCAGGTCCACCGACTCCAGGCCTGGAGCGCTCCTTTGTGCCTTAATGCAAGGTTGATTGTACATGGATGCTTGGAGAGAGAAAAGTACAGAAATTCCTGATCAGTTTTTGGATGAGTTGATCAGGCTGACTGGCCCTAGTGAGTTGAGAGGGAGGACAAAGGCTGGGAGGTCAGAAGGCTGTGGCCCGCCATGTACTCCTCACTGGGATGCACACTACTGTTCCATGTTCCCGCAGTGCTTTGAGAAATGCCAGCATGGGCATGTGTAGTGGTGAGGACAAGGCTGGATGTCTGAGGACTGCTGCCTTCTCCAATGAAGCACCGTTTGTGGTTCCTTGGTGACCATCCTCCTCGTGCATCCCTTTCCATGAAAGCAGGCCCACTACAGGTGGGAAGAGCCCTTGTTCTTGTCATCACTTTTCTCTCAGATCCAGGAACTTGGACGGTGTAGTAGCTGAGGGCTGGAGCCAGGAGACAGGAGGGTGGGCACCTGTGCACCACCCATCCTACAAGTCAGGGTCCCAGATTCACCCCGAGAGAGAGAAGCTGCATGGGTGTGACTGTGTCTGGCTCCTCTGCTGGCTGCCTGGGCAGCTGTGAGTGTTGACTCGTGGGGATGACTCCTGCCTGAGTCCGGAAGAGAGTTTTCTTTTTGTCAGTCCTATCCTCCAGCTGGAGTAACCAGGCAGGAAAGATGGTCCAGGTGCATTCCAGAGGGAGGAGGAAGGACCTGAGCATGTGGAGGTGGTCTGTGCAGTGGCTGGGAAGTTTCCTCTCAGGCTGGCAGGGGCTGTGGAGGTAACTAGGAGCTTTCAGGCTGCGCTAAAACAAAATAGCTATGGCAGAAATGTGTACATTTCCTAGTTTTGTTTTCCTGTGAGTACGCACTTGAAATGTACCACATACCCACAAGTAAGCCATATGAGATACAAGAGCACAAGCACACAGTCATCTGCTAGTCAAGTTGCCAGCACGGGGTGGCAAGCAGGGAACACTGTGCTTCGGGGAGCAGGGGCGGGGGGGGGGGTGGAGGGGAACTGGCTCCAGTCTTCCTGATGCAGTGTGGGTAAGGGCTCTGCCCTAAGAGTAGCCGAGCTGCAAGCAGTCAGGAGGAAACTGAGTTGGAAGTGTGGGCTCGGCGAAGCTTAAGTCACAAGTCACAGTATACATCCTGTCCAGCAAGTGTAAGGCAGGAGGACCCTCCGGGACAAGCCCAGTCCGGAACTGATGGAAACACATGCTCCTTGGGGTCAAACTCATGAGAAAGGAATACAGGTTTTCAAAAGGGGAAACTGAAGTAGACCAGAGGATCACAAATTTGAGGCCAGCCTGGGCAATTTAGCAGGATTTTAAAATCAAAATGGAGCAGCGAACCTACCTAGCAAGGACAAGGCCTAGGGTTCAATGCTTATTTAGCACTTAAAGAAAAAAAAGAAAAGAAAACTTGACAAACACATCCAGGAGTCCTGACAGCTTGACATTTGGTGGACATGTAGGGGCATAGTGCACCTGTACCCCACAAAGCATGCCAAGAAGTGCAGTCCTTTTTACCTCTGCTGCCCAGGTACCATGTGGCCAGAGAGACTTGAGACCAGGGATGGTATCTACCCTGGCATTCCTGCAGACCAGGACCAGGGCTGGATAAGCACTACCAGGCCCGCAGTAGCCTGATGTCAGGGAAGGGACTCAAAGTGCAACCAGGAGCCAGCCGTCTCCCACCTGCACCTGGCAGCAGGTGAACACTGAAGTTGCAGCAACAGCACTGATCCCTTCTGGAAGAACATCAGCCAGCACCTCATTTGCCTGCTTCAGAACACTGGCTTCTGTAGAAATGGACAACACCTGCCTTCTCAGTTCCTTCTGAGGCTGAAAGTGGAGTACAAAGACAGGATATGAGAGCCACCACACAGCCCACAGGAGTGGTTTGTCACCTGGGCTTGTTTTCCTCAAACTTTCCTATATGTTGACTGACCAGGGAAAGCAGTGTAATTGTTGCTGACAAGTGACTGCAGGGATTTTTTTTTAAAGATTTTCTATCAGGACAGGCCTTACCAAGATGGGGAGGATTGTTGGATGCAGTGCTCCACCCATCCTTTGGAGAAATTGAATTCAACTCCTATCTTTTTCTTAAAGCCTTGGCCATCGAAAGTTTTAAAGAATCTGTACAGTAAGGATAACCACGTATTACACTCACACTTGTTTCTTACTAGGTGTGTTAGTGTTCTTGTTAGAGCCCTCCCGAGTCCACGTGTAAAAGCTGGGAAGTAAGGGAAAGGTCTGCAGGTGGAGACCTGAAAGGAATCACGGCCAAAGGCACAGGCTGCTGGTGGCCTACTCCCGCCCGCACCTGTTTTCCCAGGGTTGGGCTGCTTGGGAGTAGGCTCTGCAGAGCAGCCAGCTAGCTAATGCCCATAGTATGGTGGCAAGTCTCAGAAACTTCCAACGTGTTTCTGCAAAATTCCTAAGGAGCTACCAGCACTGTAGGAGGATGTGAGGTTCCAGGGTTCACTGAGAGCTTGGGTTATGGTTTCCATGTTTGGCAGGGCCTTCCTGGCATGCAGTTCAAATTCAATGTAAACAAGTTGTCACCAGATACGGCAATCTACCGCAGCCAACTATGGTCCACATGCCCTTGACTTTTTTTCCATTTATAAGATTGCTAAGACATGTCACCTATCTGGTTTTATTTTAGCAAAGAATAGATCATAAGGAACTATAAATTATTGTGTTGTTGCACAAAATTTCAATTGAAAAAAATTAAAGGATTTTTAAGAGTTTCCTTTGATATTGGCAACCTATCCACTGCTCAGACTTAAACCCAGTTCCATAGTGATATTTATGAAGCATAAACTACCAGTGGCCTCAGGACAATCCAGTCTTGGTGACCTTTCATACACTATACCCTCTTAGGGTGAACGTCTTAGCTCCATGGTCACAAATCAGATTTCCAGCTGAGGGGAGGAATCATCCATGAAGGAAACATACAGACCACTTCTTTCCATTCAGCTGTCATGCTGAATGTTCAAACAACAAGCTGCTATTTCATTTCTGTTCAAAAACTAAATGATTTTGGTTGCCAACCTCGAAATTATATGCAGAATAAAGGTTCAACAAATGGAGCCAGCTCCCACCTCAGGTCTGAGAAGCCCCTAGGGCCAAGTGTGGGGCTGGTAGTCTTCTGCAGGGGAGCTGAGCGAATGTGAGCCTGCCCCACCCAACAGTTTAACTCTTTCTGGTCTAACTTTCAGCTTTTTTTACTACAAGCTTGTGATCAAGTGTTCACTACAATTGAAGTGCTGCTTTATTCAAGGTATTTATTCCTCTGTGTGACATGCTAGTCCTGTGGCTGATAATTCTTACTTTGTGAATATCCCTTCACTTTACATGAGCTATATCATAATAAACTATTTTTGCATCACCCTTTGTGTGCTGTGTAAGTAGTATTCACTGACAGGTCTGCCACATGCCTTTTAGGTCAAAAGTCAGAAATTGATTGGCAGCTTAGCTATTTAGACTGGGGTGGGTTGAGGTCTGAAGAGTAAGGTTCAAAGCCAGCCCTGGCACAAAAGGACTCATCTCCAGTTTACCTCTAGAAAATGGGAAGTGGAGCTTGGCTCAAGGGTAGGTTGGTAGCCTTGAGTTGGAAAGTTTGGGACAGTGCGCAGGCCAAATTCAAGCCACAAGTCCCACAAAAAAAGATTGATGGAGCTAGGCAAGGTGGCTCATGCCTGTAATCCTAGCTACTAAGGAGGCTGAGGTATGAGGATCGAGGTTCAAAGCCAGCCCAGGCACTAAAGTCCGTGTTACTCTAACCACTAAAAAAATGGAAAGTAGGGCTATGTTTCAAGGGGTAGGGCAGTAACTTTGGCCTGAAGAGCTCAGGGACAGTGCCCAGGCCCATAGTTTAAGCCCCAAGACCGACCAAAAAAATAAAATATTGATGGTGCTGCCTCCATACGCCAGTTTTTATAACTCTCATATCCTACTCCTCTTATTAAAGGAACTCTGAACTCTCTTAGCATGCTAGACAGTCACCTTAGCTCTGAGCCATATTCCTAGCCCAGAAGTGAGGCCCAAGCTGGCCTCTTAACTTGCAGTCATGTCTTACCCTCTAACATTAGTTCCTGTGTGCTAGATTTGCAGTAAGATTTTTTGTTTTTTAAAATGCATCCTATACAATGATCCAAGACATATATACACATAGAACTATAAAATTCAACAAACTACTCCCAGTATGCTATAACGTAATTTAAAATAATGAACTGGATTATTTTCACAGCTCTTAAGAGTAGTATGTTAGAAACCAAATCTCTTCAGAAAAACATCAAATTAAGTCTCTACCAAACAGAAATCAAATTAAGGAACTTATGTAATTTATGAAGCCAAAAAATTAATTGCAAGTGGCAGAGGCTCATGCCTCTAACCCTACAGCTCTCACGAGACTGATGTAATTTTAATCTTCTTTCATCTCAACTTAATCACCAAAAAGCCAAAAGTGAAACTATGGCTCAAGTGGTAGAGTGAAAAAACGCACACATAAACACACACTATGTTTTACTTGTTAAAAAGAATAGTCAAATGTATGTAGCTAAGTTTTTGGACATGGGCCTTAGTGTAGTAGTTTATAGTTAAAACATTTTTTCAAAGCTCTGAAAAGTGACTTATAAAACTAGTTAGTATTGGGGCCAGGAGTTTGGCCTAATAGTCGAGTGCTGGCCTAGCATGCACGAAGACCCACCAGGTTCAATTCCTCATTGCCACGTACATAGAAAAGCCGGAAGTGGTGCTGTGGCTCTAGCCTCGAGAAAGGCCAAGGACAGTGCTCAGGCCCTGAGTTCAAGCCCCAGGACTGGCAAAAAAAAAAAAAAAAATGAGCAACTGATAAAACTCATATGGGAAAGATGGGTGCCTATACTCTACCTACTCAGGAAGCTGAGATCTAAGTATTATGGTTCCATGCCAGCCCAGGCAGGAAAGTCTGGGAGACTCTTGTCTATAATCATCAAAAAGCTGGAAAGGAGCTGTGGCTCAAGTGGTAGAGCACTAGCCTTGAGCAAAAAACCTCAAGAGCAATGCACAGGCCCTGAGTTCAAGCCCCAGGACTGGCAAAAGTAAAAAGAAAGAAAGAAATAGGCCCTTAAAGTAATGGGCAGCTGATTTTCAATGACTGTCAATACCATTCACTGAGGAATAAATTATATCAAATAATGCTGAGACAGTGGAAATCCACATTTCAGGAACGAGGTTCTACCTTGCCTACCTCTACCTACCTTACCATGTACAAATATTAACTCCAAATGAGCCACAGACCTAACCACTAAGTTGGTAATGGATAGTTGGGGGGAGAGGGGATTTGCTATACTCACAAAGCAACTGTCAATCCTTCTTGGGAATTCATTACTTTCTGGTGTGTTCTAGTTCTAGAGCTTGAATCCAGGGCCTCACACTCTAAGACACAAGATAATTTTGAAGGCAAAATAGTTCAGGTGACATATATCATAATCCCTTCCCCCAAGCATCTCCCACTGCATGCTGTGTCCAGCACTGCTTACCTTAGGAATGGAGCCGAAGCCATGTGTCCCCTGGATCTTTCTGTCACTGAAAAAGTGCCCTGAAGACCTGCTGCCACCTAAAGGATCTCAGTCAAAGTCAAATACATGGTTCAACTGCCTTCAGATCCTCAGGCCTGCCAGTCTGCCCAGCCAACCTGCTGTGCTCACTGGCCCTAATTACCTAGCTGTTGCTTAGGGTATGTGCACCATGCAGAGATGCATCTCTAGGTACAGAAAAAAAAAAACAAAACAACACCTCAGGGACAACTAGCTTTTATCACAAAGTTCTTTTCAGAAAGGTTAACGAGCGGGGCACCGGGGCCACCCCTGTGATCTGAGCTACCTAGGAGGCTGAGATCTGAGGATTATAGTTTGAAACCACCTCAGGCATGAAAACTGTGAGACTCTCCAGTTGACCACCAAAAAGCTGGAAGTAGAGGTATGGCTCAAGTGGTAGAGCACCACTTATGTGCCTCAAGCACAAAACCTTAGGAATAGCACCCAGGTCCTGAGTTCAGCCCCCAGGACTGACACCCATATTGGGGGAGGGGGCAGGAAAAATGACAGCTTCACAAATCTTCAAGAATTGCTAGAGGTGGCTTAGCCAGGTTACTTTCTATGCATGTAACACCTGATGGCTACATGCTGCCACATGCCTCCAGCTTACTCTCTCTGGAAGAAATGGCACAGCTGGTGGGGGCTGGGGTTCTCTTGGTACTCACACATTCACCACCACAGGTCAGGGAAGTGAGCAGAAGGAAATGGTGGGGATCACACTTAGTTTCTTCTAAGTTTACAAAATAATCCCAAAGCAACTGGGACATTTTGGAAAACCACTAGTATAGGAGGTGCACAGGTAGCACTTCAGTCTTGTTGCTGTTTTACTGCTGCTGTCTAAACTGCTGTAGACTTAATAAAGAGTAGCCACTGGACTGGACGTAGCCAGGTACAGCACCTGTTGCAAGAAGTGCAAGGCTCTGAATTCAAGCTCTGTACTGCCAAAAATAACAGTGGTTACTACTGGGACACAGCAGTCGAAGACAAGGATAGGCACACTCACATTCCAGAAAAACATTTATTCAGATGTACTGGCCATTCATGAGTCATCCTCTTAGGATGTCCTCTGTCCTCCTTCCAGAACAGACCATTGGGAGAAACACCTCCCATGTGACTGCATCTGGGTAAATTACACTTCAGTTTCCACCAAATATATATTTTTAAATTCTAATTTACTTGACTAACTTTAAGTCAGAGATAACATTAAAAGGGGAAACATGCACAAGACCCTGAGTTTACATACCAGTACCACAAAAAGAAACACACACACACGGTGCTCAGCTGTGAGCTGGGGAGAGATGACATCCACTAAGCCTCAAGCGAATACAACATGTACAAAGGCAAAATTGTAGCTCCAGATACCAACTGTGCTACCTACACTTAGATGTGCTTGACCAAGGAAATCTGAACCATTTCACAAACACGTGAAAAACATGTGAACATGTTCAGGACCTGTGAACGACAGACCTCAGCTGAGACTACTACATACAGCCCACAGCCACCCCTTATGCTCCTCCATGAGCAGACAGCTCCTCCATCCATCAATAAGCAGGAAACAGCTGTGTTCACAGGCATTAAAGATGTGCTCACATCTAAGTACACAGATTCCCTTGAACATGATGGGGTTAACTATTAAAAGCACAATGAGGAAATGGACCCAGCTTCTGGCCACCTACAACCCTCCCTTGCACAGCAACACTAGGGACTAGGCCAAGGACCAAAGCCAACACACACACACACACACACACACACACACACACACACACACACGTACTGGTTTGTGCCAGGAAACGCCTACCCTGGGGATGAGGCTCCTGGCTTCCTGTCCCCATCAGCCAGGAGCCAACAACTGGACTGCCAGACTCAATAGAAAAAAGTTGGAGGGGAGAGGGACTGTTCAGCTCTGAAGGAGAGCCCCTGTCAAAACCCTGGGGTCCATTGCAGGGTAAGTTCGAGCAAAAGCTAAGCAGCCTGCACTGGGCTGTCATGGGACTGACCTGGTCTAAATCAACAGAAACTTCCCTTTCGATCCTGAGTTCTCCCAATCAGTAAAGTACCTGAAGGAGCCAGTTTCACACTAGACATTTTCTAGTATGGGGGACTTGGGTACAGCTCAGACCCCTTCCCCCTTCAACTCCAACCCAGCTTTAGCAACTTCGCTTCTTTTGGGGGAAAAAACTATACTTGGTAGGGTCAAACTCTTCCCAGATGCGCTCGAACTCCTCCAGGAACAGTCTCACATACTCTGCATCCTCCATGATCAGGACATTCTCCCGGTTGTTCTGGATGGCTTGCGTAGTCCAATTGAGGGAGCCAGTGATGAGCACCTTTTTGTCCACGATGGCGAATTTGTGGTGCATGTAGCCCAAGTCCTGGTCGTGCCGCACCTGGATACCTGCAGGGCAAGGCAGCTTCTCACAACACTGGCCACACACAGCCACTGCGGCCACTAATACTGCTGTTCCTAGCTAGCTTGCCAGAGAAGCTTACTGGTCATCTGCTAAGACCAGATGGATGCATAGGAGAGGAAGAAGGCAGAGCATGGAAGGGTCAGAGAAACATGGAGAGCAGGGGCCATGAGCAACACTGTGCTCTTTCCTCTGAGGAACCACCATCCTATCACCCCCTGCTGGGCCTTGAGCCCAAACTGAGAAGCAACCTTAAGGGCCATGTGGCATCAACCTAACATTTTCATTCATGTTTGGGCTAGGAAAGGACAAACTGAAGACTACAGAGAGGCCTGAATAGGATGGGAGCAAGAACTTCAGCCAGAACTTTCTAGGTACCTCACTGTCCCTCCGTCTCACCTGCCATCCTAACCTAGATCCTGGCTTTTCTTCTTCTTTTATGTGTCAGGGATGGGAGAGGCATTTGGGGCTTTTGCAGTGCTGCAGATGGAACCCGAGGATTTAGGATGCTAGGTAAAGCGACTGCTACAGGCCCTCAGCTTCTCTGCTTTCATCCTTAGCTTTCCCACTCCCTATCAGGAGCAATACCTATAGTTGCTGCCAGTATCATCTGCTCACAGAATGAGGACAACCTCAAAGAAGAGTTGAAAGCAGGAACTCTGGAATAGGGATGTCACACTCATCCACTAAAACCATAGGCTTTCCAAGTGAGTGAGATTGGGTTTCGGTTGAACAATGAAGAAAACTGGAAGGCAGGTGTGTAGGTGTGTGTGTGTGTTGCATGTAGCTTCCAGAAGTACACTGACAATTACTAATTTATACAAAAATCAAATCACCAATGTATCAGATGTTATCCTTGAATCCCTGCCTTAGGATCCACCTAACCCTTCCTTTCCGCACCATCCTGGCACAAGCTCACCAGTGAATCTTTTTCCTTTTCCTTTTGGTAGGTCATGGGGCTTGAACTCAGGGCCTAGGCACTGTTCCTGAGCCCTGTCACTCAAGGCTTGAGCTCTACCACTTTAAGCTACAGCACTACTTCTGGTTTTCTAGTGCTTAACTGGAGATGAGTCTCACAAGCCTGGCATAGTGGGTCTCACCTGTAATCCTAGCTACTCAGAAGGCTAAGATCTGAGGATTGGGGTTCAAAGCTAGCCGGGCACTAAAGACCATGAGACTCCTATCACCAATTAACCACCAGAAAATTGGAAGTGATTCTGTGGCACAAGAGGTAGGGTGGTAGCCTTGAGCTGAAGACCTCAGGAACAGCACCCAGGCCCAGAGTCTGAGCCCCACAACTGACAAAAAAAAAAAAAAAAAAAAAAAAAAAAAAAAAGGTCTTACAAACTTTTCTTCCAAGGCTGGTTTAAAACCCTGATTCTCAGATCTCAGTTTCCTGCATAGCTAGGATTATAGGCATGAGCCACCAGGGCCCAGCTCATCAGTTAATCTTGTCAACTATAACTTCAAAGCATCTTTCAATGACCTCACAGAAACATTATAAGCAGATACCACAGGCCCCTGAGCCTCTTTTGCTGCTCCCACCTTCAAACCACAGAGGACCTCTTGCTATCTCTTAACATCAGCTCATAACTGGGATACTCCTACTTGCTGCTCCCCCCCCAAAAAAAAGAAAAAGAAAGAAAGAATAAACCAACCCCCGTGCTCCACTGCTTCATTCAAATGAAGATACTGGCTGTGGCTCTGGGTAGCATCTTGGCCACCATGCTTCCTTCCTTCCACACTAACATTGCCCGTGAGGCTTTCAGACCTTTGGGATTTGTGTGCTTATACATGGAGAGCCAACTGTAACCAATATAGGGACACAATGTTCCTGTTGAGTTAAAGGATAGTCTAGCGGTCACCCAGAGGTAGCAAGACTCATTGGCAGAGTATCCAGCCTTCAGTGGGAATTTGGTTCTTTCCAAACCTGGGATTTGGGGAATCTCCAAAAATTAGTAAAATGAAGTGCATGCTGGAGGTCACCCACATATCTCCCAACTCCAACAAAACGATCTACATGCAGAATTCTGGGATTGCCAGTAAGGGGAAGCAAAAATACCAACATCTAAACCCCAGGAGGATGTACTGCCTAGAGTAAAGACTAGTGTCACCCAGAGTTAAGGGAGCCTGCTCCCAGAATGGCTTTGGTGCCCCAGGTTAGTGGGCAGCTGCATTCAAACTACTATGCTGCCCAGATGCCACTCATGGGCTCCCAGCATCAAAGCCACTGTGGACACCAGAATACCAGACCAGATAAATGAGTGTGCTGACTGCCCTGGTAGCCTGGGCCATAGAGACACCCAAGCTTGATACCCTTTTTGGTGCTAACATGTAGACCTGCAGAACACACCTGCCTGTGTCATGTGGTAAAAGGATAGAGAATCCACAGGCTGAGGACATAGGTTGCTTCATACTGCCTGCTTCCTCTGTCCCTGCCTTATGGAGAGTCACCTCTACTCTTGAGTTGATAATTTTTATGCATTTTCAGAACCCAGCATGAGATTCACCAGTGCAGCTGTGAACAACTTTCCCCCATCTCCCATAGCTGAAGCCAAATCTTGGCCTAGCTCACTTGCCAACAGGGTAGCAGTCAGGCTTAAGGTTTCTGTTGGCTACATACTTCAATTGCTTACCCACCCCATAGGTGGGATTCAAACTCAGGGCTTCACACACTTGCTTTGCTTGCTCAGCTAGCGCACTACCACTCGAGTCGTGCCTCCAGCCCAAATTTCTGCTAGTTAATTAAAGGTAGGGTCTCCAGGACTTTCTTGTTGGCTTGGAATCCCAACTCTCTTGGCAGCGTGGTAGGATTCAGGCATGAGCCATCAACACTTGAGGCTGCAAGTTCCCAAACTGTTGCCTGGTGCTTCCTCATTTCCACCTAGGTACAAGCTGTCCCAGGCAGGTCACAAGCCCACTGCCAGGGCATGAGAACAAGTGGGAATTTCAGAGGCACCACCTGCCCCCAGGACTCTTCCTCTCCTCCTGAGCACACTGAGGCAGGACTCTGTTCAGAGTCCAGCCATGTTGGCCAGATTGACCTGGGAGGCAAACTCTACTTTCTCCAGGATAAACAATGCAAGAAATTCATGAAGGACTGGGACTGTGGCTTAGTGGTGGAGGACTGGCCTAGCATGCATGAAGCCCGGGGTTTAATTCCTCAATACCGCCTACGCAGAAAAGGCCGGAAGTGGTGCTGTGGCTCAAGGTAGAGTGCTCGGGGACAGTGCCCAGGCCCCGACTTCAAGCTCCAGGCAAACAAACAAACAAACAAACAGGGAAAGAAATGGCATGAGGCCTCGGCCCGTCCAACGCCCTCCTCACAAGTGGCCCGGGCCGGGCTGGCGGCCTAGCGGCCTGGCCCCATCTCGACTTACCTGCCTTGCGCAGCAGGCCGATCTGCGAGCCATTGAGGGCCATGTAGTCGCAGTCGGTGATGACCCGCACGCGCACCCCGCGCTGGTGCAGGAGCTGCACGGCGCGGCCCAGCTGCGGGCTGGAGAAGGCGAAGAGGCAGAGCTCGAGGCTGGAGCGGGCGGACAGCAGGGCGCGCAGCAGGCGGCTCAGCGAGCTCTCGCTGTGCGGGAGGCTGCACGGGCAGTCGGCCGGGGACCGCGCCGGCGCCGCGCCCGGGGCCTGCAGCAGGGCCTCGGTGCAGGTCACCTGCGACGGGAAGAAGAGCACCTCGTGCCGCGGCTGCCGCCCGGCCCTCAGCCAACGCACCAGCGAGGGCAGCGCCTCCAGGGCCAAGGCAACGCCCGCGAACGCCGCCGCCACCAACCGCCAATTCACCTTCGCCATGACGCTGTCGCCTTCGAGGCCCTGCCTTGAGAGCACTGCGCCTGCGTGCTCAGTCACGTGCCGGGCTCCTCCCACGCCCCACGCCTCTGCGCCGCCTCGCCACGTGCGGACGCATGACCTCTCACCCCACCACGCCTTCGCCTCTCCGCGCACTTAAGCGCGACGACCCTGCCCTTCGCCACGCCCCTCGCCACGCCCCCTCGCCTCGCCACGTGCGGACGCACGACCTCTCACCCCACCACGCCTGCACCTTTCCCCGTCACGTGGTAACGCCCCGCCCCTCCCGGGAGACCCCTCCCCGCGGCGCACCCCACGTGCAGGCCATCCGCCCACCCTTCTTCCCAGCGGCTGCACGCCAGGCTGTGAAGGCCCAGCCAGGGCCCAGCCAGCCCCGTCGCGCTCGGGCCGCGGCCCCGGCTTCCCACCGCGGCAGCAGAAGGCAGACTCCATTCCCTGTGTAGCCTGGAGAACGAGTGGGGGCACCAGGGTCCTCCCGTCCCCACGTCTTCACACTGCCCCTCGGGCTGGGGTCACTCGCCATCGCCGTGGCTGCCCTGTGCGGGTACCCAGCCTGCACCGCACAACAGGCCTGGCTCCACGCTGCTGGTGACTTTGCCGACGTCGTGGGGGCCCGTGGAGGCCACACCGAGGGAGAAGAAACACCCAGATTTCCTCCCACTCCTGTTCCGCAAGGGCTTGCGCCGCTCTGAGCAGAGGCCAGAGGAGCCGGCATGCTTGTCCCAGAGCAAAGCTTGAGCTACTTGGGGAGGAGTCCTGATTCCTGTTCGAGTCCGGCTTCTGTCTGTGAGTGAGAGTTCCTGGGATCAGCTGACCCTAAAACACAGCCGGGAGGGGAAGCTTACTTCACAGAGGACCTGCCTGGCAACTCTGGAAATGCAGGGTTTCACAGGAAGTTAGCACCTGCAGCTGGCCTAGCCAGGCTCTTTTGGACAGGGAAGTTAAAAGAAAAAGGGGGAAGGCTAGAGGGATCCCTGTGGTTAGAACTCAGGTTCACCCAACAAATATGCATCATATGTGCTCACTCCCTCCCTCCCACAACCCACTTCTGGCCATGAATGGGATTCAGAAACAAACACCATGCCAATAGCCACAAGAATACCTAATGCCCTTCTCAGGCAAGAGGAGCCAGTGCTCCCTAAAGAAATAACTGAGGGGGGCAGGAGTGTGGCCCAGTGGTAGAGTGCTTGCCTCGCATTCATGAAGCCCTGGGTTTGATTCCTCAGTACTACATACACAGAAAAAGCTGGAAGTGATGCTGTGGCTCAATTGACAGAGTGCTAGCCTTGAGAAAGCTCTAGGACCAAAAACAAAAACAAGTCCAAGTACCTCATGTGAGATAGCAGAGCTGGATGATGTGACTACAGATGGGAAACCTCTTTCAGTGCTGCAAGTGACTGACCTGAAAGCTGCACTGGAGCAGTGAGGCCTAGCCAAGAGCAGATTAAAAGAATGGGCTGGTTAAGCAGCTCTAAGAGGGCTGAGAACCAGCTGCCCTTTTAGTTGAGGGACTAAGGAGTTGTCACAAGCCCAAGTCCTTGCAACATGTATTTCATAGTAGCCTGGAGACAAGCCCTTAATCCAAAGTGACTTCAGCAGAGAACACAAGGTGTGTACCACCACAACCAGCACCAAGTTTCATTGGAAGGAAAACCTGGCTACACACAGTGAACTCACCAATCACTTTAGCAACCGAAATACATGTGCAAGGACTCTGGAGTGGTAGAAGACTGTCCCAGAACTTGGATTCCGGACACAACATATTTGGATTGGCTGCTTGGCTAGCAGATTTGTTTTGGGTCCTGTGCAGGTTCTTCTTTTTGTGCTGATGTGGAGTTCACATACTCCTGGAAGACAGCAGCATGGACTTTTCAGATACTCTCATTTCTCCCATGATTATTTTTCTGATTCTTCTGAGATCAACAACCAAAGTGTATAATGTGCTGTTCTAGACATGGCCTAGGAGAGCAGCATGGCCAGCACTAATGGAGAGGAGCCCTGGACCCATGATGTCCCTGAACCCTACAATCCCACTGGGGCTGGAAGAGCACGCTATATCAAGAACATTATGAAGCTCAGTGACTCCCTGAACAGAATACAAGTATCAGCCAATATGGTTAGGACAATAGAGCTACTTATGCATAGAGTAACGAAGAGAAGACATTGGACATGGGCAGATAGCTGTGTTTCTTGGTGCCACTTCCTGAAGGACAATTGAAAGCCTGGGGGGAAACTCTAATTGCCACAGCTGAGTGAGAGAAGCCAGGACAGTACATGTGCAGCTAAAGCAGGTCCTCAACCAAACTGGACGGAGTTAGGTGGGGATTGGACTATAGGAGTTGCTGTCATTGTGACTTCCACTCATTCTTCCTGGATCCCAAGATTCTGGCTGTACCTCCTATTATGTTTCTTTCTGACCAATGGGATATAAGAATTGGAGCTATGTCCACATTCCATACTGCCTAGTAGCAAGGTTATTCCCTCTTGGTTTACACATCACTACCAGCAGTTGAGGAAGGTAAAGGTAGCTGAGTGGTAAGAGAATCAAGGTGATTTTGGAGATACAGTAGGAAATAGACATAGTTGTTAGTGATTGCTAGAATAAAAGTAAGATGATTTCAGAAAGCCTGGGAATGTGGCTCACCACTGTGAACAAACAGGACAAAAAATACCTGCAGGGAAAAAAAATACTGCAAGAACACTAGCAGAAGAATTGTCCTCATGGACCTGAAAAATTCAAGAAAAAGAAAACTAAAAAGGAAGGCATCCCTAAGACCAACACCACTGAGGCTACAGCCAAAGACCATGCTGACCCTGAGTCTTCCCTGCCTTTGGGCACAGTCAGACCTGCCAGAGTCAAGATGGGACACAAGAACACTGAGGATCTGGAGAGATGCTACCAACATCTGCTACTTGCCCTGGACCCCGGCAAAGTAAGAAAACAACAGTTGTGTAGTGATATTGAATAACTGAAGCAGGAAAAGAAAGACCTACAGGATCAACAGGAAAAAGAGAATGAGAAGATAGAGTATGTGCAGAAGTACTGAAAACAGAGCTGAACATTCTCAAGCTATCAATACAGATGTTGGTTTCAGCAGAATGTGATTTATAATCTGCCCTGATCTATATGCAACACATAATCAATGAAGAGAGAACTGGAACATGAGTCTTGCCAGCCACCTGCAGGTGTCACAGCAGGGCAGCACAGAACTAGAGATGATAATTGTCTGCAGTCACCACCAGAATTTGACTGAAAAGGACCTACAGCTCATCCAAGACCTGAATGATGTGATGCTTCAGCTCCAGGGAAAAAACAAAAACAAAAACTGAAGCTATGACGACCTGGAGGATGTGAACAAGTTGCAGGAGATGTTGGAAGTGCTCTGGACACAGAAGAGCAACATGAAGATCAGAATTTGCAAGTTTCAACAAGCACTAGTGGAGTAGGCTGCACTGAAAAGACAACTAGACAACATGAAAAGGATGGAGAAGGTCCAGCAGCTCTCAGAGCAGATGAACCAATTGAGAAGGAGCAGGGGTGACGCAGGTGTTGGATTGAGAGATGCAAGGAACTGAGGAAGAAGCTGGCTGAGCTGCAGCCCCCTACAGGACCAGCTCAGGCTGAGCAGCAGCAGCAGCAGGCTCAAGCCTACTATAGGCAGGATTTAAAGAGCCTGGAGCAACAACTTCACATCTATATTCAGGAAAGCCAGAGCCTGGGTCTCCAGAAGCTGGAGCAGCAGGAATGGCTGAGGATACTGGAGAAGGTGGAGGAATGGGAACAGCATGCCAAGGATTGGCACAAGATCCTCCAGACCGTGAGATGCATACATGTGCACAACAGAGAGCTGAAAGATGAAGCTGGCTCAGCTGCAGGATGCTTTCCGCAGGCTTGAGCGCTGAGAGGGAGAGCTTGCCAGTATTCTGACCTCAGAGCAGCAGGTGAAAAAACATCTGGAGAGGCTGGAGCACCCAGAGGAGGAATTAGAAGAGTGGGAAAAGATGGCTGAGATAGAGCCAGTGTGGCTCAAAATCTGCAGGAGCTGCATGGCCAGTACCTGACCCAGCTGCAGGAGCTCAGGGCCACCTGTGATCAGGACGTGGCCTCCAGTCAGCAGCTGAGCTCAGAGAAAGAAGCCCTGCAGCAGCAGTTGCTGAGGCACACTCAGATGCTGGAGCAGCTGAAGCAGGAGCAGGTGCAGTTGGAGTTGGGGGACAAGTTGGGGGACCTGATGGAGACTCAAAAGTCACAGGACACTCTGAAGTGCCTGGAAGCAAGACAGAAGAATGAGCAGCTCCGGGTCCAGCTGAGCTTCCTGGTTTTCCCTAGAAAGATAAAGGAGGGAGTTTGGGGGAAATGAAGAAGATAGGGTGAGGAAGCAACTCCAGAGGACATGACTATCCCAGATGATGAAGAAAACCCTCAAACCACGAGGGATTTCTCTACCTTAAAACACTGTCAATTGCTGAGTCAACAAAGGTAAAACTCAGCAAGCAGCTGCAGGAGCCTGGCCTACCTGGCAACCCAGTGCCAGAAAGAGCTGGAACACTATGCCCTCTTCCCCAAAAGTGGGAACCATGGTGTGACAGGATTGGAAGCAAGACACGCAGGTACCTAAGAAGCCGCTGAAAATCGGCTTCACCCATGACCCGCCTGACAAGGTGGACCACCAGAGTCAAGTGGATGAACCCCAGCATTGATATCGCCAGCCATCAGAGCACGTCAGCCCCTTCCAAGAGTCTGTAGCTATCTGTAAGGAAGAGAGGGTGTCCTGGGTGAGCTGAACCAAGACAAAGATGAATGTGTCAACCACCTATCCCACGAGAAGATGGAGGAGAGCTGTAGGAGCTGCTGTTGCTCCTTGCTGGTGAAGGCATGGAATGCCAAGGCAAGATGCCAGCAGATGGGGAAACCCCTGCTGCTGCTACCACTTCAGATTTGTCAGGCCCCAGGAATACTGAATTTAGGGAGGAGCACAAAGGTCTTGAAGAAGTGCCAGTGTAAGACCATATGGAGCCTGCCCAAATAGAGGCTGGGGTACCTTGCCCTCTAGAGGCCTCCACCACAGGGCATAGCATGCTGCTGGTGACTCCAGCACCACCAAGAGCTTTCAGGCTTGGGCAATGAGTGCTCCCTCTCTTCTCCAGACTGAGGCAAATGATGAGTCTGAGATAATGACTTAAGACTTGGCAGCCACCACCTAGAGAAGTAGGCAGCTGGCTAGCCTTATCTCAGTCCTGGCAGGTTTGGCTTTGAACCACAATCCTCAGAGCTCAGCCTCCTGAGTTGCTAGGATTATAGGCATGCATCATTATAGGGTGCCTGGCCCAGTAAAGTTCTTAATTTTTGTTAGCAGTTATTCATATAGACATGCTCATGCTAGGAAAGGAAAATACACTATTTTCAGGGAGGAGGCCTGCAGCAACATAAAAAGCCTAGTCAGAATTGGAGCCTATGTGCCCATTCCCACAGCTTTATTTTCCTTAGAAATGCAGATACCCTCCCCATCCCCTGATAAAATAATGCAAAGTTAGCTCATGTCATTCTCCTTCTTATTGCGAATGTTAGCTGCTCTCCAATATATGCTCCACAAAGACACTTCCAGAACACTAAATTCCAATCCACTGAGCAGTGGCCATTCCCTTGTGCTGTCTTTAACTATAACTGAGTGCATGTAACCATATTTCCATCACCACACATATGACACTGGTCCCACCTGTTGTCTATGATGTTTGCACAATGGGTTGCCTGTTGACCCCTGCTCTACATACCTCCCCTAGTAAGAAATACCATGCTTCCTGAGAGTACATATAGCTCATTATTAAGCATTGAACATAAAATCAAGGCAGTAGCAACTTACAAAAATACGTATTTACTGTGTCTCAATGTTCTTGCATCATACAGAAATCTGAACACATATTTTTGGCCAGTCTTGGGGCCTGAACTTGGGTCCTGGGCACTGTCCTTGGACACATTTTACTCAAGGCTAGCACTCTGCCACTTGAGCCACAGCACCACTTCCAGATTTTACTGAGTATGTGGTACCAAGAAATCATACCCAGGGCTTCGTGCATGCTAGGTTAGCATTCTTACCACTAGGCTATGCTCCTGACCCCACAAACTCAATCTTTATGTTAAATATAAACAAAACTATAAACAAATTGGGAAATCTGCCAAAAATCTTCCCAAGCCTTGAGTCCTTTATAAAACTGTATGGTGGGGGAGATGCCACACTGGAAGCAGTTACTTGCAGCCACAATAAATTGTGAGGACAGCAGAGGAAAAATGATACAGGGCAGAATGGGCTGTGGTGTCTTCAGTTGGGCAAGACAAGGGGAGAAGGATCGGATGCTTCAGCAAAGCCTCATCTTTGTTAGAGATCGGGGTCTCCATCCTTGAACTGTAGGCTCAAGTCCCACGGACCATGACCCCACAGCAACAAGAACTTCAGATGCCCAGAGATGAGGAACACAGTAGCTTCACCAAGAGCCTTCACAGGGCCCTAAGTAAACTGCCAAAAGAGATGGCTGTAGTCAATCTTGAATATTTACAAGTGTAGCAAGACATAAACACAAGTCCAGGAAACTTTTGATGAGTTTCAAAGTGGGAAGTGCTGTTAACTCCAAGAGAAGGCAGTTCCTGCAGCTCACCCACTGAGTCAGGCCTGGAGCCCACTGGGCTCAAGACAGTTCTCACCTCTCCAGAGGTGCAGGCACATCCTCCAGACAGCCTCCTGTACCTGACTGTCTAACAGAGACACCTAATGCCTTCCACCACCCCGTCTTCTAGCCTTATAAGCAGAGGAAAGGGCAACCCAGCGATCTACACTTCTTGAGTGCTCCACACAGCAGTTGAGAAACCCCAGCAGGCCTCTTCTTTGCAGCTGGAGCACGCTGCGCTTCCAGATGCAGACACAGATGCCCCTCATGTCAGTTACGAGACTCTGAAGCTGTAGGGCTGCGGACTGTGGACATGAGGTGTGACTTGTAAGTCTTGCTCAGGCCTGTCATCCAGAACTTAAGCAACTTGACATTGTCCTCCTCCGATGCACCCAGGACACTCAGGAGCTTCTGTGTATCCTCTTTGGGGCGACTGTCCACCTTGGTGAATTTAAAGAGGACCTTGACTTTGCTGCAAAAACATAAGAATGTACACTCAGCCCCACAGCACAAGCACCAGAGCTCTGCTATAGGGCCAAAACAGCTGCTGGAAATCACACTCAGATGAAAGGGTTCAGAAGAGCAGCTACTCAATTAAGACCTGTATCTAGCCCATGGCAAAAGACTACTAGACAACACAGCAAAAATGAGCAAGATCCAGGCATGGTATGGCATGCTTGTAGTCCTAGCCACTTGAGAGGCTAGGCAGGATGATCACCTGAACATTCAAACACTCTGGGAAACATAGGGATACTCAAAAGAAAAGAAAAAGGCCAGGCACCAGTGGCTGTGCCCATGATCAATCCCAGCTACTCAGGAGGCCGAGATCTGAGGATCAGTGTTTGAAGCTATCTGGGTGGAAAAGTCCATGAGAACTATGTCCATGGACAAGCCAGAAGCCGAGCTGTGGCTCAAGTGGTAGAGCATCAGCCTTGAGCAAAAGCTCAGGAGTAACACTCAGGCCCTGACTTTAAGCCCTAGAACTGGTAAACAAGACAAAACAAAGAAAAACAAAAACTCTTCAAGTCAAAGAAGAAACCTGGTTATTTCTGAGCTTCACTGCTTTATTTGAAACCAGGACAATATCCGGCTAACTAAAACCTTGAGCAAAAATAGCAAAGAGCAGGGCCGGGAGTTTGGCCTAGTGGTAGAGTGCTTGCCTAGCATGCACGAAGACCGGGGTTCAATTCCTCAGTACCACACACATAGAAAAAAGCCGGAAGAGGTGCTGAGGCTCAAGTGGTAGAGCTCTAACCTTGAGAAAGTCCAAGGACAGTGCTCAGGCCCTGACCGCAAGCCCAGGATTGGTCAAAAAAAAAAAAATAGCAAAGAGCAAGAAAATAATATATGCTTTTAAAGAAAAGGAAATGGGATTAGAGCCTGGCTCAAGTGATGAAGCACCTGACTAAAGAAACTTGATACCTTGAGTTCAAATCCACATACCACCAAAGGGGGAACAAAAGGAAGAAAGGGAAGGGATCAGGTAATGTAGAGCTCAATAATGTGGCACTTGCCCATATGGGCAAAGACCTAGGTCCAATGCCCAATATTAAGAAAGAAGCGTTGGGTGCCGGGAGTTTGGCCTAGTGGTAGAGTGCTGGCTTAGCATGTACAAAGACCTGGGTTCAGTTCTTCAGTACAACATACATAGGAAAAGCTGGAAGTAATGCTGTGGCTCAACAGAGCTCTAGTCTTGAGAAAGCCCAAGGACAGTGCTCAGGCCCTGAGTTCAATCCCCAGGACTGGCAAAAAAAAAAAGAAAAGGGGGTGGTGGTGCTGGTAGCTCACACCTGTAATCCTACTCAGGAGGCTGAGATTTAGACCCAGAGCACCAAAGTTCAAGGACAACAGAGACAGAAAAATCTGCAAGACCTTCCAAGTCACCAATTTCAAGGCAGATCTCTGAACCCTGCTCTTAACTGCCATTTATGTCAACATTCAGGGGCCACAGCATGGCCTCTTTAGCAGAAATAGCTTCTGCTTTTCCCCTAGTACAGCCTGCTACATGGGCAGCTTTGCCTTTCCAAGGCAGTTCTGGTGGCTGAGGCCCGATGCTTACTTCATCCACTCCTCCTTGAGGCAGACGAGGCACTGGTCCACCACATCCACTGACAGATTCTGGTTAGTGAGAGCAGCTTCGATCTTATTCAGGATGGTAGGGCCCACTGAGGATGAGGCAGAGGCACAGAGCATAGCATCAACACTGGATGAAGGGCAGGTCTTGGTGCCCCTCCTGCCCTGCCATAGGGTAACCCCCACACACACAGTGGCACCTACCTCGGTCTGCAGCCACAGGGCTCCCACTGGTCACCACAAACTCATACTTGCTAAGAGACTGGTCATCCTCACACCCAACTGGGTGGAGAGTGGAACGTGTGGCTGTGTGGACCTCCACAATTACCACAAACTCTGCAGCAACACAAAACACATCATCCTGTGGTCACCCCTTAACAAACACCCCGAATTATCATAAATCAGCCAGAACACCCTGCACTGCACTTTGCCAAAGCAAAGGTCTCCTGAGAGTAATGTTGTAGTGTTTAAAACACTGGGTAGCTGGCCACTGGTGGCTCAGGCCTGTAATCCTAGCTACTCAGGAGGCTGACATCTGAGGATTGTGGTTCAAAGCCATCTGGGGCACTAAAGTCCGTGAGACTCTTATCTCCAGAAAACCAGAAGTGATGCTATGGCTCAAGAAGTAGAGTGGTAGCCTTGAGCTGAAGAGTTCAGGGACAGCACTCAGGTCCATATAGCTCACTCTACCATGTTCCCATTCTATAGACAAGACAGGCCTGAGGGCTCAGGAATTTGCTTAAGGTCTCAGCTGGTAGTGTAAGAAGCTCACAGCAGAACTTCTTACAGAAAGCAGAGCTTTCCTAACTGTTCCTAACATGACCCCTAGAAAGGCCACGAGGCAGGGCTATGTGAGAAGCATGGGGCTATGAACCTCCCTCGCTCTTGGACTCCCACCCATTCCCAAGTCAGAAGGGGAGGCCCCCAGCCACTGGAAAGCAAGTGCCCAAATCCATGACGGGTCCACTTGTGAGCTGGGGAGCCTCCCTGAGATGCAAGAAGGGCATATCCCAACAGAGGCACATACCTGAGGCCAGCACGTGGACGGGGATGGGCACGTGCGGGCTGAGCCCAAGGAAGTTGCAGCGATAGGCCTCCTCATACTGGCTGCTGTACGGGATGATACGGACACAGCCCACAGGCAGCATAGTCTATGGAGGACAGGGTAGCTCAGAGCCCACCAGAGTCCCACCTGCCCCACACCTCAATTCTAAACACCCTCTGCAGCTGGCTCACAGCCTCTCTCCTTGGGGCATCCTGGTTCCTCAGGGTGGTCTCCCATCAAGAGGCCCCCAACTCCTATCCTGACCATCATTCACACACCAACCAAGAACATCTGCAAGATGGCTTCTTGGAGGTGATAGGGAGGTTATCTACTAGGACAAGACTTTCCATTAGAGATAGATCTTGAGAATGACAACAGGTGCTGGTGACTCATACATGTAATCCTAACTACTCTGGAGACTGAGATCTAAGGATCACGGTTTAAAGGGAGCCCTGGTAGGAAAATCTGTACTCTCCAATTAACCACCAAAAAGCTAGAAGTAGAGTTGTGGTTCAAGTGGCAGAGGACCAGTCTTGAGCAAAAAAGTCCTGAGTTCAACCCTCAGGACTAGCACAAGAAAAAGCATGGTGATGGTAATGACTGTCACTGTTGGGTCTAGACTGGGGCAGATGGCACACAGGTTCTGTGCTAGTGGTCACAGTTACATCCAAAGTCAGGAATTGAGCTGACACAGCCCAGCCACAGGGTACATAAGCAAATATGCTCTTACCCGGAGAACTTCGAATGCTGACTGCACGAGGTCCACATCTCTGCTTTTCCAGATGACCTGGTTCCCCATGAGGACATGCCAGGCTAACATACGAAAAGATGGGGCACCCAGAACCTGAAACACAGCACACAGCTCCTTCTGCATTCCCACAGTTAGCTTTTCTCTCCCCTGCTGGAACTACTTTCTGCATTTAGAAAATTTCTTTGCACAGCGAAGAAGGCTGTGTAAAGAGGACAAAGCCACTTCTATTCCCGGGGAGGCTGACAGGAAACACAGGAAGCTTTGATCTGTAACTCAAAGACAAGAAAGACCTGCCAGGCGTCAGTGGCTCACATTGTCATCCTAGCTACTCAGGAGGCTGAGATCTGAGGATCACAGTTCAAAGCCAGCCTGGGCACTAAAGATCATAGGACTCTAGACTCTTATCTCCAATTAACCAGTAGAAAACTGGAAGTGGTGCTATGGCTCAAGGGAAAGGGTGGTAGAGTTGAGCTGAAGAGTTCAGGGACAATGCCCAGGCCCAGAGTGCAAGCCCCACAACCATAAAAAAGACAAGACTCCAAGAGACTTACACTGAAATACTCTTCTCCCAATGCTATTTTTTTTTTCTTTTTTGGTCAGTCATGGGACTTGAACTCTGGGCCTGAGCCCTCTCCCTGAGCTCTTCAGCTCAAGGCTACCTTTGAGCCACAGCGCTACTTCTGGTTTTCTGGTGGTTAATTGGAGATAAGAGTCTCACGGACTTTAGTGCCCGGGCTGTCTTTGAACCACAGTCCTCAGATGTCAGCCTCCTGAGTGGCTAGGATTACAAGTGTGAGCCACCATGCCCGGCTCCCCAATGCTATTCGGAAGCATGAATAGGGTGTACATCAGTCACCCTCCCTAAAGGCATACTCTGCTGTGCTGAGCCGCTTGGAAGTGATCTGCAGCAGGCACACCCCAGGAACAGGAAGAACATGGGATTCGCCCACACAGGCCAGACCAGGCTACCAGGGGTGCCAGCCTCCTAACAGCATCCTTTACAGCACAGGGTCTTGGCTGCTTTCCACTTGTCCTTACTTTAACCCAGCACAGGCTCTCCCCACCCACCCTGAACATTAACTTGCCAACCATAACACTTCAGAAGAGGAAAGTGTTGGACAAAAGTGACTTTGAAACCAAATAGCCAAAAAGAAGCTATGAAGCCGGTTCCGGTGGCTCACGTTACTCAGGAGGCTGGGATATCATGATTGTGGCTCCAAGAGAGCCCAGGCAAAAAAGTCCAGGAGACTCATCTCCAGTTAGAAAACCAGATATGGTGCTGTGGCTCAGGAGAGCTGGGAGCATGGCCTAGTGGTAAGAGTACATGCCTAGCATGCACAAAGACCTACACTGTACTAAAAGAGCCCTGCTTCTGTGGCTAATATGCCTCAATGCCCACTGTACCTAAAACCACCCAGTGCTGGTCACTCTCTGCTGGGTCTGGAAGAGTTGGGGCCCAGAAGACAGTGTGTGCAGGATGAAGTCTGAACTCTTCTCCCAGCTTTGTTCCTGGGTTCTACACTTGTGCTTACCTGTCTCATGTGTCGAAGGGACTTGAAGACTGAGAGCTTTCGGGGCTGCCAGGTGCCACAGTCTGAGAGCAAGGATGAATCTGTAGGACACTTGGTCAGTTCCCGTCCTCCTGCACTCTCAGGCAACACAGGGGCTTTCTCCTCCTCTTCAGCCTCGGAGTTGTCCCAGCTTTCTGATTCTTCCTCTAAGTCTACAAGACAAGGAATGTGGCTTCCTCCTGTGATCACACCAGCCCTCCCTGCCCTTCCAAGCTACAGGTGGCTACAACACCACCTGTGGTTTTCTGGAGGTGTTCAGCTATCTGCCTGTTGCCCAGGGCATCTGGAAGGCAGGAAAGTTTTTATTGGGGCCAGGGAGGAAACATTTCAGAGGCTCTCACTGAAAGATGAAGAGTTCCTCCCTATGGGTGGGAGAGCTCAAACCAACCATGCACTTGCACAGAGCGGGTGTCCTGTGCTCCTCTGCAGGAGGCCACACTGCTTCACTCAGTCCTCCCCAGCATGCTGGTCAACATCCTCGTTCACCCTCACAGACAGAGGCACAGACTTATCACTTCAATTAATCCCCACGGCAGACCTCACAATCACATCTGCATTGCACCTCAGGATGAGGCCTGGGGTGGGGGAGGGGGGCCTACGGGCAGCAGAGCCAGGATATGAGGTCATGTTTGACTCCTGAGTGTGGGCCTAAGCCCATGCTCAGCTCCTTCATGAACCAATACAGTGCAGGCATGGCAGAGCCTCACTCGCCAACATGTCTCCCTTTAGTAGACCTGAGGTCTCACCTAGACATTATGACTGCACGAACTGAAGTGCAAGTCTGTAAGTGGCAAATAACAAGCCATCTATGGCCAACTGACCATGAGAACAGGCAGGCAATGTCACAGGCTGTCTTTTCTGAATGTGCTCTGCTTTTATGGAGACTGCTCTCCTGAATGACCTCACAGAAGAGCTCTCAAGAACACAAGTGGGGCCGGGCTCGGTGGCTCACACCTGTAATCCTAGCTACTCTGGAGGCTGAGATCTGAGGATCAAGGTTCAAAGCCAGCTCGGCACTAAAGGACCTGAGACTCTTATCTCTAATTAACCTCTAGAAAATGGGAAGTAGGGCTTAGCTCAAGGGTAGGGTGGTAGCCATGAGTTGAAGAGCTCAGGGACAATGCCCAGGCCCAGGGGTAGGGTGGTAGCCTTGAGCTGAAGAATTCAGGGACAGTGGCCAGGCCGAGTTCAAGCCCCACGACCCACCAAACAAAAACAAAAACAAACAAAAAAACCACATGTGGGTACAGAGAAAACCTTAAAAGAGCTCCACATAGAACTGGTGGCTCAAGGGTCAGAGCCATCTTGCCTAGCAAGCACAAGACTCTGACATCCAACTCCAGTACTGCCAGAGAAAAGAGTTTCAACTATTCAGAAGGGCCATCTTTAAAAAACTGCACGACATATACTACAAGTGAGCACTGCCCCCCACCCCACAGCAGTGGGAACTGAGGAGAAGGGTCTCCTCAGGATAGTCTGGGTGCCCCACAGCAGGATCTCCAGAGAAGTCAGCCACAGAGAGCTCAGCCTCAGGTGTGGAAGCTCAATCATGAATGTGGGTGAGGCCAGACCCCTAGTAGGCTGGGGAGCCACCGCCCTGGATGAAGACTCAGGTCCAACACAAACAACCTGTTCTTTGTTCTGAGCAAACTGGAAGAGAATGGCTACAATGCCAGGCACATGGCTATCATCATACAATAGAGGCAGAGATTTTCACTCAGTCCTCATGGTTATTTTCTCATCCTACCTCTTTCAAGGGAGGGAGAGAGAGAAGGAGGGAGACATGGAGGGAGTGGGAGAGGGAGGGAGAGAGGGAGGGGAAGAGGAATCTCACAAAACTGCAGGAGCTCCTCCTGCTGGCCCCCACAGAAACCCTAGGCAAAAGGTCCGAGCAGTAGCACTCGGCCTCACCAGCGAGCTTCTCCATCTGGACCAATGTGTCCTCAGTTGGCGCGCCCTCCAGAAGCTTCTCAGTCAGTCGGCTGCCACATGCTTTCAGAAGCCTGAAGAACACAGCACCAGCTGTAAGGTTCCTTACAAGTAGAAAATCATCAAGGCTCTAAGCCTGACAATCAGGCTGGAGTGTACTCCATGGCCCTATGTGGACATTTGGTCTTTCATTCAAGAGTGTGAGGAAGAAATAAAAGGAACTGTTTGTTCTGATCTTGATGCAAGGTCATCTCAGAGACAAAAAGATTAACATGGGGGCCAGGAGTTTGGCCTAGTGTTTGCCTAGCATGCACAAAGACCCAGGTTCAATTCCTAGGTACCACATATATAGAAAAAGCTGGAAGTGGTGTTGTGACTCAAGTGGTAGAGCTCTAGCCTTGAGAAAGCTTAAGGACAGTGCTCAGGCCCTGAGTTCCAAGCCCCAGGACTGGCAAAAAAAAAAAAAAGAAGATTAACATGGACTGCATTGGCTAACACTAAGGAACCAGTCAATTCTGTTAGGTAAAATGTTATTATGGGTATACTTGTAGTTGTAATGATGTAACTGAGATTTGCTTTGAAAATATTCTAGGAAGCCAGGTGCAGTGGCTCATGCCTGTAATCCTAGCTATTCAGGAGGATCATGGTTCAAAGCCAGCCCAGGCACTAAAGACCATGAGACTCTTATCTCCAATTAACCACTCGAAACCCGGGAGTGGCACTGTGGCTCAAGGGGTAGGGCAGTAGCCTTGAGCTGAAGAGCTCAGGGACAGTGCCTAGGCCCAGAGTGCAAGCCCTGCAACCAAAAAGAAAATATTCTAGGAAAAAAAAGTGAAGGAACAGCTAAGTTTTAGTGGCTCACACCTGTAATCCTAGCCACTCAGGAGGCTGAGATCTGAGGATCACAGTTCAAAGCCAGACTGGGCAGGAAAAGTCTGTGAGATTCTCATTTCCATTTAACCACCAAAATAGCCAGAAATGGCTATATGTGGCTCAAGTGATAGAGTTTTAACATTGAACAAAAGAAGCTCAGGGATAATGCCCAGAGTTCAAGATCCAAGACCAGCACACATACACAAAAAAAGTGAAGGAATGTGGCGTACTGGTAGGTAGAGTGCTTGCCTAGCATGCATGAAGCCCTGGGTTCAATTCCTTAGAAAAGGCTGGAAGTGATGCTGTGGCTCAAGTGATACAGTACTCGCCTTGAGCACAAGAAGCTCAGGGACAGTGCCCAGGCACTGAGTTCAAGTCCTGGGACTGGCAAAAGGAAAAAAAAAAAGGGGGGGGGACAGGAAAAAAAGTGAAATGGTAGAGATGCTGGAGCTGGAGGCTCATTGCACTGTCTGCTTTACTCTGAGCCTGTGGAATTTCATAATGGTTTTCAAATGTAGGTGCAAGCTGAGTAAGGTTTTAAGTTTTTTCATCACAAAGAAAAGGATGGCAAGGTGAAGTAACACTGTCACTGTGTGACAACACAGGGTGGGGGTGAACATGCCACCCATTTCAGGCAAGACCATCTTGAGAGAACTGTCCTACTGAGGTGGCTACTAAATGAAGTGCCAAAGGTAGCATGTGCCTGCATATTACATACAATGCTGAAGAGCACACGTGTATGTGATTTAATGTTTACTTGTCAACTTCAAAGAATGTTTTAAACACAGGAAGAACTGGGTGGGGGCAGGTACTTTTCCTTAGGAATTGGACCTGCAGGAGCTCCCTATAGGAGCTCACTCACACCAAGACAAGATTCACACACAGACGAGAACTGAGGCCGATCAATAAAGGGACAAGGACAGAGCAGCCCACACGTGGCTAGGAGAGACTGGAATCCAGTATGACCATGAACTCACCCCCCTGATCCTCTTCCCTACAAGCACTGAAGGCTAATCTTCCCCTGGCAGGCTTGGGACAGTGACACAGCATGCCTCTACTGAACAAGGGACACACATGCCTACCAAACCAGGGCCTACGGCCCTATGATTTCCACCCCATTCTCCTGAACAACTCAATCTGAGGACATGGGCTCCAGGAGGCCTCAACTCACAGTACACTGGCCCTTGGAAGGAGCCACTTCAGAAGTAGCTCAAATCAGAACTCAATGGAGGCCCTGCCAATGCAAATTCCTGAGACCTAAGCCAGATGTCTACTGTATATTTTCTTCATTGGGTTGACACAGAAATGGTTTTCCTGTCATGGGAAGTGATCTCCACCTAACTGTATAACAACTAGATAACTGAGGCTGGGAGAGGACTGTCCCTTGGGTACAAGGCTCCCGGGTTCCTTGCTCACTTATCAGTACCCATAGGTCAGCTCCACCCTGGCCAGCAACCTTGGCCACGGGCTGTCCTCCCAAGATGTGATGACAGCTGCCAAGCCCCGGGAAGTGTTACCAGGCAAAGGAGGTGTGCAGACATGCCCACAGGTTGTCATCACTGGTCAAGGAGGTCAGCGAGCGGGCAGCATTGCCATTCCTCTGGTGCAAAAACGGTGTAAAGGCTGTGTTCATTCTCTGGGCACGTTGGGGGCACCCAAACTGCTCTGCCTCAAACACCTGGAATACAAGGTGGGGGGCATCCCCTTCAATAACTGCTCTTTTAGAGCCACTGCTACCCAGTGCCGCAGACATGCCCTTTACAGCGCATGGAAGCTTCCAAGAGCCTGGCAATCCCATGCAAAGTAGCGCAGCTTCCTCAAGAAGAGGAGCTACCACAGAATGTCTCCCATCCCATCTGCTATCTTACCCCTGGCACCTCAGGCATAGGCCAGGCATTCAGACCACACGTGCACAAACCATAGGAGTCTTGAATGCTGATCTCCAAGTGCTCTTGCCCCCCTCCAGACTGGGTATGTGGGTGAAAGAGACAGGTGGCTAACTCCAGCAGGGACCTCTGAGGACAGGGCCTCTGACACCCAGAGGTGTACCCTGCGATGACTCAAGGAATAGCTCTCACCCATTTGGAAACACTACAAGATGGAGGCCGTCACCAAAGCATGCCACAAGGTGGAGGCTGTCACCAAAGCATGCCTGCCAGTCCTGAGAGGGCTTACACAAGGTGGGGATCGAGGCAGACCCATGGACAGTTGGGACAGGAAGGGCAAAAGAAGCAAAAATGGAAGGGAAGAAGCCAGGCTGGTGGTACAAGCAAGGCCAGAACCCATAGGCTGGCCAGCAGGGTAGTCACTCATCCTCAACTCTGAAGCCAAGAGAACAAGTTGGGCACATAGCAGCTGCCAGGAGATGAGGAGCACAGCTGCCAGTGCCCTCAGCAAAGATGCCACCGTGACTCCTGCCCCAGCGTCACCTTGAGAGCCTTGCCCTGGAGCTCGTCGATGATCCCTCGGATCTTGCCCAGCAGGAAGGGCCAGGAGTTGATGAGGTAGATCCGGTCCATCATGATGGTGATGACGCTGTACCAGCGCTGGAAGCCCCTGGCCAGGCTGTCTTTGATGAAGAAGGTATGGCTGAACACAAAGCCATGCTGCTCGTCCCCAAAGAAGATGGGGCCTTCTCGGCCAGGGCACACCTGGGAGGAAACCAGGGTAACTCACAAGACAGCTCTGCTGGCATCCAAGAAAACAGGTCCAAGCCTCCTTAACCTCGGGAGAGCAGCCCAGGGCCTAGCATATATTATGTAAGTGCTCTACGACTGAGCTACAGCCCCAGCCCCTCTTTGAACCTTTCATCATGGCTTAGCCACAGGAAACCCAAGGAGAGCAAGAGGAGTTGGATGAGAGTGAAGAGCTTTTCATTTACGAGTTCTTTTCCATTTTTACAATGTGAAGGATGAAATCTAAAGCCTTGGACATGCTAAGCACCTGGTCTACTGCTAAGCCACATCCTCACCTCCAGCAAACATTCTAGAGGTCACATTACTGGAGTAACAGGACCAGGACATTGGGCTCATTATTTTCTTCCTCCTTGAGCCATAGATCACTCTGTACAAATATTCCATCTACTCCAGACTAACGTGGCAGCTTGTTCATGCAGAATGGAAAAGACCAGCAGCCACTGCAGAATCTGTAAGGCAAAATCTGCACTTTTCTTGTTGTTTGGTTGGTCACAGGACCTGAATTCAGGATCTGTCTGGCACTGTCCCTGAGCTTTTCACTCAAGGCTAGCACTCTACCACTTTGAGCGACAGAACCTGGCCATCAGCACCTCTCAGGCCTCAGTCCATACCCTACAACACTCTTACTCTTACTTAGTACACACTTGGAGCACACATGACAGTCTGTTGGCTTGTAGACACATAGCAGGTAATGAGAACACATGGCAACAGTGACAACCAGCAGGGGATGGGAGGAGCCTCCTCAGGTGGACAGATATGGGCAGGAAAGCTTAGTGACTTGACCATGAGCTCTTTGTTGTAGACCAAAAGCAGCAGCTATGGAGTTCAGAAACATATCAATCTACTCCTTGGGTTTCCAAAAACATGTGATGATTCAGACAGTAAAATAATGAACTACAGGGCTAGGAGTGTAGTCTAGTGGTAAGAGCTCACCTAGCATGCATGAAGTCCTGGGTTCGATTCCCTGAAACCACATACAAAGAAAAAGCCAGAAGTGTCACTGTGGCTCAAATGGCAAAGTACTAGCCTTGAGCAAAAAATGTCCAATGATAGTGCCCATGTCCTGAGTTCAAGCCCCAGGACTGGCCAAAAAAAAAAAAAAAGTAAACTACATACACATCATAGAAATCATTCCTGTCTAGACCAGGCGGCCTGTAATCCTAACTACTCAGGAGGCTGACATCTGAGGATCAAGGTTCAAAGCCAGCCTGGGCACAAAAGGACCTGAGACTCATATCTCCAATTAACCTCTAGAAAACTGGAAGTGGGGCTTGGCTCAAAGGTAGGGTGGTAACCTTGAGCTGAAGAGCTCAGGGACAGCACCCAGGCCGAGTTCAAGCCCCATGACCCACTCCTGAGCCAGGAGTGTAGCCTAGTGCTAGAGTGCTCAATGAGCATGCATGAAGCCCTGGATTCGATTCCTCGGTACCACATACACAGAAAAATCCAGAAGTGGAACTGTGGCTCAAGTGTCGGAGCATAAGCCTTGAGCAAAAAGTGTCCAAGGACAGTTATCAGGTCCTGAGTTCAAGGCCCAGGACAAAAAAAAAATGTCCAAGCCAGGCACCAGTGGCTCACGCCTAGAATCCTAGCTACTCAGGAGGCTGAGAGCTGAGGATTGCAGTTTGAAGCCAGCCTTGGCGCAAAAGTCTGAGAGATACCAAGACATGTGAAAGGGTATCAATGTATGTGAATTAATGTACCTTCTATCTGGCAAATATCATGTAACCCTTTTATTAATTACAATAAAAAATATAAAAAAAATTAAAAAAAAAAAAAGTCTGAGAGACTCCATCTCCAATTAACCACCAGAAAATTGGAAGTGGAGCTATGGTTCAAGTGGTAGAGCCCTAGTCTTGATATGAAGAGCTCAGAGACAGTGCTGAGGCCCAGAGTTCAAGCCATACCACTGACAAAAAAACAAAAAACAAATGTCCATCAGGAATTAACAAAAATCCCTTTGTACAACCATTTGCAGATAAACTGATGCCATAATCCTAGTCACTCAAGTAGCTGAGATCTGAGAATCACAGTTTGGAGCCAACCTAGGCAGATAAATCTAGAAGACATTTATCTCCAAATAATCAGAAAAGGCAGGACTAGGTACATAACTCAAGTGATAGAGCTCCAGGCATGAACAAAAAAGATGAGCAAGAATGTGAGACCCTGAGCTCAAGCCTCAGTATTGTAGTGTGTGTGTGTGTGTGTGTGTGTGTGTGTGTGTGTGTGTGTGTGTGTGTGTGTGCATACACACCAAATAAAGGAATGGACAAAAAAAGATTAGCAAAAAGGAGCTGGAGAAGACATGGCTCAAATGGTAGAGCTCCTGCCTAGCAAGCATAAAACTATACACACAATAACCTGCATGCCAAAACCAAGAATTTATATTGCAGTCATTATATTCAAGTTACATTATGCAAAACCTGAACTACAGCTGGTGACTCATGCCTGTAATCCTAACCCTAACCCTATCTACTCAGGAGGCTGAGATCTGAGGATAGTGGTTCAAAGCCAGCCCTGGCACCTAAAGAACCTGAAACTTTTTTTTCCCCATATACTTTTTATTATAATTAATAGAAGGGTTACATTATATTGGCCAGTTAGAAGGCGCATTAATGCACATACATTGATATCCTTTCTCATGTCTTGGTCCCCATTTCCCTCCCCCACACCCCTACCCCTTATCTTGCTTTCCCCCCTTCCCTATCCAATTTCAAATAACCAACTATATCCAATATATCAGATAACAAAGTGAGATACTGTAGCAATATGAGATAACCAAGGGACAGCAAACGAGATGAGAGATAACATAGTACATTAAGGACAACAATCACTCATTACATGGCTTTTGTTTCTATATCCTAGAGGTCTTTCATTTAGCATCATACTATATGGCCTTATGTATCTAGGTTTTGCTCAACTGCAAATCTCTGCTAGGAGAGCCCAAGGTTTCCACTGATTATGACAAATGAGGGAAACCGTTGAGCCTATGCTCCTTTGAGTCTGGCTTACTTCACTTAATATTATCTTTTCTAAGTCTTTCCATTTCCTAATAAATGGGGCGATGTCATTCTTTCTGACAGCAACATAGAATTCCATTGTGTAAAAATACCACATCTTGTTGATCCACTTATCAAATGAGGGACATCTGGATTGGTTCCGTATCTTTGCTATGGTAAATAGTGCTGCAATGATCATCACTGTGCTAGTGGATTTAGTATGTCTTTGTTTCTGGATGATTGGGTAAATGCCTAGTAGTGGAATTGCTGGTTCATGGACAGTTCTATGTTTAGTCTTTTGAGGAACTGCCATACTGCTTTCCATAGTGATTGAAGGAGTTTGCACTCCCACTAATAGTGTAGTAGTGGTCCCTCCTGGACACATCCCCTTCAGCATCTGTTGTTATTAGTTTTCTTGATCCTGGCCATTCTAACTGGAGTGAGGTGGAATCTTAGAGTTGTTGTGATTCGCATTTTTGTTATGACCAGAGATGTGGAGCATTTCTTTTTTTTTTTTTTAAGAAATAACATAGTACATTAAGAACAACATTCACTCATTATACAGCTCTTGTTTCCATATCCTGGAGGTCCTTTCATTTGGCCTCAAGAACCTGAAACTTTTACCTCCAATTAACCACTAGCAAATGGGAAGTAAGGCTATGGCTCAAGGGGTAGGGCAGTAGCCTTGAGTTGAAGAGCTCAGGGACAGCACTCAGGCCCAGAGTTCAAGCCCCAAGACTGACAAAAAAAAAGAAAAAAAAAACCCCAAACTACATAACTCAAAGGTAAGGATGGGGCAGGGGAATAATGAAGAAGAATGGAAGGGGTTACATTGATTGATCAAGGTGCATGGTACTCTTAACCTGATTTATAGAATTATAACCTCTTTGCATAACTACTTAAAAATGAAATTTCTTTAAATGAACAATTAAACAAAAAACAATTGGTACTTACAGTAAAAAGTTAGCACCCACTTGGAAAATCAGAGAGAGCCCACTATAACTCATTCTATAGTTTTGGGGTTCCCGGGCGCCGCCCACCCACCCCCAGCCTGGGGCTTAAACTCAGTACCTGGAATCTGTCCCTGAGACTCTGTGCTCAAGGCCAGTGCTCTGCCACTTGAATCACAGTGCCACTTTCAGCTTTTTTTGTGTATGTGGTATTGAGGAATTGAACTCAAGGCTTCATGCAGTCTAGGCAACCACTCTACCAGTATTGAACTGTGTCTGTGTGGGTCTGCCACAGAGACAGGCCCCAGGCTTACCTCGCAGCTCAGGCTCCTAACACAGGCCTGACGGACGATGCTGAAGAGCTGGGGATGGTTGGGGTGCTGGTGACTGACATACTTGATTGACGTTTCTTTATCATGGCTGATATAGCCTGGGTGCCCTGCAGCAAGTGACCGGCAGCCCTGCCCAAGAGGACAAAATAGCCTATTAGATGGAAGCAGGCAAGCAACAAACCTGCACAAATATGCATTTAGAAAGCTAAACTCTCGTATCCATGTATGTGAAGTAATACACCTTCTATCTGGCAAATATAATGTAACCCTTCTATTAATTACAATAAAAAATATATGAAAAAAAAAGCTAAACTCTCTTCTTTTCTTTTTTTGTTGGTTGTGGGGCTTGAATTCTGGGCCTGGGTACTGTCCTTGAGCTCTTTAGCTCAAGACTAATGCTCTACCACTTTCTGCCACAGTACCACATCTGGTTTTCTGTTGGTTAAGTGAAGGTAAGAGTCTCACAGACTTTGCTGCCTTGGCTGGCATTAAGCCACAATTCTCAGATCTCAGCCTCTGGAGTAGCTAGTGAGCCAATGGTGCCTCTTCATTATTTTTTGGGCGGGGGGAGGAAGGGGAAAGGTATGGGGCTTGAACTCTGGGAATGGGTGCTGTTCCTGATCTTCAGCTCAGCTCAGGGCTACTGCCCCACCCCTAGAGCCACAGCCACACTTCCCCTTTTCTAGTGATTAACTGGAGATAAGAGTCTCAGGTTCTTTAGTGCACGGGCTGGCTTTGAACCACAATCCTCAGATGAGTAGTTAGGGTTACAGGCATGAGCCACCATGCCCAGCCCCCTTTCCTTTTTTTATGATGGGAATCCCTCTACACCCTAGGTTGACCCAGAACTCAGGATCCTGCTCAGCCTCCTAACTGTTAGGCTTACAAGCATGTACCATCCCCTCAAACTCTCAACTGTTGTATAGAAAAACAGCTGGCTGGGCCACGAGTTTGGCCTAGTAGTAGCAGAGTGCTTGCCTAGCATGCACAAAGACCTGGATTCGATTCCTCGGTACCATACATAGAAAAAAAAAGCCGGAAGTGGTACTGAGGCTCGAATGGTAGAGCTCTAGCCTTAAGAAAGTCCAAGGACAGTGCTCAGGCCCTGAGCTCAAGCCCAGGACTAGCCAAAATAAATAAATAAATAGTTGGCTTCTAGATTTATACTCATCTCAGGAACAAAGAGTTTCCTAATTAAGAAAAGCAAGCTCCTAGGGCGACAAAGGTTACAAAAATTGGTAGGGTTGGCCATAGCAGTACATGCAGGTAATGAGGATGAGGGAGGAAGATCGCAAGCTTGAGACCAGACTGGCCTACATCTTCGAGCCAGGTACCAGTAGCTCACACCTGTAATCCTAGCTGCTCAGAAGGCTGAGATGTGAGGGTCGCAGTTTGAAGTCAGTAGGGTAAGAAAGCCCATGAAACTCTGATCTCCAATTAACCATCAAAAAGCTGTAAGTGGATCTGTGGCTCAAATGGAAAGACTGTAAGTCTTCAGCAAAAAAACAAAAACAAAAACAAAAACAAAAGCTAAGGGAAATTTCTCAGGCCCTGAGTTCAAACCCCAGGACCAGCACCGGTAACAGGTGCTTTGAGAACTGCTCTGTCTGTTTTACCTCACTCAGTCCTGAGTACAACTCTGGGCACCTTTCAGTGATATCTTCCATTTCACAGATGGCATCTGAGGTTGTAGTGAAAAGTGGTCTGAATCAGGACACAAAGCAGTGCCACACCATCTACTTCCTCCTAGGTCTCAGTCCCAGGTGGCAAAGGCTTTGACAGTAGGTAAGGGAGTGAGCATTCAGATGAGGGGCTTCAGAGGGTCAGTGTGGCAGCCTGAGGACCACCACTCAGACCACCTACCGCAGTAGATATGGAACAGGCTATGCTGGCAGACACATGGTCACTGCCTTGAGCCACTGCCACACTAGTGCTGAAGCTTAAGAGTGGTCCCAGCCCAAGACTGAACACAGGTGGACACTGAGCTAAGATTCCGGGAGATCCAGGAACTTTCCAGATGTTTGGCTCAGCCTTCCAAGACTCCTTGTCTTTCTTCTTTCTTGCTCCTGTGGCCTAATAATTCCTACAACAATTAAATCCCTTGTGACATTTCCCACATTCTTTCCTTCCCTCCTTTTCTTTCTCTATCTATTGTTACAGGGAATTTGCCCTAGCTTATTGGTTGTTGGTTATTTATGTGGGCCCACAAACTTCTTGGCTTGGGCTGGCTCTGGGCAGCTGAGATTACAGGGGTGAACTACCATGCCCAGCATAAGAAAGCTGGATTCCTGCCCAAGCATAGCTACAACCACCACCCGATTTCAGACAGGATCAAAGACCTCCACACAGTGTGGCCTGCTGGGAGAACATGAGGTTTGCTCATAAGATTTGCAATGAGAAATACAAGGATCCAGCAAGGAAGAAACTCCTTTAGGGGACACTCAGCAGAAGGGACATATGACTAGGCTAATTGAAGTTGGTGGATACAAGGGTAAATATCACACTAGAGCAGCAACTGTCTATGGCTTAACATGCTAAGGCATACGTGGCTTAAAATGCTAATACTGGGCCTGAGAGTTTGGCCTAGTGGTAAAGTACCTGCCTAGCATTCACAAAGATCAGAGTTTGATTCCTTGGTACCACATATACAGAAAAAGCCAGAAGTGGTGCCGTGGCTCGAGTGGTAGAGCTTTAGCCTTGAGAAAGCCCAAGGGCAGTGCCTAAGTCCTGAGTTCAAACCCCAGGACTGGCAAAAAAAAATTTTTTTTAAGAACCTAATACTGGGACAATGAGAATGAACCAAAGGGACTAGAGGGAAATGTCAGCATGCAGAGGGTCCAGGAGAGCCCCTGAGGTCTGCGTCATGTCCTGAGGGCCTTATCCAATGTTCTCAACATTCCTGGAGTCTCCTCCATCCTCCCACCTGCCTCTCCAAGACCCAAAATATCCCCCAAGGACCCCAAAAAAACACTTGCCTCACACATTTCTGACTTCTTGGGCCCTGGGCTGCTGGACTCGGCACTGGCACCCTCGGCTGGGCTATGGGCATGAACCCGGCTGCTCATCTGGATGCCGCCCTCCTCCTCTTCAGCTTGTTCGCCCTGGCCAGGGTTATCCCCATTCCCAGCACCCTGGGGCAGGGGGGCATGCAGAACTTCTGTGCAGAAAAGAGTCCGGGGGCCGTGGAGTTCACAGAAATGACAGAGGGCAACAATGGCATTCATGATGCCTTGAGGATGAGCAAGAAGCCTGTGGAGGTAGGAACACGGTCAGCAGACCTGTGCCTGTTCACAGCCTCTAGAGCACATTATCACTTAAGGGATTCCTGTCCAGCAGAGATAAGTCACCTGGCCAGCTCAATCAGGTAGGTACCTGTTCTAATCGCACAGAAAGTTCCCCAGGTGGAAGTAGCTCAACTAGGAGGCAGAAGACAAGCAGAATGCACTTTAGAATGCCACCATGCAGTACCATATCAGCACTACTAGAAAGACACAAAGAAAATGCCACAGGAGGGGCCGGGAGTTTGGCCTAGTGGTAGAGTGCTTGCCTAGCATGCATGAATACCCGGGTTCAATTCCTCGGTACCACATACATAGAAAAAAGCTGGAAGTGGTGCTGAGGCTCAAGTGGTAGAGCTCTAGCCTTGAGAAAGTCCAAGGACAGTGCTCAGGCCCTGAACCCAAGCCCAAGACTGGCAAAAAGAAAAAGAAAAAGAAAATGCCACAGGAGAGGGAACTTCAGCTAGCACTCCTACCTGCCAGGCAAGTTTGGATGTTGTGATACACCCTTGGGGGCTCATCTCAATGGACAGATAAGGCACCTAGGTAGGTAGATAGGCAGGCAGGCAGGCAGGCAGGCAGGCACATGCACACATGCGTACATGCGTATGCACATGCATGTGAGTTTACACACACTGCTCATCCTCATGTGGAGAAAGGCTGTGGAGAAGACATGGTGAGCCAGGGCAAGAAAATCCCACAACGAGGTCCCCAGGAGAACTGAAACGGGAACATGCTGGCCAGGTGGAGTGGAGCCTAGAGAAGGGAAGGAAAGCTGAGCTCTTGGACCTTGCAGGCCATAGCAAGGCTCCTGAAAGTGCTTTGAGGGACAGCCAGGCTGTCTCTGCTGAAGACCTGAGCTGAGCTGCAAGGCTGACATGCAGATGATAACTGAGGTGGCTCCACTTTCTAGAGTGGGTAGCAAAGTTAGAAAAGACACCCTCAAAAAGGACATTGACATTAGGGGCAAAGAACCAAGTGGACTGGTTTTAAATAGAGGGCTCATGGGGAACCAGGAGTTTGATCTAGTGGTAGAGTGCTTGCCAAACATGCATGAAGACCCGGGTATGATTCCTTGGTACCACATACATAGAAAAGCCAGAAGCCGTGCTGAGGCTCAAGTGGTAGAGCTCTAGTACAAGGACAGTGCTCAAGCCCTTAGTTAAAGCCCCAGGACTGGCAAAAAAAAAAAAAAAAAGGGCTCATGGGACTCATGAGAGTGAGGTCAAAAGACAAATATAATGACTGGGAATGTGGCTGAGTGGTAGAGGGTAGAGTGCTTGCTTGCATACATGCCGTGGGTTCGATTCCTCAGTACCACATAAACAGAAAAAGCCAGAAGTGCCACTGTAGTTCAAGTGGTAAAGTACTAGCTTTGAGTAAAAGAAGTTCATGGATAGTGCCCAGGCCCTGAATTCAAGCCCCAGAACTTGCCAAACAAAAAAACAAAAAATAAGGATAGACAGAAACTGATCAGAATAAAGAGTCTGAGGAGGATGGGGAGTCAGAATCCAAAGTAAAGGCAGAGGCATTGGCACTGGAAAAAAATGCTACAAACTCCTTGGAGAAACACGAAAAGAGAAATGGATATCTCTCAGTAAGACAGCCTCAGGAAAGCAGCTCACAATTATTTCACTCCATACGCAAATCATCAATACTAACCTTATATTTAGAAGAAGCACACTTCTACCATCTCAGCTAGGCCAAAGCACTCAAGGTCTCACCAGATGAATCAAATGTGGTAACTTCAGATTTAAAACCCTGACATTGTCTAAGGAAAGAAAAAAGGTCAGAGAAAGTCAGGGAAATAAAAAGTCAGAGCTAACTCTAGGAGCAGTTTGTTTGTTTGTTTTAATCTTTTTATTTGACTACTTGAGCCACAGCTCCATTTCTGGCTTTCTGGTGGTTAAATGGAGATGAGTCTCATGGACTTTTCTATCCAGGCTGGCTTGGAACCTTGATTCTCCAGATCTCAGCTTCCTGAGTAGCTAAGATTACAGGCATCAGCCACACTGGTTCCTGACTTAAAAGCAGTCATCTTTGTAGCAAGAAAAAATCTTCCCAAGCAAATTTTAGCTGCCCTCAAATCAGGGCAAAGCAAGAGGGATTCATTAGAGATTCACCTGTTGTTACATGTTAGGTCCCAAGGCCTACCAAATGCCAAGATTGGTGCCTAGTTAATGGTGGTTTGGAAGTGGTAGAACATTCAGGAGATAGGGCTCAGTGGGAAAAAGTTAGATCATTGGAGGGTGTGCCCTTGAAGGAATCTGGGGAGTGCTGCCCCTTCCCCTTCTCTCCTCCCCTCAACAAACAGCCTCCTCTTTGTTTCCTGGCCACCATGATGTGACCAAATACCAAAATGTCTACAACCCCCAAAATATGGTTTTGCTCCATCATGTACTCCCCTGTCAAGAGGTGTTCTGCCTCAACATAGGCTCAAAGGGACCAAGCATCTATGGACTGAAATCATGAAGCAAACTAAGCCTTTCCTCCTTTCCAGGTTATTCTCTCAGGTATTTTGTTACAATAACAAAACACTATATATATGGTCAGCTCTGCTGCCTATTGAATAAGGCCTCCTGGCATCTCACAGTATATACTAAGGTGTTATAATGGATCTGAACCAATGGCAAGCATGCAGCTCTACAAACTCAACCCTCACAGGGGAGCTTCACTCAGTAGGAGCTGGAATCCCAGCTAAGCACACAGGGATGAAAACTTCCACAGATTCCTTCCAGCTCAGACTTGCTCCCTGTGTCCTACTTGTGCCAGCTTCACCGGGATTTCTATTTATTTACAGAGCTCCCAGACTTACCACACTAGAAGGGCAAACAGTGTCACATGTCACAATTGCTCAATCACTTAATGACAATGATGATAATCTAGCGCCTCCAGCACTAGAGTAGCCTTTCTCTGCCGGGACACAGTTCTTCCTGCCAGGCTGGCTGGGCACCCTGAATGGTGACAGGTGTCCAACAAGCTCCTTGCCCCCCTGCCTTCCGTGGACCACCCTGAACATCAACCCGCAGCCCAACTACTGAGCTGGCTAATTTTTCCAAGGAAAAGACAAAAAAGGGGGTCTGTTGACCCCAGAGGAAGCTGTGCTAAGGCCTATTTGCGTATCAGAGAATCCTCTTCAGGCCAGCCAGGGAGGAAAGGCACCAGACGAGAGACAACCGGAGCAAGAGGCAGGCAGAGAGCGGGGAATTAAGCGATGACCCTGACCAGGGGCTGCCCCAGGTCACCTTCTTCATCCCCCGAATTTAAGAGGTGCTACTCACCGTCCCTCGGCACCTCGAGGTCTCCACGACGCCTTCCACTCAGCTCGAAGCTACCTCATCACCCGTGCACATCCCACCAACATCTCTCAGCTCCGCCCCCACTGCCGGCCCCCGACCACCTCTCCTCAGGTCCGCCCGCGTCCCGGCCTCAGCCCGGCTCCGAGACGCGGGGCTCGCGGGACCCCGGGAGGCAGCAGCCCCGCCGCTGACTGGCTAGGCAGGAGGACGCAGCGGGGTCCCCGTGGCCCCCGACCCCACGAGAGGCACGTCGGCCCGGGCTCCAGCGCGGGACCAGCAGGCGGAAGCCGGGGCCACAACCCTCAGCCGTGGTCTCCGGCCTCCCCGCCCCCGCCCTCAGCCCGGGCGCGTGACTCGGACGGGCCGCACCATCCGCCCAGCCCTGCTGGGGGGCGCAGAGCCCGCCTGAACTCGCCCTGCAGGGCCAGGGGAGCGGGGCCCGGAACGCCCGGCACACCCACCCACCACCGCAGACCTGCCCGAACGACTCGAGTTTGGAAGGGAACCAGACTCAGCTGCCTTCTCAGTCGTGGCTATGTAGCGTCCCCCTTGGAGAAGTGCGGAGTGGTGCAGCCCGCGTGGGGCGGGGCGGGGCGGGGCGGGGCGGGGGGGAGGAGGTGGGAGGCTGCCGGAAGAAACCATTTCCCGCGCGAGAGGATGCTGGCGTTCGCTTACAACAGTATAAGAGACGAAACAAACCGACAGCCTCTCAAGGGCGCTGTCATTCCCGGTGGACTCGCTCCTCATTTTTAATAAACTGCCAAGGAAGTCGTCCTCTCCGCCGTCCTCCCATCAGAGGGTGGGCGGGGCCGGCAGGGTCGTCACGTGACAGGAGGCGGGGCCGAGCCGCCGCCGGGGGCGGGGCCGACGCGTCAGGGGCGGTGGGCGGGGCGAGGGCGTGCGGGGCTTGAGGCTCCCAGCCCTCAGCCAGCCCACCTCCGCTTTCTACCGTCCCCGGCTGCCACCTGGCACGCGGCTCACACGGGCAGCTGGGCTGAAGACACAGACTCCATTTTCTGAGAGAGAGGGTAATTTAGAATTTCACTTTTACTTTTGCCATCAACAATATAAAGGATTGAATTTTACTGAGTCTGCAAGATGCTTTAAAAGCCTTAAACGATGCGAGATGTTCACAGCACCTTATCTGCTTTCCAGAGCCCAAATTTCCACTTCGCCGAGGTGGCCAGTCCTGCAATCCGGAATATTAATATGGTTCACTTACTCCCCACATTTTCATTCATGTTTGGCTTTATTAAGATTAATTTTTAAATATTTTCCCTCATTTTCTCTTAGTGGTAGGTGTTCTTGTGCATTCAAAATCGAACCCCAAGTTTTCCCTTGCTAGGCAAGCTACAACTGACTGAGCTCTGCCTTCCAGCCCCAGACGTACTGAAAATTTCAACAAAATTAACTTTATACCAGTTTGTTTTCTTGTTTTGCCAGTCCTGGGGATTGAACTCAGCCTGGGCACTGTCCTTGGACACTTTTTGCTCAAGGCTAGTGCTCTGCCACTTGAGCCACAGCACTTCTGGCTTGTTCTCTGTGTGTGTATGTGGTATGGAGGAATCAAACCCAGGGCTTCATGCATGCTAGGCAAGCACTCTACCACTAGTCCCCACTGCTGGACCCAGGAATTTCTATTCTCATGTTGTTGGTAGAAGCCACCACCTTACTTATTTCCATAGTGATAGGCTCATAAAGTCCTGTTGGAAGGAAGCACCACTGGGCTTTGATTTATACCAGTAATATCTTCCTCAGCACTGGCTCAGCTATCTACTTCTTTTAGCAGTGCTTTTTCAACTAAACCTATAGGTCTGTTCCAAATGAACACCTTGCCAAATCTATTTGCCACTCACAACACAGCCACAGAATCAAAGTGTGGTCTCTATCATGGCTCAGGACACTTTTAAGATTTTCAACACAGGGAGTGTGGCATAGCAGTGGAATGCTTGCCTAACATGCACAAAGCCCTGGGTTTGACTCCTTGGTACCACATACACAAGAAAAAATAGCCAGAAAGTGGCGGTGTGGCTCAAGTGGTAGAGCATTAGCCTTGAGAAAGCCCAATGACAGTGCCCAGGCCCTGAGTACAAGCCCCAGAACTGGGGAAGAGGGGGAGAGGAAGAGAGGGAGGGAGAGAGAGGAGGAAGGAGAGGAGGGGGAGGGGGAGAGGGAGAGACTTTCCTTTTCAACATGAAAAGCCAGGAGCTGGTGGATCACATCTGTAATCCTAGCTACTCTGGAGGTTGAGGATCTCAGTTTGAAGCCAGAAGTAGAGCTTTGGCTCAGCACTAGCTTTGAGAAAAAGAGCTCAGGGACAGTGTCCTGGCCCGAGTTCAAGCCCCACTATTGACAAAATCACAAAATAAAACTAACAAAATAAATGAGCCAGGCATTGGTGGCTCACATCTGTAACAGGAGGCTGAGATCTGAGAATTGCAGTTCAAAGCCAGCCTGGACACTAAAGTCTGTGAAATTCTAATCTCCAATTAACCAACAGGAAACTAGAAATGGTGCTATGGCACAAGGGGTAAGCCTTGAAGCTGAGGCGCTCAGGGACAGTGTGCTAGGTTCCAGTGTTCATGCCCCACAAACAAAAGGAAGGAAGGAAGGAAGGGAGGGAGGGAGGGAGGGAGGGAGGGAGGGAGGGAGGGAGGGAAAAAGAAAAACAAAACATGGGCTGAGCTGTGGCTCAATGACAGACCAGTTGCTTAGGCTTGCAAAACCCGGATTCTAGCCTCAGAACCAAAAACAAATGTGTTAACAAAAACATTGTCAGGCACTGGTAGCTCATGCCTGTCATCTAAGATATCAGGGTTGAGATCTGAGGATTGTGGTTGGAAGCCAGCCCTGGCAGAGTTTGGCCTAGTGATAGAGTGCTTGCCTAGCATGCACAAAGACCCAGGTTTAATTCCTCATTACTACACGCATAGAAAAAAGCCAGAAGTGCTGCTGAGGCTCAAGTGGTAGAGCTCTAGCCTTGATAAAGTCCAAGGACAGTGCTCAGGCCCTGAGTCCAAGCCCCAACTGGCAAAAAAAAGAAAAGTCTAAGATACTCTTCATCTTCCTCCACTAAACTACTCAGAAAAAGCCAGAAGTGGCACTGTGACTTAAGTAGTAGCATGCTAGCCTTGAGCAAAAGCAGCTCAGGGACAGTGCCCAGGCCCTGAGTTCAAACTCCAGGACCAGCAATAAATAATAAACAAGCAGACAAAAATACAATTAATAACGCAGCTTAACACATCTGAAAAAGTGAGTCATGCACACTAGGCAAGCTCCCTAGCATTGAGCTATATCCTAACCTGTACAGAAGAGCCACAGTGCCACTTCCTGCTTTTTCTGCTTATGTGGTACTGAAGAATCAAATCCAGGGCTTCATGCATACAAGACAAGCACTGTACCACAAACCCACCATTCCTAACCCACCAGATTTTTTTTTTTTTTTTTGGTCCATCGTGGGGCTTGAACTCTGGGACTGGGTATTGTCTCTGAGCCCTTCAGCTCAAGGCTACCACCCTACCCTTTGAGCCACAGCACCACTTCCAGCTTTCTAGTGGTTAATTGGAGATAAGAGCTAGGATTACAGGTGTGAGCCACCACACCCAACTTCAGAAAAAAAAAATTTAAGAGTAAAATTAGAAAGGGAGAGTGATACAGTAGAGGTAAAATTGATTGGAACATATAGCAAAGTTGTGGAACTTCATCAATGAAGCCCCACTCTGTATAATACCTTACATTTTGGGAGATAACCTGCTGTGCGTTAAAGTCTGTGAGACTCTTAGCTCCAATTACAGAAAAATCGAGAAGTGGCACTGTAGCTCAAGAGGTAGAGCAGTAGCCTTGAGCAAAAGGAGGTCAGAGGCAGTACCCAGGCCCAGAGTTCAAGCCCCAGTAGTGATAAAAAATAAACAAAACAAATTAAAAACAACAACATAAACCTGGCTTTTTACCTTATAGATTCTATTAAGGTTTTTTTTTAGATTGATATCAACTTTCAGATTACATCTTCAAAAAAGTGCTAATATCCAACTGCTTCTGCTCACAGTGAATGTTGTCCTTAAAAGCTATGCATATTAAAAAAAAGTGATACAGAAGACACATCAATGTTCAAAGAATTAAAACAAAATGTTAAATTTAATGCAATAATAACAATATTCTGAGGATAAATAAATCCACAACAGACTCTAGTTTGAATTTTTTTCCTTTCTTTGCAGAGAGAATGGTTTTCTGAAAGCACATAGGACTGAAGATGTCAAAACAAAACTGAATGTCCAGGTGGAACAGGCCTGGTGCTCCCTGCTGCCCTCCTCACGCTATCAGCCACCAAGGTGACGTTCGCCTGTGCAACTCAGGATGGGCATTCGTTTCAGGAGTAGCTGGAGGGCTTGTTTCCTGAATCATCTTCTTGTGAGCCCATACTCTGTGAAGGGGAAAGCAAACGTGGTCTATGATTGCTTTTCTTAGGGGGTCTCAACCCTAAACAAGCATGACAGCTATTTATTCCCTGTACTTCCCACAGGAAGGCACCCTGGGAATGACAGTAGTGTCAACCTGGGATCAACATGGGGGACCTGCTTGCACATTCCTAAGCATACATCTAATGTTGTAGACAACAACCCTCCCCCACTTTTGGTACTCAGGGTCTTGTACTTTCATTTGGCTTTTGCTCAAGGCTGGCCACTTTACCACTTGAGCCATATCTCCACTTCCAGCTTTTTGCTAGTAAATGGAAATGAGAGTCCCTCGGATTTGTTTTCTCCAGCTGGCTTCAAACTGTAATCCTCAGATCTCAACCTCCAGAGTAACTAGGATTACAGGTGTGAGCCACCAGTACCCAGCTGTGATTATGGTTTTCAAGGACAACCAACCAAGTAATTAATAACCGAAAACTAACTTCCTGTGCCTGAGGTTGGAGAAAGGAGGCAACCATTGTCCTTCTCCACCTGATAGTTTTGTCGCATCAAGGGAACCCCATTCACCTTTTGCACGAACTGGGGGTTCACTGTGATCTCCTGGTCCATGGCCTTCAGCCGCTCATCCAGCTCTATGCACTTCAGCATCTGCATGACAGAACTCAGGGTCAGCAAGGTGGCGTGGGTCAGTCATACCCCTGGAATCCCAACTGTTCTTAGATGTGCCAGAGGTTCACAATTCCTAATCTGGAACTTCAGCACTAACAGGTTTTCAAGTCAGAACGCTGTGAATTCAGAGTGCTATTTAAGTAGTGATGTATTCTATCTAACACCCCAGCAGTCAGAGCAGCACCTATAGTCAAATACATCAACATCTTTTCCAGTGAAACTGAAGCATATTTAAACTAAGTGTGAAGACTATACATCATTTCAGGTGACATTTTCCATTCATGAATTGCCAAAATGATTTCTAGTTTCTAGCTTTTAATTGCAAGAAAGGAATTGTATGTATGTGTTGCTTTTAAGTTTCTGAATGTGACATAAATTCAATAACTTTACTCAGAGATAAGAAACGCAAATGCCTAATGGCACCTCATAGCCAGAACACAGAGCAGCACTGTTGGCAGCAGGGGAGACCTATGCTGCTACCAACAGGACACTCCAGTGTCATCCTCCTCCTGCTTCCCCTGCCCCTACTACGCCTGACACAGAAGAGATGCTTTCTGACCACCCCCTATCTAGACATCCATAGACACAAGGCTACCTTGTGGCAGTTGGGTACAGATAACATTGTAGTAGAGCCTTCAAAGTGTCTCTGGAATTAAAGTAGGCATTGGTGAGCCTGTTAAGAAGTCTAACCTAACCTACCATTCAGTGTAGCCATCCAGAAGAGTTTGAAGCAGCCCATTTTTTAAGTAGCTTGCTAAATAGTGTTCTTAAGTTGGAAACTATCTTGAACTAAAACTATGTTGGAGCAGTATTTCCAGTACAGCACCTAAGCCATCAATCAAAAATGCCCAAACCTGGCAACACATTTACCTCCTGATCGATGTTATGAAGCATGGCTGGGTTATTATATTTTTCAGGATTATCATGAAAACTGACCATACCGTCCTTCTGATTAATACTTGCAAAAATTTCACCATCTTCTATCTATAAAGAAAAAAAATCAAGAAAGAATTCTAGACCTGAACACCATGTGAATTTAGTCATTGGATATAACCAAGAAAAGCACAGAGGTCAACACATAAGTAAATTCAGGAATCTACTTCATTATTGGCAACCCTAGGATTTGAACTCAAGGCTTCTGGCAGTCTCAATTTTGCCAGGACCAGACTACAACTGGTTCTTCTAACTACAACTCTCATGTAGCTGGGGCCACAGAAGGGTGGGATTGAGGGAATATGCCTCCATGCTGACTTAACCACTACAAGGTAAACAATCTGTGTCATCCCAAAAGGAAACCTAATATCCTTTGTATCTACTCCCCATTCATTTGTCCCCATAGCCCCTGGAAATCACTAATCTGCCTTCTATGAATCTGCTTGTACTAGGTACTTTCCATACATGGCCCTTTTCTCAGCATAACACAGTGGAAGTATCCTTACGTTTTTCTCTTTTGTACAATGAGGTATTAAACTCAGGACCTTATACATAGTAGGCAAATGCTCTCCCCTTCTCTCTGTTTTTGGAGACAGTCTTGCTATGCAATTCACACTGACCTTGAACTCACAATGCTCCTGCTTCAGCCTCTCAAGTTTTGTTGAGATTACAGGCATGAGCCACAACACTCAGCTCTTACATCTTTTTTTTTTTTTAAAAAAAAAAAAAGACTTGAACTCAGAGCCTGGCAGTGTCCCTTAGCTTTTTTATTCAAGGTTGGCACTTCTTTAATTAGAGATAAGCATCTCTGATTTGTCAGACCAGGCTGGCTTCAAACTGTGATCCTCAGAGCTCAGCATCCTAAGTAGCTAGGGAAATAGATAAAAACCTCTAGCACCTGGATTTTTTTTTTTTTTTTTTTTGCCAATCCTGGGCCTTGAACTCAGGGCCTGGGCACTGTCCTTGGGCTTTCTCAAGGCTAGAGCTCTACCACTAGAGCCACAACACTTCCAGCTTTTCTTTATATATGTGGTACCAAGGAATCGAACCCAGGTCTTCATGCATGCTAGGCAAGCATTCTACCAATAAGCCAAACTCCCGGCCTATGGTTTTTTTTGTTTGTTTTTTAATGCTGGTACTGGGGCTTAAACTCAGGAACTAAAACTCTAGCTCAGCTTTTTTTTGCCCTTGGCTGACACTTTACTACTTGAACTGTGCCTCCAATTCTAATATTTTCCTGGTTAAATTGCAGCTAACAGTCTCTCAAACTTTTCTGCCCAGGCTGCCTTCAAGATACAATCCTCAGATCCCAGACTCCTGACTAATAAGATCATGGTGTGAGCTACCAGTGCCAAGTTTCCTGCCCTCATATCTCTAAACACCCATTACACTGAGACACAATTTATATTACAGCTGCCATTTTACGAAGTGAAGACCTAACAGGGCTCTGGTTGCTCACACCTGTAAACCGAGTTACTTTGGAGGCTTAGATCTAAGGACTGAGGTTTAAAGCCTATTTCAAGCAGAAAAATCCATGAGACTCTTAGCTCCAATAAACTACTTTGAAAAAGCTGGAAGTGGAGCTGTGGCTCAAGTGGTAAAGAGCCTTGAGCACAAAGAGACTCAGGGATATCATTCAGACCCCCAGTTGAATCCAGTTGTGGGGATTTAACTCTTGGACTGGGTATTGTCCTTGAGCTCTTCAGCTCAAGGTTACTGCTCTACCACTTTTGGCCACAGCACCACTTTTGGTTTTGTGTCAGTTAATTGGAGATAAGAGCCTCATGGAGACTTTTCTGTTCGGGCTGGCTTTGAACCATGATCCTCAGATATTAGCCTCCTGAGCAGCCAGGATTACAGGCGTGAGCCACTGACGCTCGGGTAATATATATATATATATATATTTCCCCCCCATAAAGGCAGTTCCTTGCAGTAATACAAAGAAAACAGAAAAAGCTCAGTTAGCAGCCATGACTTGGAAATACTACAGAGTTTAGGGGATTTGACCAGATGTAATAGTAGTAACTGACTTTAGAGTTCCCATTCTTCTCCTTCTTGATTTATTCCACACTGAATATATACATATAAATAAATTGGGGGGGATGGGCTGACACTAGGATTTGAACTCAAGATCTACCACTTAAAAATATGCCCCACTAAACCCCTTTTGTGTTTCAGAAATAGACACTATTTCTGAATAGGGCTTCATGTTTTTGCCAGCCTTGAACCAGACTTGTTGCGACCATCTCCTTAGCAGCTAGGATTATAGGCACAGGCCACTACATGCAGCAGCGCCATTACTGTTAAAAGGATACAAATCTACTAGTTAAAATGTTTAAATGAAAACACACATACCATATGTAGAACATATTTTTCTGCTTCTTGAGGTCCAGATAACTGCACACGACTTGCCATATCTTGCAACGATAGTGTTAAGAAGGTCTGAAAATCAGAAGTAAATTAATCACAGGTAGAAATAACAGAAGACAAACTTTTCAAAATGTGTAGTTTTGGGGGAATGGAAGTGGCTTAGTGGTATAGTGCTTGCCTAGCATGCATGAAGCCCTGCGTTCTACCACATCAACAGAAAAGGCCAGGAGTAGCACTGTGGCTCAAGTGGTAGAGTGCTAGCCTTGAGCAAAAGAAGCTCAGAGAGTGTCCAGGCTGAGTTCAAAGCCCCAGAACTGGCAAAAACAAAAACAAAAAAACGTAATTTTCTCCATTGTTACACAAAATAAGTATTAGTTTAAAATGGATGGAGCCCAATAGTTAGTTATAGCCAAAGAAAATCCTAAGTAGGTTAATGACAAAGGCTTAATTTAATATATGTACATATTAATATATGTATGTATAGTGCTGTTAACAAGAAAAATGCCAAAGTCCCTAAAGTTATAAAGAGTAAAGACATGAAAAAAGGACTTGACAACATGTGAAAAAAATGTTCATCACAATGACCATTACAAAAATATAAAGTAAAGCTATATCAAGATTCTATTTTATACACTTGCTGAGGCTCCTGAAAGTTTGATAACAATGGCACACTGCACCAGTGAAGGTGTGAGGAGCAGGCCCCCAGTGCAGGCTGGCAGGAATGTACACAGATGATAGGAAGATGAGCCAGCAGTACCCTTAATCTAGCAACACACAGGTCACCTGACCTGAGAAATGGATCTTATATATAATTTCCTCTTTCTGTAAGAAAACAGTGTTTACTATAATGAAAGACCAGAAATCATCTCTGTGTTCACAGAGGATTATGCTTAAGTAAAGCACATCCATACGAATGGACTACTCTACAGTTGTTTAAAAAAATGTAAGACCATCTTTTATGAAGGAAGGAATCCAAGATACATACATTAAGCAAGGAAAAAGCTGCTTAACAGAGGATATGACATGCTAACAGCTGAATAAAGGAGAAGACTACATGTACGTATGTGCACGTGTACACAAGCAATTGTGTGCCCATGTGCATTCATGTCCAAATGGGCTACCTCTAGAAAGCACTGCAAACACTCATTAGAAATACTGGGTTGTCAGATGGCCCTCAGTAGACGAATGGAATTCTATGCTGCCATCAGAAAGAATGACATTGCCTAATTTGTAAGGAAATGGAAAGACTTGGAAAAAATCATATTAAGTGAAGTAAGTGAGACCCAAAGAAACATAGGCTCCATGATTTCCTTCATTTTTAATAATTAGTATACATCTAGGACTCTCTTAGCAGAGGATCACAATAGCTCAAAAGCTATGTACATATGATCATACAGGATGAGACTAAACAAAATGAACTCTAGGATATGGAAACAAGAGGTTTGTGATTATTGTCCTTAATGTACTATGTTATTCCTTTTCCCTTTTTTTTCCTCTTATAGTTAATCTCATATATCTGACTTTGTTACCCGGTATATTTTATATATGTTTATTTGTTTATTTGAAATAAGGAAGGGGGGGCAAGATGATTGGGAGGGGTTGTGGGGGTAGAAAACAGGAACAAAAACATGAGAAGGGGTATCTATGTGCAAGAAGTAATGCACCCACTACTTGATGAATTAACTGTAACCTAACAAATTAAATGTAACTCTATACATTACCCCAACAATAACATTAAACTTAAAGAAATATTGGGTTATTTGTAGGGAAAGACTAAAAAGTCACTGGGATACAGAAACAGAACAAAGATCTCTATTATCCTTTGAATTTTGTATTATAAGTGTATTATCTATTAAATAAAGTAGAATAAAATCACATTTTCCTTCAAAATCAAAGCTCTTCTTTTAGTGCAGGTACCGCGGCTTGAACTCAGGGTTTTGCACTGTCACTTGACTCTTTAATTCATTGCTTTCACAGTTGCTTCTGCAACTGAAGCCACAGTTCCAACTTTTTTGCTGGTTAATTAGATCTAAAAGTCTCAAATTTGTCTGCCTGGATCCTTGGATCTCAGCTTCCTGAATAGCTAGGATTATGGGTGTGAGCCACCAGCCCTATGTCAAAATTTTTAAACAAGAGAATCAGAGGAAAGGCTGCACTCTTGCAAAGCACAAAGGAAAGCAAGGTTTACAACTGCTCTATTTGGGATTTGATGAAAAATGTCAATTTTAGGAACAAATTCTTTTTTCAGTGGCAACTGATAAAATTTACAACAATGATATTTTCAGAGTCAGGCATATTAAAACCTTAGTCTTGAAATTCCCCCCCAGTATTGGGGATCAAACCCAAGGCCTCAGAGGCATAGCAGGTAAGCACTCTATCACTAAGCTATACTCTCCGATCAAAATTCTTTATAAGGCAATGATTTTTAAAATCTTCATAGTTTGGAAACTGGATAGCATCCGGTGCCCAAGGCCTTGGGTTCAATCCCCACTAATTCCATAAAATAGGGGAATAATATCCAAGGAACTGAAATTATTACTAAGAAGTAACAAAGTAGTTTAACACTAAGAAATACTGAGATTTCAAGACTATAAAACTATCATTTGCCTATCTCAGAATAAGTAGGAATTTCCATGATCCCTTCACACAAGGGACTACTATTACTATGACTCAGGTTCATGTCCACAGAAAAGACATGCAAAGCAGCAAGCTAAATAAAGAATAACATATAGAACATAGCCTCAATTACATGCAACTGAATTTTTACAAGATACAAAATGTGGATAATCTGCACACTAGAGGCAGCATATAAAACCCTCAGTCAAGGATCCTGTATGCTTGATTTCAGCTAGCAATGCCACTGGATGTACTTCTAGCACTACATTAATGCAGTCTACAGGTCAAAATTGTTGCTACTGCCTTATCCCTAGAACCACAGCCCCACTTCTCCTTTTCTAGTGATTAATTGGAGATAAGAGTCTCATGCTTTTTAGTGCCCATCCATCCTCAGGATCCTCAGATCTCAGCCTCCTGAGTAGCTAGGATTACAGGCCTGAGCCACTACACCTGGCTGTTCTGTTTTATTTTTTGTGAGAGTTCTAGGGCTTGAACTCAGGGCCTGGGCACTCTCTCTGAGCTATTGTGCTCATGGCCTGAGCTCTACCATTTGAACCACAGTTCCACTGTCAGCTTTTTTGGTGGTTCATTGGAAATAGTCTCATAGACTTTCCTGCTCTGTCTGGCTTCGAACCTCTATCCTCTCATCTCAGCCTACTAAATAGCTAGGATTACAGGTATGAACCACTGATGTCCCAGCTCAGGCTATGAGTTTTGGGGTTTTTTGTTTATTTATTTGTTTTGCTAGTTCTGGGGCTAGAACTCAGGGCCTGGGCACTGTCCTTGAGCTTTCTCCACGCTAGCACTCTACCACTTAGCCACAGCACGACTTCTGGCTTTTTCTGTATGTATGTTACCAAGGAACTGAACCCACAGCTCCAGGCATGCTATGCAAACACTCTACTACTAGGCCACACTTTCTGGCCACAGGCTATGACTTTTTGAAAAGCTTCTGACTTTCAAGAAGTTTCAAGGAGTTTGGCCTAGTGGTAGAGTGCTTGCCTAGCATCCACAAAGACTTAGGTTCGATTCCTTAATACCACATACATAGAAAAAGCCAGAAATGGTGGTATGTCTCAAGTGGTAGAGCTCTAGTTTTGAGAAAACCCTTGGGGCCTGACCCCAAGACTAACAAAAGAAGAAAGAAAAAAAGAAAGAAAGAGGCTTCACTTGGGAAGAAAATCCTTGGCTCTTTTCTGCTTTTATTATTCTGGCACTAGGACCTAATGCATAGTGTAGAAGCCATCATCACAAATTTACATTTTGAATTAGGTATGTGTTAATGCAGCATTCCTGCTTCCTGTACTGTAAGGTGGTCCTCCCCTACTGCCCTCTATCAGTGTTCATAAGCCCAGAGCTCTACAATATCCCATAAGTCAGTACTTGAAGGATCCAGGACAAAATGACTTGGTGAGTTACTGCTTTAGCCCTGGCCTGAATACCCTGAGACCCTTCCTGTTTGTTTGGTCAAATTCTTGCTCTCAGTTTTCCTATCTAAAACAGAAAAGTGTATTTTACTATTCAGACATTTCAAGTTACAACCTACCAACAATTCTCAAGTGAAGACTTGTATCTGAACTTCAAATAAAAGCTGACAACTGCTGCAGCAATGCCTTGTTGGTCCTTTCAGTCTGAGAGTCAATTTTTTCCTGGCTAACTGGTCACATTTTTTTTTCTTTCCTGAGTTGCTTTTCTTTTTCATTTTCTCTGTTCTTCTCTTACAAGTTAATGTTTTACAAATTCTCTGATTTCCTTATGATTCAGCAAACTTTATATTACTCTCTCCCGAGTATTCAGAGGAAATTCCTCCCTACTCAGTGACACTCTTTCTCCTCCACAGCGCATGTCCTTAATCACCTGCCCATCTGCCCAACTCCTCTCCTAGTCCTTGCACTGCTAAGTCAATCACTACTTCTAATTGCTGGAGAGAGCCTGGCCACAAACAGTACCTGTTCTTCCTACAAGTCCTCCCCCCATTACAGATGTGGATAGGGAAGATCACACTAGCTGTCACCTGCTGAGTCTCCAACCACACTTCTCACCAGAATAAAAGCAATGTCCTATTCGCTTAAGATACTCTTATTCCAATTACTTGCAGCAGCATGCTTTTTGAATACAGGTGATTGGTTGCCTTCTTATGCTTCTCTGTATGATTTAAGCAATAATAAGAGCATTTTCATGCTTTGAGACTGACCTCAAGTAATCCTCCCACCTAGGCCTTCTGAGTAGATAAGCCAGCACATATTTTCTACAATCAAAAAGTATCAGTCCTTTTATTTTTGTGCCATTCCTGGAGCTTGAACTCGGGGCACTATCCCTGGGCTTTTTAGCTCAAGGCTAGCTAGAGTTCTACCATTTGAGCCACAGTTCCAATTCTGGTTTCTGGTGGTTAATTAGAGATAAGTCTCACAAGTCTTTCCTGACTGGGCTGGCTTCGAACAGCAGATCCTCAGATCTCATTCTCCTGAGTAGCTAGAATAACAGGTATGAATCACTGGCACCTAGAAAACATCAATTATTTTAAACTTGAAAATAGAAACTTAAGAACCAGGCATGGTAAAGCATGCCTATAATCCCAGGACACAGGAGGATACAGCAGGAAGATCAAGTTCAAAGCCTTTCTGGATAGTGAGACTACTGTCTCAAAACGAAACAAAACAAAACAAAAAAACTGTATGTAATTTCTTTATGTCCTAGAATTCAACTGCATGTGATTTATACAGCCTTGGCCTAAAGGTCATGTCAAGAGTCATATTATGTTTAAATAAGATGTTCAAGAAGAGATCAGCACAACCTAAGAAGTTCAAGGCCAATTATCACTAGCACCCCTAACTGCCCATATGGAACTGGTGACCCCTTCAGGGCTACTTTTTCTGCCTCCCAGTGTAGCCGTATCTCCTACCTTGCTTCCTCTTCACCTGCTCCTCTTCTCAAATACCCTGCTCTAGCCCTGAAAAGACCAAAAGGTATCAATCAAACTCCTTCTAAGAACCCATATGCAACAGAGTTCTCTCTTAGTATAGAAATCCTGCCACACTTATCTCTGGACCTGCTTCCTCTATGCTGAAAGGGAAAGAGAAGAAACCAGGCCCATGACAGTCTGGAGACACCATCCAAGGGCCACGCTTGCCTCACCTTTGTTAGCCTCTGAATATTCTTCTTATAGAGAGATGACAGGCACTGCTTCACCAGTCCCATGTTGTTATCGCGGGTGAAAGTTTCGCTGTGCTTGTTCACCAGGTTTTGCAGTTCTGAGGGGTTATTGGTTGAATAAACTTGTGCTAATTCATGGTATGCATTACTGAGGGGCTAAAAGTTTGGAAATAAGGGGAAAAAATCAGATTAAAGCTTTAAAGAACTAAAACTTAGATAAGAAAAATGAACTTATAGAATTCTATTTTGAGCAAATCTATTTCATGCTCTTCTGATCAACTTACAATTTACCTAAAGCAAATGCCTAGCTTTTAAGACAAAATTCACTTCAAGTAATTTACCAAGAAAACTTTATTATCATCAATAATTGAAAAGCAGGTTGAAAGATGGACTTTTTTCCCCTCTATCAGTGTTTCTATGCTTTTCTATTGCTTAGTCCTACTAAGAATAAAGAAGGTAAAGCATCCATCTTCCCTAACTCTCTCACATATACCTCATCACCTGCAGTGGAACAATTTATAATTTCTATTAAGCAATTGAGGCAGAGTTCTAAGAGAATGTGTATAGGTCTTGAGAAGCTCAGCCATCAGCCATGTTTAAACCCACCTCTGACCTTGAAGTACTGCTCCTTTGAACTTCAATGGTTATCATTGTAAGTTATTAAGTAATATGAGTATAGGCTATAGAGGCCCTGAACATGAAGACTTTACTTTTATGAAGCATGCCTTCTAAAACAGGCCTGCCGAAGGGTCAGTAGAGGGACCCACAACAGCTCTCCACAGTGCTGAGGCTAGCTGTCCTAAACCTACACTGCTTACCACTCTTTGATTGGAGTATCTTTTTTTTTTTTTTTGGTGGATTGTGGGGGTTGAACTCGGCCTGTACGCTGTCCCTGAGCTCTTCAGTTCAAGGCTAGCACCTTACCCTTAAACCAAGCCCCACTCGCCATTTTCTAGAGGCTAATTGGAGATAAAGAGTTTCAGGTCCTTTTGTGCCGGGGCTGGCTTTAAACCTTGATCCTCAGATCTCAGCCTCCTGAGTAGCTAGGATTGCACCTAGGATTGCAGGCGTGAGCTATGTCGCTGGACTGAAGTATCTTTTTATCTACTCACCCCTTGCCTGTGACCAGCTAACCAGAGCCCTGAGAGCCACACAGGGCTCTTGGGTAAAGAACATTTAGCTGTCTTGAATAAGCCAGAATGAAATCTCATCAGGAAGATTTTCAGGCCTGATATTCCTAAAACTTTTGAATTTTGTTTTAAGGATAAGGGTAAAAATTACTATCAAAATGACTAAGCCAGGTGTGGTGGGACTCTTATCTCCAAGTAACCTCTAGAAAATGGGAAGTGGGGCTTGGCTCAAGGGTACGGCAATAGCCTTGAACTGAAGAGCTCAGGGACAGTGCCCAGGCCAATGACCCCCCCCACACACACACACACAAAAAGACTATACTCATAATCCCTTCCAAGTGTCAATTTTTATAAATGTGTACTTTATAAAAAATAAGGTATTTTAAAAATACTGTCACAAAGCTGGGTTGTCAGAACTAGAACAAAAAAGTACAGTGAGACAGAGCTGTGGTCTTCATACTGGAGCTCTAGTAAGATGTTCCCACATTTGAAAAGGTAGAGTTCAATCCAATCAACATCATCCCCCTCTACCCCTCCTCTCTCCTAGCGTTTTGGCTTAAATGTAATGAGGAAATCAAAATTGAAAAAATCAACCCTTATAAAACAGCTTAAATACCTGCCATCTTAGTACTTAGTCTAAAAAGAGCATTCTGAGAAATGTTCTTTGCAGCAGATAAGCAGAGTGTTTGTGGACTAGAATGAAGCTAGGTACACTGACTAACTGAAATGCTACAGGGCAGTTAATAAGGGTCTGCTAATCTGAAACTGCTTGGGAAACTGCTTAATCATTATAAAATAAAATTAGAGACATGTCATTAAAATTTATGTATATATCATATACAAAAATTAATTTTAATAACTCACCTTAATAAATCTACCCACAATTTGAGATGTATATTTTGGTAGCTGTTGTACTTTGCCAAGTAATATCAAAGACACTAGAATATACTTTTTGTATGATTCCAACATGATATGACTGACGGCCATGGCAGGAGTAGTTATAGCCTGAGTAAGAGAAGAATGTATAGTGTCAAGAAACAGTACACTGCAGGAAGAAACAGCAAGAGGTAATGACTCATTATTACTTGCATATGTGGGGATGCATACATGCACCAATCCTGGGACTTGAGCTCAGGACCCGGACACTGTCCCTGAGCTTTTTTGTCCAAGGCCAGTGCTTCTACCACTTGAATCACAGCTCTACTTCCAGTTTTTGGGTGGTTAATTGAAGATAAAGAGTCTCAAGGGCCAAGAGTTTAGCCTAATGGTAGAGTGTTTGCCTAGCATGCACAAAGACCAGGGTTCAATTCCTCGATACCACATACAGAGAAAAGCCAGAAGTGGTGCTGTGGCTCAAGTGGTAGAGTATTACCTTGAGGAAAAAGGCCAAGGGCAGTGCTCAGATCCTGAGATCAAGCCCCAGGGGTGGCCAAAAAAAAAGATAAGAGTCTCACAGACTTTCCTGTCAAGGTTCACTTCAAACCTCAATCCTCAAATTTTAGCAACCTGAAGAGTTAAGGTTACAAGTGTGAGCCACCAATACCTGACGCATTATTATTATTATTCCCTTATAAGTTTCCTTAATTAAATTAGAATCTAGTCCTATCAGTAGAAAATAATTTAAAGCACTATATAAAGCAGTCTCATGAATAATAAAAACTTACATTTCTGGGCCGGGAGTTTGGCCTAGTGGTATAGTGCCTGCCTAGCATGCACGAAGACCCAGGTTCAATTCCTTGATACCACATATACATAGAAAAAGCCGGAAATGGTGCTGTGGCTCAAGTGGTAGAGCTCTAGCCTTGAGAAAAATCTAAGGACAGTGCTCAGGCCCTGAGTTCAAGCCCAGGACTGGCAAAAAAGAAAATTATTTTCATAACTGTGAATCAAATTTATTCATGGAGCATTAACTGCTATCAATTCATATAAACTTACTTGTCCCATACCTGATGAGCTTCTAGTTTTCATTTTGGCCAAAGATCTGATGCCAGATGGTGTTTTGTGAGCCTGACCTATGATTATTATTATTATTATTTTGCCAGTCCTGGGGCTTAAACTTGAGCTTGAGCACTATCCCTGAGCTTTTGCTCTACCATTTGAGCCACAGCACCACTTCTGGCTTTTTCTAAGTATGTGGTACCAAGGAATTGAACCCAGGTTCAATTGTGTATGCTAGGCAAGCATTCTATCACTAGGCCAAACTCCCAGCCTGTGGCTCATTTATTTTTTCTTTTTTGCCAGTCCTGGGGCTTGAACTCAGGGCCTGGGCACTATCCTTGAGCTTTCTCATGGCTGGTGTTCTATCACTTGAGCCACAGCACCACTTCCAGCTTTATTACATGTTTTAGTGTTGACATATGTCTTCATTTTTCTTACCCGTATATTCTTAGGAGTAAAACATGGTAACTCCAGGTTTTTCTGTCCTTCTCTTTTTGGGGGGAGTGGAGTAGGGGTGTACAGATTGTTAAGTAGATAAAGTAAGTACTCCACCATTGAGCTACACTCCCAAACACTGAGTTTAACTGCCAACTTCATTTCCAAAGTAATTGTGTCATTTTACAAGCTTGCCAGTAAATTATGAAAGTTCTTAATTTTGTACATTTTTGCCAAAACTGGTTACCATTTTTTAAGTTTTGTTTTGTTTTTGGTGCTGGTCATGGGGCTTGAACTCAGGGGCTAGGCACTGCCTCTGAGCTCTTATGCTCAAGGCTAATGCTCTACCACTTTAAGCCACAGTGACATTTCCAGTACTTTGATAGTAAACTGTAGATAATCTCATGGGGTACTTGCCTAGCATATACAAAGCCCTGGGTTCTATTCCCTGGTACCACATAAACAGAAAAAGTCAACATGGTGTTGTGGCTCAAGTGGCAGAGTTCTATCCCTGAGAAAGCCCAATGACAGTGCCCAGGCTCTAAGTTCAAGCCCCAGGAGGGCCAAAAAAAAAAAAAGAGAGAATCTCATGGACTTTCCTACCCAAGCTAGCTTTGAATCACAATCCTCAGATCTTAGCCTCCTGAGTAGCTAGGATTATAGGCATGAACCACTGGGGCCCAGATAAGGGTTGATATTTTTTTGGTATGAGAAAGGAACGCAAACTGAGTATCTAACACTCACTGACAAGTGCTCTATCAACTGAGTCATGGCTTTTCTTTTTTTTTTTTTTTTTTTTTTTTTTGCCAGTCCTGGGCTTGAGCTCAGGGCCTGAGCACTGTCCTTGGACTTTCTCAAGGCTAGAGCTCGACCACTTGAGCGTCAGCACCACTTCTGGCTTTTTTCTATGTATGTGGTACCGAGGAATCGAATCCGGGTCTTTGTGCATGCTAGGCAAGTACTTTAACCACTAGGCCAAACTCCCGGCCCGAGTCATGGCTTTTCTTATTTATTGTGTGCGCATGTGTGTGACTCATTTTTAACAGATCACAGCAAGAGAGCTACTTTGCTACACACCCAATCCAGAAACAGATCATCTACAAATGGTTTAGCACCAGGCCCCACACCAACATGTGTTGCATGATAGCAGTGAGGGTGGATCCCTTTCAAACTGTATCCCAAAATATGCTCTGTTGGTTGTGGGGCTTCAACTCAGGGCCTGGGCACTCTCCATGAGAAGCACTCTACCACTTTTGAGCCACAGTGCCACTTTTCTTGCTGTCTTTTTACATGTTAGTAATCTTAGTAGATGTGAACTAGTATGACACAATGATTTGTATTTCCATGTCCTTTTCTGCTTAGGCTTGTGTCTGGGCCAAGTCTACCTATGTTAGGTTTCCCATATAGCTAGACCCCTCCTCAGTGAAAAATGGGTCTCTAGAACTTTTCAGTTCAATCTGACATTAAAGGGTGCCCAACAACCTCAGCATCCCACATAGCTAGAATAATAGGTGTGAGCCACTGGCTTTCAGGTTGCAATTACTCTCACACAATAATAATAATAATAATAATAATAATAATAATAATAATAATAATAATAATAATGCCGGTGGCTCAGGCCTGTAATCCTAGCTACTCAGGAGGCTGAGATCTGAGGACCAAGGTTCAAAGCCAGCCTGGGCACAAAAGGACCTGAGATTCTTATCTCCAATTAACTTCTAGGAACTGGGAAGTGGGCTTGGCTCAAGGGTAGGGCAGTAGCCTTGAGCTGAAGGGCATAGGGATGAGGCCCAGGCCCAGGGGAAGGGTGGTAGCTTTGAGCTACTTTGGGACATCACCCAGGCCAAGAGTTCAAACCACATGACCCATAAAATAATAAAATAAATACAGAATAAATCTAGGAGCTGGGCACAGTGGTAATTCTAGCTACTGAGGAGGCTAAGATTTAAGGATCACAATTCAAAGCAAAAGCCAGCTCAGGCACTAAAGTCCATAAGACTTACCTGCAATTAATCACCAGAAAACCAGAAGTGGTATTGTGGGTAGGGCAGTAGCCTTGAGCTGAAGAACTCTGGGACAGCACTCAGGCCCAGAGTTCAAGCCCCACAATCAATAAAATAAATACATCTTGGGCTGGGAGCTTGGCCTAGTAGTAGAGTGCTTGCCTAGCATGCACTAACACCTGGCTTTGATTCTTTAGTACCACATATATAGAAAAAGTCAGAAGTAGTACTGAGGTTCAAGTGGTGGAGCTATAGCCTTGAAAAAGCTCAGAGACAGGGCCGGGAGTTTGGCCTAGTGGTTAAAGTGCTTGCCTAGCATGCATGAAGACCCGGGTTCGATTCCTCGGTACCACATACATAGATAAAAGCCAGAAGTGGTGCTGAGGCTCAAGTGGTAGAGCTCTAGCCTTGAGAAAGTCCAAGGACAGTGCTCAGGCCCTGAGCTCAAGCCCAGGACTGGCAAAAAAAAAAAAAAAAAAATCTGTCATTTTCTGGAATTTAGATAATACTATCTATAACTGCATACATACTTAAGGTTGCTAGAACTGGAGGTATGGTTCAAGAGGCACATCTGCCAGCTTGGGAAGGCAGGGGGTAGGGGAGAGTATGGAACTAAGTTCAACCCAATAGACATTGCTTGACATTAGGTTCAAATCAAGCTTTAGAATAAGAAGATACTCCAGAGACTATTGAGTTCAATTTCTTCCCTATAGGAAAACAAAAAAAGCCAAAAAGGTCAAGAGATTTTTTAACTTGAAAAGTCTAATAGGCGGGCTGGGAGTTTGGCCTAGTGGTAGGGTGCTTGCCTAGCATGCACGAAGACCCGGGTTCAATTCCTTGGTACTACATACTTAGAAAAAGCCAAAGTGGTGCTGAGGCTCAAGTGGTAGAGTTCTAGCCTTGAGAAAAATCCAAGGACAGTCCTCAGGCCCTGAGCTTAAGCCCAGGACTGGCAAAAAAAAGAAAAGAAAAGTCTAATAGGATCTAAGTGACAAGTGACTTGTATTTACATAATCAAAGGAACCAAGTTCTGAGAAAACCTACCTCCTAAGCTATAGAAGCCCCACACCTGATCCACTCCGGTTATAAACCTAGAGGGGCCCCCTAAGATATACAAGTTCAAATTACCTCAGGGAAATGTAGAGGAAGTATTACCTGTTCATAAAAGTAGAGTGCTCTTTCAAAGTTCTTCAGTCCAGTATAGATCATCCCTCCATAATAATAGTAACATAAAAAGTGTTTTGCATCATATGCTCCATTCTCTTTACAAATATCCATCATGTCCACATCAAGATACGGAAGGGCAGGTTTAAAACATTTTGCCAGCAAACAAAGCTGTGAAAACATTTATGCCATATCACTTTTTCCCCCCCAAATCATCATTTTAACTTTACTGTGGCAGGATTTAGCAGAAAACAAATCCATAGATTCTATAAATTTCAAGGAAATGTCTTATTTTACAATTTATTGATTAAAATAATCAAAATGTCACCATAATTCTTAGTCAGACAAAATAAAGCAGCATTTATTTTAAAAACAATAACTACCTAACACCACAAATTAAAAATAAATACAAGCTGGGCACTGGTGGCCCATCCTTACAATTCTAACTACTCAGGAGACGGCAATCTGAGGATTGTGGTTAGAAGCCATACAAAGAAGAAAAGTTTGTGAGACTCTTCTAATTATTCAAGAAGCTGGAAGTAGTATGGTGTCTGGAGTGGTAAGAATACTAGCCTTGAGCACTAAACCCCAGGAATTGCACCCAGGCCCTGAGTTCAATCCCCAAGACTGGCACTAAATAAATGAATAAATAAATAAGCAAATAAATGAAGACTGAACAAATGTACTTAGTTACCACATAACCTAGCCAATACCCATTTGTTTACAGAAGGGCAAACAAGTTTTTCTTTTCTTTCTTTCACTTTCTTCCTTTTTTTTTTTTTTTTTGCCAGTACTGGGCTTGAACTCTGGGCCTGGGTACTGTCCCTAAGCTCTTCAGCTCAAGGTTACACTCTGCCCCTTGAGCCACAGTACCACGTCTAGTTTTCTGGTGGGTTAACTGGAGTTAACAGTCTCATGGATTTTTGTGGCCCAGCTGGCTTTGAACCTCGATCCTCAGATCTCAGCCTCCTGAGTAACTAAGACTGTAGGCGTGAGCCATTGGCACCCAGCTTAGGCCCTTGTCTCTCTTTTATTTATTTATTTTTTTTGCCAGTCCTGGGTTTGGGCTCAGGGCTTGAGCACTGTCCTTGGACTTTCTCAAGGCTAGCACTCTACCACTTCCGGCTTTTTGCTATGTATGTGGTACCGAGGAATCCAACCTGGGTCTTCATGCATGCTAGGCAAGCACTCTACCACTAGGCCAAACTCCCGGCCAAACTCCGGTGTGCTGGGGGCCCAGTAACACCATGTCTAACTTTGAGCTATATCGTCAGTAATTACTTTCTGCTGAGAGGCAAGACAACATGCAAGTGTTACTGCTTTGAGGCAAGGGGCAATGAGGCAAGGCGCAAAACTTGATTACCATTGTTTACAAATGTGTTGTTACTTTATCACTCTCTGCTGAGACCTATAGTGGGACCTCCCTGCCCTGCCCACCTTTGTGCTGATAGGCTCTGGCACCTGATAGTAGGAGGGGGGACTTCCGGAACAAAGAGAGATTCCTGCCTTGACGAAGCTGCCTGATGTGGCTGTTTGTGCTCCAGAGAAGGAGGGCTGGGTGGTCAGTGGGCCCTAATCTCGCTGGGTTCATCCTGGTCGGGGCAGGTTCTCCCTGTCCCTCCTGCTGATGGAGAGGGACTGGGGACGGAAGACCCCGACAAAGGTGGGGAGAGGGAAATGGGGACAAAACCAGCCCCTGGTTTGTTATTCTTTTAAATGTGTGTAGAGGTGCTGGGGTTTGAATTCAGTCCTTGTACTTTCTGGGCTGGCATTCTGCCACCTGAGCCATGTCTCTAGCTCTGCTTTTTCCCAGTTATTTTGAATATGAAGTCGAACGAACTTTTTTCTGCCTGAACTGGCTTCAAACTGATCCTCCAGATCTTAGCCTCCTGAGTAGCTGTATGCCACTAGAGCCTTGCCAAAGTGACTCTTACAAATACATAGAAAGAGGGGCAGAGAGCAATGGCCTAGTGGTAGAGAGCTCACCTAGCATGCACAAAGCCCTGCATCCAATACCCCGGTACCACATACACAAAAAAAGCCAGAAGTGATGCTGTAGCTCATGTGGTAGAATTCTAGCCTTGAGAAAGCCCAAGGACAGTGTCCATACCCTGAGTTCAATCCCCAGAACTGGCAAAACCCCCAAATACATAGAAATAGTAAGCAAAGCCGAGAGTGGCGGCTCATGCCTGTAATCCTAGCTACTCAGGAGGCTAATGCTCTGCCACTTGAGCCACAGCACCATTTCTTGTTTTTCTATGTATGTGGTACCAAGAAATCAAACTTGGGCTTTTGTGCAAGCACTCTTCCACTAGGCCAAACTCCAGGTCCACTACCAGGTTTTTCTTTGGAAAGAAACAGTGCTTGGTAAACAAGAAAAAGAATACTTCATACCTTCCTTTCTACCTTTTTTTTTCTTGTGCTGGTTCTGCGACTTGAATTCAGAACTTAAATATTGTCCCCAAATGTTTTTCTTTTGTGCTCATAACTACTGCTCTACCACTTAGGCCATAGCTCCCCCTCCAGGTTTTTTGTTTTGTTTTTTTTGTGCCAGTCCTGGGCTTGAGCTCAGGGTTTGAGCACTGTCCTTGGACTTTCTCAAGGCTAGAGCTCTACCACTTGAGCCTCAGCACCACTTACGCCTTTTTTGTATGTATGTGGTACCGAGGAATCGAACCTGGATCTTTGTGCATGCTAGCCAAGCACACTACCACTAGGCCAAAATCCCGGCCCCTCCCCCTCTAGTTTTTAAGTAGCTAAATGAAGATAAGAGCCTCAAGCCACAAAAAAATAAGTAAATAGATAAATTGTGTGTGTGTGTGTGCGTGTTAGTGTGTGGTCAAGTGAAGATAAGAGTATCATGGACTTCCCTGTCCAAACTGGCTTCACATTGTAATCCTCAGATCTCAGCCTCCAGAGTAGCTAATATTACATGAACCACCAGCACCTGGCTAAACAACATTTTTACCATATAAAAGTTACCTGTGGGGCCGGGAGTTTGGCCTAGTGGTAGAGTGCTTGCCTACCATGCACAAAAGACAGGGTTCAATTCCTCGGTACCACATACATACAAAAGAAAAAGCCGGAATAGTGCTGAGGCTCAAATGGTAGAGCTCTAGCCTTGAGAAAGTCCAAGGACAGTGCTCAGGCCCTGAGCTCAAGCCCAGCACTGGCAAAAAAAAAAAAAAAAAAAAAAAAGTTACCTGTCCTTATTCTCAGTTACAGAAAATGATCTTAATTTTTCAAAATGTCAAAATTACTCTATCCTAAAAGCTTAGTAGCCAAGCCCCCACTTTACATATTTCAACTTCTACAACATAGCATAATCTACAGCCATTTACCTTTACCTATTAAATAGTCTTATACTCTAGCCTCAGAATCACACACTTCGGTTGCTTACCTGGCAGAGATCAGCATGTATTGAGGTCAGCTGATTTGTATTCATCTGCATCTTGTCTATGGCTTGCTTAAGGATGCCAATTCCTCGGAGGGGCTGTCAGAAATGACATCTCTTTCAGATAAGTTCTCAAAGTTGGCAGCACAATGGATCTTAATGTTGTCACTTACAAATAAAAAATAACACTAATTGATAGGTTCTTTCAAATAGGAAAACGAGGTCTCCACACTCTGTCAGGAAATGCCTGTGTTCATTAAGTTTTGAAATATTTTTTTAACTTTTTTTTTTTTAAGAATATTTAGATAATCCAGTACCGTATTTTTTTTTTTTTTGCCAGTCCCAAGGTTTGAACTCAGGGCCTTAGCATTGTTCCTGGGCTTTCCTCAAGGCTAGTTCTCTACACTTGAGCCACAGCACCAGTTCTGGCTTTTCTATGTATGTGGTACCAAGAAATCGAACCCAGGTCTTCATGAATGCTAGGCAAGCACTTTACCACTAGGCCAAACTCCCAGCTCAAGACAGGAACATTTTTTTAAGTCATCTCTGCCAAATTCTCTACTTAGTACTTCTACAGAACAGAAAAACAATGAATTCCTTTTGTGTTCTGCCTCCTTCCAGGCAGTAATGTTAAAAGTTCACTTTCAAGGCCAGGAGCATCGCCTAGTGGTAGAGTGCTTTTCTAGCATGCATGAAGACCTGAGTTCAATTCCTCAGTATCACATATACAGAAAAAAACTGAAGTGGTATTGTAGCTCAAGAGGTAGAACACTAGCCTTGAGCACAGAAAGGCTCAGGGAGAGTGCCCTGGCCTTGAATTCAAGTCCAGGACTGGGGGTGGAAGGAGTTCACTTTCAAGCCCAGTACCTATGGCTCACGCCTGTAATCCTAACTACTCAGGAGGATGAGATCTGAGAATCAAGGTTTAAAGCTAATTAATCATACAAAAAAAGAAAAGCCAGAAGTGAAGCTGTGGTTCAAAGGGTAGAATGCTAGCCTTTAGCAAGAGAGCTCAGGGACAGTGGCCAAAGCCCTGAATTCAAGCCCTCCAACAGATAAAATCATCATCATCATCATCATCATCATCATAATCATCATCATCATCATCAGGGACAGCACCCAGGCCTCAAGTTCAAATCCCACAACCAGCGCACACATACACAAGCACGCGCACACACACACACATGCGTGCACTAAGTGAATAATATTAACAAGATGTAGCATATTATAACAGACAGTAATTGATTGGGGATAAAACCATTTGCCTCACACATACCAAAAAGGTACCATGAAGCAAAACTCCCAGCCCAGATTGGCAGATTTTTTTTTTTTTTTTTGGCCACTTGAGCTTGAGCTCAGGGCCTGAACACTGTCCTTGGGTTTTCTCAAGGCTAGAGCTCTACCACTTGAGCCTCAGCCCCACTTTCGGCTTTTTTCTATGTATGTGGTATTGAGGAATCGAACCCGGGTCTTCATGCATGCTAGGCAAGCACTCTACCACAAGGCCAAACTCCCAGCCCCCCAGATTGGCAGATTTAAATAACATTAGTCATTTCTCTCTAGATACTGACTCTTCTGAAATCTAGACATCCTTACAGCAAAGGCTTGGGGTTTGTTCAAGGAACCATATATATTAAGTGCTGAGATGCTGAGTACTAACCTGGAAACTTAAACTAGTTAACTATGTGAGTTAGATACATGTTATAACAAAACTATGAATACTTACACGACATTTCTTACCTGTTTTCTCTCCACAAGTGCATTTGTTAGCTGATGGCAAAGCCCAGCAACTAGATACAATAATAACAAAACAGTGAAAATACAAATAATCATAAAGGTAACTCATATTCAAACAAGAATAAAATATTATTTAGCTTACAAGTGTCTGTTGCATATCGAATGTGCTCCCCATTACAAGTACTGATGAAAAGCTGAACCTGGGAGAACAGTGTTTCGAAGTCAGGAACACTAGGCATAGAAAACTTCACAAACCTACAATAGGAAGAAAAGGATCTAATTATCCTGGTATTTCCTAGGGTAAACGTAAACTTACAAATGAGGTGCTCCTGCTTCCAATACTGTGAGGTTAAAAAAGGCCAACTTTACCAGTCATTGGTGGCTCACATCTGTATTCCTACCTAGTCAGGAAGCTAAGATCTGAGAATCACAGTTCAAAGCCAGCCTGAGCAGGAAAGTCCGTGAGACTCTTCTCTCTAATTAACCCACCAGAAAACCAGAAGTGGCACTATGGCTCAGAGTGGTAGAGGGCTACCGTTGAGCAAAGAGCTCAGGGACAGGGTACAGTCCTCACTCAAGTTCAAGGCCCAAGACCAACAACAAAAAAGGTCAACTTAATCAAATGCAAGCAGGCAGCCCGAGTTTCAAACACCAATCCCTCCCAAAAAAGAGACAACTTTCAAAATGAGAAGCTCATTTAAATGCAACTATATACAGGTTGCTGATACTTGTGAATAAGATAAATATAAATTTTTAATGAAAAATTGTTTATAATTTTCTGTTTAGGTTTAATGTAGTCAGGATATTTCATTAAAAATGAATTGCTGGCTGTGGTAGGACTGGAATAATGTTAAATATATATGGAAATGTAACAATGAACTGCCCTCTGAAGTTGGGCACTGGTGACTCATTTCTACAATCCTAGCTACTCAGGAGGCTGTGATCTGAGAACTGTAATTCAAAGCCAAATTGAACAGACAAATTCAAGTGACTCTTCCCTTTTTTATTTTTTGGTCAGTCATGGGGCTTGAACTTTGGGCCTCCGTGCTCTGAGATCTTTAGCTCAAGGCTATTGCTCTACCACAGCAGATTCACTTTTGGTTTTCTGGTGGCTAATTGGAGGTAAGAATCTCATGGCCGAGAAGTGGCTCATGCCTGTAATCCTCGCTACTCAGGAGGCTGAGATCTGAGGATCAAGGTTCAAAGCCACTCTGGGCACAAAAGGACCTGAGACTCTTATCTCAAATTAACCTCTAGAAAATAAGAAGTGGGGCTTAGCTCAAGGGTATGGTAGTAGCCTTGAGCTAACAAGCTCAGGGACATCATTCAGGCCCAGGAATAGGGTGGTAGCCTTGAACTGAAGAGTTCAGGGACATTGCCCAGGCCAACTTCAGGCCCCATGACCCATTTAAAAAAAAAAAAAAGAATCTCACAGACTTCCACACCGGGACTAGCTTTGAACCGATATCCTCAGATTTCAGCTTTCTGAGTAGCGAGGATTACAGAAGTGAGCCACCAACTGCCTGGCTAAATTCAAGTGACTTTTTTTTTTTTTGCCAGTCTGGGGCTTGAACTCAAGAGTCTGGGTACTGTCTTTGGACACTTTGCTCAAGGTTAGTGCTCTGCCACTTGAGCCACAGCGCCACTTCAGGCTTTTTCTGCGAATATGGTATTGAGGAATCGAACCCAGGGCTTCGTGCATGCAAGGTGAGCACTCTACCACTAGGACACGCTCTCGGCCCTCAAGTGACTCTTATCTCCAATTAACCAACAAAAAGCTGCAAGTGAAGGTATGGCTCATTTTGTAGAGTCCCAACTTTGAGTGAAAAAGTATGAGGCTCTGGGCCGGGAGTTTGGCCTAGTGGTTAAAGTGCTTGCCTAGCATGCACGAAGACCCGGGTTCGATTCCTCGGTACCACATACATAGAAAAAAGCCAGAAGTGGTGCTGAGGCTCAAGTGGTAGAGTGCTAGCCTTGAGAAAGTCCAAGGACAGTGCTCAGACCCTGAGCTCAAGCCCAGGACTGGCAAAAAAAAAAAAAAAAAAAAAAAAAGTATGAGGCTCTGATTTCAAGACCCATTACCGCCAACTACACCATTAAAAAACAAAACAAAAACACCCCCACTTAATAGTTCCTAAGCACTAGTGGAATATACCTATAGTCTTAGCTACCCAGGAAGATGAGATCTGAAGCATAATGGTTCGAAGATAACCCCGGCAGAAAGTCTGAGAGACTCCATCTTCAATTAACTGGAGGTGTGGTTTAAGACATAGAGCTCATTGGGCGCAGGAAGCTCACACCGGTAATCCTAGCTACTCAGGAGGCTGAGATCTGAGGATCGGGGTTCAAAGCCAGCTTGGACATGAAAGTCCTTCAGACTTATCTTTAATTAACCACCTGAAAACCAGAAGTATCACTATGGCTCGAGTGATAGAGTGCTAGCCTTGAGTTGAAGAACTCAGGGACAGCGCCCTGGCCCAGAGTTCAAGCCTCACAACAACAAAAAAAAAGAGGGCCAGGAGTTTGACCTAGTGGTAGAGTGCTTGCCTAGCATGCACCAAGACCCAGGTTTGATTCCTGGGTATCAAATACATAGATAAAGCCAAAACTGAGAAAAAAAAAAAAAAACCGCAAGGACAGTGCTCAGGCCCTGAGCTCAAGCCTAGGATTGCCATAAATAAATAAATGAATAAATAAGACATGAGTAAGAATGCAAGGGCAGCCAAGCATGTGTGGCTCACACCTGTAATAGCTAGGATTCTAGCTATTCAGTAGGCTGAGATCTGATTTCCTACGCAGAAATGTCTATGGGACTCGTATCCCCAATTAACCATTGGAAAATCAGAAATAGCACTGTGGCTCAAGTGGTGAAACTGGCCTTGAGCACCAAGAGATCCAAGGATAGCGTGTAGGCCCTGAGTTCAAGCCCAAGGAACAGCCAAACAACATAAACAAAAACCACATAAACACACCCAAGTTAACCAGCTGGGGGCTGGGAGCTGAGTTAATCTGGGCTGAGAGCCTGGGCACAGTGGCTCACCTCATGTCTGTAGAATCCTACTCAGGAGGCTAAGATCTGAGGATCAAGGTTCAAAGCCAGCCTGGGACTCTTACTTCCAATTAACCTTTAGAAAAGTATGAAGTGGGGCTTGGCTCAAGGGTAGGGCAGTAGCCTTGAGCTGAAGAACTCAGGGACAGGCTTAGGCCGAGTTCAAGCCCCATGATCCACCAAAAAAAACAAAACAAGGGTCAGGAATGTGGCTTATGTTGCAAAGTACATGGCTACCAAGCATGAGGCTCTGAGTTCAAACTCCAGTACCAACAAAAACAAAAATCAGGTGTTGCTTTTCCTGCTTTAAAGAGGGAAGTACTGAGGCAGCCAACATGACAGTTATAGACTGGCAGGAAGTTGGGGCTCAGGTCAAATTACTGAAGCCAGGAATCAGTCAAGTGATACTGTAGTCTGTCTAGGGGATAGAGAGGGGGCAGAACTGATAGGCAAGACTCAAAAGAAGGAGCAGGGAGAAAAAGGGGTACTCAAATTGTCTCTTTTAAGTAACTGGCCAGATGGTGTGATCCTTTGCCATAAGAAAGAGGGCTGCATGGGAGAAAGTATACAAGTTCCCACCACTAGAGTACTGCTTATGAGTCAATTTCAAGACCCTCTTAAAGAAAAAACAGAACTATCAAAACCAGTATCAGGATAAACAATCCCCCTATATCTTTCACTTTGACTACTTCCATCTATCTATACAGCATTGTCCAACATAACAATGTCAGCTCGTATCTCCAATTATACTTTGGAGTTCACAATAGGTCAGTGAGGCATGGTGTTTCTGATTATATAAATGAAAGTATAAAGTTGATGCCCCATATCTTGTAACTGGAAGATAGCAGATTTTAAACCCAAGGTAACAGTCACAAGTTTAGGCTTCTCTCTCCATAAAATACACTAAAAGAACTTAAAGCTTCAAAATGTTTCCATGGAAATGATCTTATCATCTGCCATCAATCTCAATCTATAATATAACCCTGAGGGAAAATACACTTTTACTGTCAATTACACAAGTTACAAGGAAGCCCACTTGAATTAAGTCTATTTAATTTCATCTATTTAATTTGAATTATAAAACAGCAAATCAATTAATGTATTCCATCATGTCCATCATCACTCTTCTCATTTTCTTTCTAGTTTAGAAAAACAATTGACAGCCCAGGAGTTTGGTCTAATGGTAGAGTCCTTACCTAGCATGTACAAAGGCCTGGGTTTTTAATTCCTCCGTAACACATACATAGAAAAGCCAGAAGTGGTGCTGTGGCTCAAGTGGCAGAGCACTACCCTTAAGGAAAAAAGCCCAAGGACAGTGCTCAGGCTCTGAGTTCAAGCTCCAGTACTGGTGAGAAAAAAAAAAATTGCCAGGTGCTAGTGGCTCAAGCTTACAAGTTTAGTTACTCTAAAGTTTTGCAATCCAGAGCATCTCTGTTCAAAACCAGCTCAGGAAGAAAAGTCCATGAGACTCCATGTAAAAAAATAACCATCTGGGCCAGGAACTTGGCCTAGTGGTTAAAGTGCTTGCCTAGCATGCACGAAGACCCGGGTTCGATTCCTTGGTACCACATATATAGAAAAAGCTGGAAGTGGTGCTGAGGCTCAAGTGGTAGAGTTCTAGCCTTGAGAAAGTCCAAGGACAGTGCTTAGGCCCTGAGCTCAAGCCCAGGACTGGCAAAAAAAAAAAAAAAAAAAATAACCATCAAAAAGCAGTGTTAGAGGTGTGGTTCAAGTGATAGAGCACTAGCACAGTAAGCATACAATGTCTTGAGTTCAAGCACCAGTACCAACAATGACATCAAAAGCTTATAGAGACTGGGAGCTTGTCCTAGTGTAGAGTGCTTGCCTAGACCTGGGTTTGATTGTTTGATACCATATACATAGAAAAAAGCTGGGAGTGGTGCTGTGGCTCAAGTGGTAGAGCTCTAGCCTTGAAAAAAGCCCAAGAACAGATTTCAGGCCCTGAGTACAAGCTCCACAACTGGCAAAAAAAAAAAAAAAAAAGCCTATAGATTACATTAATAGAAGTATGCCAATAAGACCAGGTACCAGTAGCTTACACCTATAATCAGCTACCCAGGAGACAGATATAAAGATCACAGTCCAAAGCCAGTCAGGGCAGGAAAATCCATGTGACTCTTATCTCCAACTAACCACCAAAAAGCCAGAAGTAGTAGAGTACCAGTCTTGAGCAAAAAAAGCTTAAGGGCGGCACTCAGGCCTCTGGTACCAAAAAAAAAAAAAAAAAAAAAAAAATTACTCCAGTGACTGAAAACTGTAAACTGTAGCTATATTATCTTCAACTGAGATGACCTATTTATTTTTTTAATAAATTTCAAAATCTGTATAAACAAGCCAGACACAGTGGCTCACACCTATAATCCTAGATACTCAGGAGGCTGAGATCTGAGGATCAAGGTTCAAAGCCAGCCCGGGCACAAAAGAACTTGAGACTCTTATCTCCAATTAACCTCTAAAAGAGTGTGAAATGGGGCTTGGCTCGAGGGTAGGGCAGTAGCACACAGGCCAAGTTCAAGACCCATGATCCACAAAAAAATAAATAAATAAAATACATATCTGTATAAACATGGATGAGTCAAATCACAAAACTTAGTAAAACTATAGTTTTATAAAAGGAGTTCAGTATTGTGTACAATAACTTACTTTCTACACACACAGGTACAGAATGCTCAGTTTTAACAACCATGAAACTGTGAAAGAAAATGACTCTTACAAAACAGCAAGGACGCCCAAAGAGTGTTCTTGTACATCCAGAGCCCCGAGCACAGTGTCCAGATGGGACAAATTCTTCGCAAGGAGTTCCCCGCTTTTGTTGATCAGTTCGCAAAGCTGGGTCATTTGCCCTGCAAAACAGGAATGTTAACATTCAGTCACAATACTAAACCCAACTAAGGGAACTATAACCAGATTTTGTGCTTAAAGTTGAAATGCCTAAAGCTGATTTCTTAGGTCTCCTTCCCTTCAATTGAACACTGAAGGAAACAAAGAAGTAAAACTATCTACTTATGCATTAGAACTAATCAAAAGATAATCCTGTTTCCCTCAGGATCTAGAAGCTTTTCTTTTCCTCTAGTCCCTTTTCCAGTCCCCCAAGCCAAAAATATATACATTACTATTACCACCTCCTTCATCTCCCCCACCATACCCTAAAGGCCATCCAATGATTTTACTCCCTAAACCCTTCAGCTATATTCCTTTCTCTCCCCTCTTGACTTAGATTCCATCATTTCTTGTCCAGACTATATCATAATCTTCTAATAGTATGTCTGCTTCCATCTTTCCGAGATGAAATTCAGGAGCTCACACCTGTAATCCTAGCTACTCAGGAAGGAGGTAAAGGTCTGAAGACTGAGGTTCAAAGTCAGCCCAAGTAGAAAAGTCACTGAAATTCTCATCTCCAAAACACCTGAAGTAAGCTGTGCACAGTGGCTCACACCTGTAATCCTAGCTACTCAGGAGGCTGAGATCTGAGGATCGAGATCCAAGGCCAGCCTGGGCACTAAAGTCTGGGAAACTCTTATTTCCAATTAACCACTAGAAAACCAAGAGTGGCACTGTGGCTCAAGGGGCAGAGTGGTAGCCTTGAGCTGGAGCGCTCAGGGGAAGCGCCCAGGCAGAGTTCAAGCCTCACAACCTACAAAAAATAAATAAATAAAAAACCTGACATACAGGTGTGGCTCAAGTGATAAATTGCCAGACTTACACACAAAAAAAAGCTAAGGGAAAGTACTCAAGCCTGAGCTCCAGACAGAGAGCAGGTTGGGATGATATTAAACTCAGCTTATTTACTCCAATGGTTTTAAGAAATATAAACACCCCTGAGTTCAAGGCTTACAAAGCCCCTGCAGTAACTGGTCTGCTGCTATTTCTCCACTCTTACATCCTGCTACCACCCCTCACACACCACCTTCTTTTGTGACATTAAACTCCATCCCTCTCCTCCCCATCTACTACCTAACTCCTATTTCACACTTAACAATTAGCTTAAGCCTCACCTCACCCTCATCCCTATGATTATACTGGACATCTGGCCTTTCTGTGCCTTTTTTGCATACATGGGATTGTGGTGGGAAGGTAATAATAAATTCAGATCAATCTTGTTTATGTAGTTTCAGAATACAGTGCCTGTTGGGTAGCCCATCAACTAGCAGCTTGAAATAATTTAATTGATCTATGTTTTACCAACAAAAGCAAGGAGCCTAATTAGTACTGAATTGGTACTTTACGATTCATGTTAATGTTATTCTGGTAACTAGCAGACTCACTTTCTAGAGGCAGTAATATGTAGTATGTATAAGTCCATGGGCATTCGTTTTTAGTTTTACCTTTCAATATTTCTACTTTTTTTCCTATTTTCCTTATAACATTTAAAATAATTTCTGGCACTTTTTTGAATGACACTTTTAAATTCAGTGTTTTATGGAAAACATTGTTATTTCTCACACTATAAATTCACCAATGCACCAATACCAACACACCGCTGTTTTATTTTACAACCTAATGATAGAATGAAATAGCTTCTTCCATTGAATAATTTACATTTGTTTTAAACCCACTACTCTAAATAAATCAACAATCTGAAATACCTGGAAATGATCATTCCTGTCCATTAGTTTTTCCCAATTAAATTAAATAGGGAGTTGAATCTTACAATGAAAACTAGGACAGTGTGGAATTATCAAATAGCTAACTAGTGCAAGGCCAATGAAAAAAAAATCAAAAGCATGTGTCATATACATTTGAAATGAACCCAGTCAGAAATGTGTTTGGTGAAATTCCCTCTAATCAGTGAAAACTGGAAATAAAGTTCTCTTCACTCTAGATGCACATTAGGAAATCCTGAGTACTGCAGGGCATTGGTGGCTCACTCCTGTAATCCTAGCTATTCGGGAGTCTGAGATCTGAGGATCATGGTACAAAGCCAGCCAAGGCAGGAAACTCTTATCGCTACCAAACAGCTGAAAGTGGAACTGTGGCTCAAGTAACAAAAACACTAGCCTAAGCCAACAAGCTCAAGGAGAGCACCTAGGCCCTGAGTTCAAGTCCCCAGACCCCCAGAACTGGAACGCGTGCATGCACATACACATACACACGTACACACATGTACACATATACACATACATACATACACACACGAGAAAGAGAAAATCCTGAGTAATAGCAGCTAAAATATGCACAGAAGCTGACAACACTGAAAGTTATATTTATCTCTTCCTAGCAGACTGTTCTTGAAGTAGTGTCTTAGGGGCTGGGAGTTTGGTCTAGTGGTAGAGTGCTTGCCTAGCATGCATGAAGACCCAGTTACAATTCGTTGGTACCACATGCATAGCAAAAAGCCGGAAGTGGTGCTGAGGCTCAAGGTAGAGTGCTAGCCTTGAGAAAGTCCAAGGACAGTGCTCAGGCCCTGAACCCAAGCCCAGGGCTGGCCAAAAAAAAAAAAAAAAGTAGTGTCTTACACAGATTTGAAAACAAAGCTGAAGAGACCTTCCTTAATTCTCCCAACATTCCTCTTTCATGTTGTCAATGACAATACTGGCTTAAAGAAATGAAAATGCTCCCAGATGGGGCCGGGAGTTTGGCTTAGAGGTAGAGTACTTGCCTAGCATACAGGAAGACCCAGGTTCGACTCCTCAGTACCACATACAGAGAAAAAAGCCAGAAGTGGTGCTGGGGCTCAAGTGGTAGAACTCCAGCTTTGAGAAAGCCCAAGACAGTGCTCAGGCCCTGAGTTCAAGCTCCAGGACTAGCAAGAAAAAAAAATCAATAAAATTAAATGCTCACAGAAATGACTGAGGTTCCAATCTCAATCTTCTAGTCATATCACAAATTAGAAAACAAAAATTATTTATGGCACAAATGATGAAGGTGTCCTCATTCCTAAACACATGTTTAGTGTTTATTTACTAAGTGTTATTTACTAAGCATGGATTCACACAAGCAGGTACTCGTACTAGATCTTTTAAGCCTTACAGTAACGGTATAGCAGACACAAACACAACACCTTTCCACAAATGGAGATGAGACTCGAAGAGATTAAAGGTGACGTGTCCAAGGTCATACAGCTCTAGGACTTGTAGCGGTAATTGATTTGATCACATACTCTAGGCAACCGAGTATTTTTACATGGTTTCTCCATTCGATCCCCACAACGCCATATAGGGGGGGATTTATTTTTACTTCGCAGATGAAGAAACCGAAGCACAAATAGTTAAATGGACCTACATAGTTGATTCCAATGACTTCGACTCCCAAGATTCTGAGATTAGGAAGATGAGATGATTTAGCCAACAGCATGAAAACTACGGGTCAATCATCAAGGCAACAATTGTAATTGTATCCCCTAGAAATGAAGCTCTACAAGCGAGAGTTCCCCTGGTATTCTGTAGGCCCAAAATAGGCAAGCGTGCGCCAGCCGCGGGCCGAGAGGCCAGCCAAGAAGAGCCTCCAAGTCAAGGAGCCCAAAAAGGACTCGCCTCCTGCCGGCTCCCAGAGGCCTAGGTCAGGGGCGGCCAGGAGGGACAAGACGGGCAGGGTGTTGCGCCAATCACCGAGGAGAACGGAAGACCAGCGAGCCAATGCGAGCTCCGGAAAGAGCCCGGCGGAAGTCACGCCCCAAACTGTCAAGCGGAGCGCCGGTGGCTGGGGCCCGGGCCTGGGAGGGGGCGGGGGGAGGAGTGTCCCGTGGGCCCGAAAGCGGGGAGGCTGGGCGGGCGGCGGCCAGGCTGAAGTCCGGAGCGGAGGTGCTGCTCACGCCCAGCCGCGCTCCATCCCGCCTCGGTCTATAGCTTCGCTATCCAGAGCCCATCAGTCTGTGAAGGCGGTCCCAGCCGTCCGCGCTGGCGCCTGGGGATGCAGGCCCAGACCCAGGGGCCACCCCAGGCCCAGTCCTACTACAACTCAAGACCTTACCTTGAGCTGAGAGCTGTCGGACACTGTTCACGAACTGCTCCAGGGCAGACGCCATGTTTTCCCGCAGGCGGCCCGAGCGGCAGGAGCAGCTCGCGCGGGAAAAGGCGGCCGCTCTGGGAGGAGGGGCCGCAGCGCTACACTAGAGGGCTTGGAAAGCGGCGCGACGTCACTTCCGCTTACTCAAGCACCGCGAGATCTCCTCGGGCTGGAACGCCCCTGCTGTTTCCAAGGAGACAGTTCCGCCGCTCACCGTCGCCGGAAGTCGCTCTTCCCCCCCCCCCATTCGCTTTGTGCCCCTGAGAAAACTCTCCCCACGTTAAGTGCAGCGGTGTAACCGCTACTTGTAAACTAAGTACGTTTTCCAGCTTGGATTTTGCTAGGAGTTTGCGAGGATCTTTTTCACCTGGAAGATCCTTACAGCACAGCTAGTTGGACATGTCTTTCATGATATTCTTTCCCTGTGAAGTAGCATTTGATGCTCTCAGTAGATTGGGCTCAAGTGCCTCCTCTGTTGTTAGCACCTTGTGATTTGAGCAAATTACCTGACAGCACCGTGGCTTGCTTTCCTAATATGTACAAACCTCAGAATGTCCTAAGCACATGAAACATTTAGAAAAGCGCCTAGCAAACGGGCAAGCACTGCATCTTCACCCAAGATATATATACTGAGCCTGACACTGGTGGCTCACGCCTGTAATCCCAAGAGGCTGAGATTTGAAGCTAGCCTCGGAAGGAAAGATTGTGACATTCTTATCTACAATTAAACGGCAAGACTCCGGAGGAGGAGCTGTGGATCAACTGTTGGGAGGCCTCAATTAATTTGGAAGTTCGATGAACTTCAGTAGAAAGTTATTTTTAAGCAGGCCCTGCCAGAAGGTCACTCTGAACTCTAAACCAGCAGAGATAGCAGTTTCAAAATGAATTCCAGACGACTCCCTGTGTAAAAGTGATTTAAGGCTCCAGGGTAAGATAACCATTGAGACATCCTGAGATAACCATTATGATATCCTGACCAGCTGCCCTTCAGCTGCCCTGCAGTTTGGCACATATCCCCTAAGCACAAACTGCACTTATCCCCTAGCACTAGCCAATCAATTCATTCATCAACCCTTCCAGCTAACCAATTCTAGTCAAATACCTGCCTGCCATTAGGTGCACGAATCAACTTTGAGTATTATTCTTTGATTTTTCCCGCAGTGTGTTATGATTTGCTCAAACTTGTGACTATGCTTGGAAAGTTCCCAAAACCCTATTAAAAAAAAAAAAAAAAAACCCTGTGCAACCAGAAGGCAGGACTCTCACAGACCTGCTGTGATGGTGTCAGTTGTGAGTCCAGGCTCAAGCTTGCAATAAAGACTCTCGTGCTATTACATCCGATTCAGCTCTTTGGTGGTCTTTGGGGACCCTGCAATCTGGGCACAACACTATCAGAGAACTAGTCTTGCTCAGGGACAGAACTCAATACCAAGTGGAAGAAAGAAAAGAAGAAAAAAAGGAAGGAAGGAAGGAAGGAAGGAAAGAAGGAAAATCAGCTTGCTTGTTGGCCCACAAATAATCAATGTGCTCTGAAAACTGAACAGGGACACCATAAAGATATTTATCCTGGAAAAGCAAATACATGGGGAAAAATGACTCCTTTTGGCACAAAGTATTTAATTTAAGGATGAGTATTTGTCTTGGAAAAACTATGTGTGGCAGAATACATTTTTCTTTAAAGGGATGCCATGACATCAATGACCAAAGTTTAATGTACAGGCCAGTCTTGGAGACCCTAAGCCCAAGTGATAAAAGTCTAACACCAAGAGTGATTAAATGTGTCAGGTGACTAAGAATGTGGCTTGTGGTAGAGTGCTTGCTTAGTAGGCATGAAATCCTGGGTTCAATTCCTTGGTACCACATACACAGAGAAAGCCAGAAGTGGTGTTGTGGCTCAAGTGGTAGAGTGCTAGCCTTGAGTAAAGGAAACAACTCAGGAACAGTGCCCAAGCCCTGAGTTCAAGCCCCATAGCTGGCAAAAATATAAATAAATAAATAAATGTGTCAGGTGTGAGAATAGAGAAAAAAAGAAAAATGTTTATACTAGAATAATTTTAAGCCAAATCCTGCATTGGAGATCGTTAATGGCAAAAGAGCTTGGTATGTCTTCTTTTGAGCACCCATACTCTGGTAGACTCATTTATCTTTCTATTTGTTTGCTTGCTTATCCAATAAAATTCTGCCAAGTTTTCTTATCATCATTGTGACTATTTCTTGTAATTCTTGCAGATTGGGCCAGTACAGAAATTACACTTGCTTCGAAACAGCCAAAAGCAATTCCACCCTTCTTTCTTTCTCTTGAGAATAAACTGGAAGACTTGAAATTGCAAAAAAAAAAAAAAAACTTTGAATATATTCAGATTTTTTTTTTGCCAGTCCTGGGCTTGGGCTCAGGGCTTGAGCACTGTCCTTGGACTTTTCTCAAGGCTAGAACTCTACCACTTGAGCCTCAGCACTACTTCCAGCTTTTTGCTATGTATGTGGGGTACCGAGGAATTGAACCCGGGTCTTCGTGCATGCTAGGCAAGCACTCTACCACTAGGCCAAACTCCCGGCCCCTATATTCAGATTTTTTTAATTTATTTTTTTTGTCATAGGGCTTGAACTTGGAGCCTAGGCACTGACCCTGAGATGTTTTGCTCAAGCATAGTGCTCTACCACTTTGGGCCACAGCACCACTTCCAGTTTTTGAGTGGTTAAAAGGAGATAAGAAGCAAGGCGCTGGTGGCTCACAACTGTAATCCTAGCTACTCAGGAGGCTGAGATTTGAGGATTGAGGTTTGAAGCCAGCCTGGACAAAAAGTCCAAAACTCTGTGAGACTCTTATCTCCAATTAACCATGAGAAAACAGAGTGAGATGGCCCTGTGGCTCAAGTGGTCGAGTGCTAGCCTTGAGCTGAAGCACTCAGGGACAGTGCCCAGGTCCAGAGTTCATTTAAAAAAATAGGAAAAAGAGGGCTGGGAGTTTGGCCTAGTGGTTAAAGTGCTTGCCTAGCATGCATGAAGACCCGGGTTCAATTCCTCGGTACCACATACATAGAAAAAAGCCAGAAGTGGTGCTGAGGCTCAAGTGGTAGAGCTCTAGCCTTGAGAAAGTCCAAGGACAGTGCTCAGGCCCTGAGCTCAAGCCCAGGACAGGCAAAAAAAAAAAAAAATAGGAAAAAGAAATGGAGATAAAGAATCCCATAGCCCAGGCTGCCTTCGAACCATGATCCTCAGATCTCAGCTTCCTGAGTAGCTGGGATTTCACAGGCATAAGTCACCAACACCCTGCCTGATTTTTGTTCAGCAGCAGGTCATTTGGAAAATGTAGAAATGACTAGAAACAAGCCTAACAGACAAAAGGCTGACTCAGCAGTGGGTGAGCTGATACTTAGAATCCTTCATTCTTTCATTCTTTGAACACATATTTACTTTGTATCAAAGAAGTATAAACCCTATACCTCATTTGCAAGATATATCCTTGATGAAGAAGAAGTCCTTGGTGACTGGGAAGAGAAGATTATTAGCAAGTCAACAGGACACATTCCGGGGTAGGGGGGGGTGGGGGGTGGTCATATGCACTGTGGAGAAAAGCAAAGACAGGGATTGAACCTTAGGAAGGAAAGGCCATGTTTCCCCGAGGTCTAAGGGTGAGAAGGAGCTGATAAGAGAGATCTGAGGCCACAGCTTTGAAAACAGAGGAACATGCATGGTGGACAGAGACCTTAAGGCTCACACAGTGGGGCCAGGAGTTTGGCCTAGTGGTTAAAGTGCTTGCCTAGCATGCGTAAAGACCCAGGTTCGATTCCTCGGTACCACATACATAGAAAAAAGGCGGAAGTGGTGCTGAGGCTCAAGTGGTAGAGCTCTAGCCTTGAGAAAGTCCAAGGACAGTGCTCAGGCCCTGAGCTCAAGCCCAGGACTGGCAAAAAAAAAAAAAAAAGACTCACACAAGTTTTGTGTGTTTCAGACAGGGGAAAAAGATGCCAATGTGGTTAGTCTAGTGCTAATCCATTTCTGTGAGAAAATGCATATACATGCCTCCAAGAACCAAACATGGAACTCTGAACCCAAGAGGCGGGAGTGGCTCTCACTTCTCCTCAACAGCAAGCCAAGCCACCATGGCTTAGGCTAAGCCAATCAGAGGAAAGCTCTAATAAACAAGGACTTCTGGTAACCAATATAGGGGCTTTCAGGGGAGCAAGTTGATGACAGAGCTAATACAATGAACACTTGTCTGGCCTTCTGAATTGGTTTTGGCTTGGTTTTAGGATCTTCCTGGGACATCAAAATCCACAGCTGCACAAGGCCTTTATATTAAATGATACACAATGTGCCTATAACCTACGAACATCTGCCCGATAACTGATGCACATCCCAGTCCCTTAACAGATTTTTATAAACTGGTAAGGGAGGCAGGATGGGAATCTAATGGCCAAGCTGACTTAGAGAACTTGGAGCTCTCCACCGCCTTCATATGTCATCAAGGCAGCCCCACCCATAGGAACTTCCTTGGAGTGGGGGTGGAGTGGGGGTAGGAATCAACTATATTTCCTACCATGTCCACCTTTAAAGTTTCTAAACATACTTGAAACCATGAAGTCTCAACTACACACAACTGCCATTCTCAGCTCTTTCACAGCCACTCAGAGGGCAGGGTTCTCCTACAGAACTCTACATTGCAACTTATAGAAAGCATAGTTTACACTCATTTAGGGGCTGGGAATGTGCCTTAGTGGTAGAGTGCTAGCCTTGAGAAAAAGGAGCTCAGGGACAATGCTCAGGCCCTGAATTCAAGCCCCAGGCCTGGCCAAAAAAAAAAAAAAAAAATGGTTTAAGCCGGGCATGTAGCTCACACCTGTAATCCTAGCTACTCTGGAGGCTGAGATCTGAGGATCAAGGTTCAAAGCCAGCCTAGGCACAAAAGGACCTGAGACTCTCATCACCAATTAACTTCTAGAAAACGGGAAGTGGAGTTTGGCTCAAGGGTAAGGTGGTAGTCTTGAGATGAAGAGTTCAGGGACAGCACCCTGGCCGAGTTCAAGCCCCGTGACACATTAAAAAAAAATGTTCCAGGACAGTGCCAGGCCTTGAGTTCAAGCCTCAGGACTGGCAAAAAAAAAAAAAAATCTAAGCACACACACATACACATACACACGGCTGGAATCAGGCTCAGTGGTAACAGCATGTTCCAGTCAAGCACAAAGTCCTGAGTATACGCCTCAGTATTGTAAAAAATGAAAAAAAAGATGGAAAGAAGAAGAGAGAAAGACAGATAAAGGGAGAAAAAAGGAAAGGAATTGTATTCTTGGCAAGCTTAACAGTCAATTGGTCTGCAGATTCATGAAATGCTGATACAGACAATGTAGCAATCTGAACATCACTCACCATTACATTTACCTTCTGTCCTTCCTTTCTTCCCCTCCCCCCACATAGGCATATTTTAAAATTGCATTTTTTTTTTCTTTTGCCAGTCGTGGGGTTTGAACTGTGGGCCTGGGCCACATCCCTGAGCTTCTTTTGCTCAAGGCTAGCGCTCTACCACTTGAGCTACAGGGCCACCTCTGGCTTTGTTCTTGAGTAGTTTATTGGAGGTAAGAGTATCACAGTTTCCTGCAGAGGCTCGATTTCAACCAAATCTCAGCCTCAGGAGTAGCTAGGATTATAGGCATGAACCACTGGCACCTGGCTAAAAGAAACATTTTGATACATTTTCTTCAATGGATACATTTTAACATAAGCAGAGACCTGTAAAAGCACCTCCTTAGTGAGTCCCTCATTGCCCCCCAAATTTCCTTCTGTCCTTTTTTTGTTTTTTTATTTGTGGGTCATGGGGCTTGAACTCTGGGCCTGAGCACTGTCCCTGAGCTCTTCAGCTCAAGGCTACTGTCCTACCCCTAGAGCCAGGCCCACTTCCTGTTTTCTAGGGGTTAATTGGAGATAAGAAAGTCATGGTTGGTTAGTGCCCTGGCTGGCTTTGAACTGTGATCCTCAGATCTCAGCCTCCTGAGTAGTTAGGATTCTAGGCCTGAGCCACCATGCTGGCTCTTCTGTCCTTTCGTAAATCCCTTTCCTCCCTCACATGCTCCAATTTCCTAGCAACCATCCTCGCTCACCATATACTAGACTGAATTCCCTAGCAATTAATATAAGTGGAACCATACTATGTTGTTCAGCTTTCTATTCCTAGAACAAAATACTTGACAACATACAAATAAAAATGGTTGCTTTGAATTCACAGTTATTGAGGTTCCAGTTCATGATTGATTGACTCCAATCTGACAGCAGGAACACCAGGGAAAAACTGCTTACCTGACAACCAGGAAGCCAGAGGGCATGAGCAGTAGAAGAGGGTCCCATATAATTCTTTTGACAGACATATCCATAACTACTTGAAAACCGGCCACTAGTGCAGACCAGATCAATAGTGCCACCTAGGGACCAAGCTTTTGGGCCTTTAGAGGTCATTTACTATGCAATACATTTGTTCTTTTTTGGCTAGTCATAAAGACTCACCACATTATGCATTTACCTCCATTTTTTCCTTTTTCTGATTTTCTTTCTACCACTCTACCCCTGGGCCTGGGTGTTGTCCCTGAGCTCTTCAGCTCAAGGCTACTGACCTAATCTTGAGCCAAGCCCCACTACCCATTTTCTAGAGGTTAACTGGAGTCTCAGGTCCTCTTGTGCCGGATCTGGCTTTGAACCTTGATCCTTACATCTTGGCCTCCTGAGTAGCTAGGATTACAGGCATGAGCCACCGTGCCTGGCTCCTCTTTTTTTTGTTTTTAATCAATATTCTACTTTATGGCTATAGCACAACTTATTTAATCTCATGGTAATAGATACTGGATATGTGGGTGGGGTGGGGAAGGCAAGCCAGGGCTAATGGCTCCCGCCTGTAATCCTAGCTACTCAGGAGTTTGGGATCTGAGGGTTGATGTTTGAAGCCAGCATAGGCAGGAACGTGTGTGAGGCTCTTATTTCCAATTAAGCACCAAAAATCCAGAAGTAGTTCTCAAGTGTTGGGATGTTCGTCCTGAAAAAAGTAAAGCAACGAATAGTTCCCGGGGCCTGAATTCAAGCCTGAAGAGTGGCACACACACACACACACACACACACACACACACACACACACACACACTTTTTTTTTTTTTTACCGTCCTGGACTTGAACTCAGGCCCTGAGCACTGTCCTTGGACTTTCTCAAGGCTAGAGCTCTACCACTTGAGCCTCGGAACCACTCCCAGCCTTTTCTATGTCTGTGGTACCGAGGAATCGAACCTGGGTCTTCGTGCATGCCAGACAAGCACTCTACCTCTAGGCCACATCCCCAGTCTCCAGGAGGTGAGGTGGTGGTTTTGCTCAAGGCTGACACTATACAATTTAAACCACAGCTCTTGCTTTTCGATGGTAAAAAAAAAAAAAAGATACAAAGCTTCCTGGTCACCGGCTTTAAATTTTTCAATTCTCAGCTTCAGCCTTTGGTGTCTGGCTTACCATTAAGTTTATATTTTATTTGCTGTCTCAGGGCGGCTCAAGACTGAGCGCTCTGCCTACTCCGGCCACAGTTCCCCTCGTGGCTTTTCCGGTGGTGCCGTGGAGATACATCTGAGGGACTTTGCTACCTGTTCTAGCTTCACGCAGTATCCTCATCACAACATCCCGAAGTCGTAAGACAGTGCTGTGGGAGTCAAGCTTTTTAAACCATGTCCAAAAGCTATATACTCAGGCCACTCAGTGAGTTACAAAAGGACGACCAGTGTTACCTACTCGCAAAGCACCAAAATAGGAATAACCTTCTCACTTGGGGATTGAACCCCTGAAGACACTCGGATATATTAAAATAGCCACACAGGAAGAGTCATGTTACACAAAGGTACGCGGCTTAACCCTTACAACTAACTTGCCATAACAGGAACTGCTTTTCAACAGAAAGAAAAGTGCCGAAAACCACTCAGAATGCGTCCCCTCCCTCTTACTCCCCATAAAGGAGAGAAGAACGATCATCAATGGCAAATGGCAGTTGCAGCAAAAGCAACACCAAGAGCCGGCTTCACGCTCAGGAGAGAACACTCCGCCTCCTCCTTGTGGTTTCGGGTACTCTACACGATCAGTGAGATTTCTCTAGTAACGTACTATAGAAATGATCCCTGAAAGTATAGTCTTAACTCCCAGACCCCCGGCGTTCCATAGTCAGGAAACACTATCCCTATTTTGGTGATGGTGAGTTGTTAAAAAAAAAAAAAAAAAAAACCTTACTCTCCCCTGACGCCTGCATACGTCTAGGTCTCGTATAAAATCTTATTTTCAGAAAATTTTTTTAGAGAATTTTGAACATGTCAGAGTTTGAAGTCATTTCAAACGACATCCTCATTAGCATACGGTGACTGAATAACCAATCACTCGGTAGTTGTTTCCAGCCCCGCCCCGCCCCTCCGCTTCCGTGGCGCCTAAGGTTTGCGCAGCAAGTGTGACGTGCGCAGAGTGCGCGGAGAGCCGAGGCTAGGGTTCCCTAGCAACGCGCTTCATCCGGTGCAAAGCCTCTGCTTCCGTCCTCAGCGCCTGGTGAAAGGGGTCCCATGGAGGCGTTGCAGAGGACACGCTTCGGTTTGCATTGTTTGGCAAGAAAAAACGATATTGTAGTAAAAGAGCGACTAAGACATCTGCACAAGTCCTACCCTGTGATCAAACTACCAGAGATTTACATACACACACACATCTGCACAAGTCCTACCCTGTGATCAAACTACCAGAGATTTGCACACACACACACACACACACATCTGCACAAGTCCTACCCTGTGATCAAACTACCAGATTTGCACACACACATCTGCACAAGTCCTACCCTGTGATCAAAGAACCAGAGATTCACACACACACACACACACACACACACACACACACACACACACACACACACATCTGTAAAATGCCCAGAAACTTGAAGCCCCCCGGAAGGATCACCAGAGACCGAAGATCAATGCAAATTGCAATGAGTCGTTTATTGACGAGCTCGAGCACGGGTCTCTGTGCACTGATAGTCGAGTGCAGACCAGAGGCCATGTGCACAAAATTACAGCACCTTTACTACATTCTTTGGTAGGGGGCAGGTCCCAGTAATCATTCCATTAAATGATTGGCGCAATACAAAACGGGAGGAAGGTTGTGACTAGTGATTGGTCGGTTTAGCGAGCTGTTGCACTTTGAACTGATTGGCTAATGGGTGAAGGGACAGACCCAATATGTGATCAGTGTAGAAAAACCGACAAGGGGCCTGACTAACGGGTGATCAGTGGAGAAAACCTGCGGACAGGATAACAGGCTTGTGCCTAGTTCGCTGGCCCTCGCAAGTCCGAGCTTGTACAAGTATAAAGATACAAATGAATACAAGTATAAAAATATATAGATATTTTCTACACTCCTCATCTGCACAAGTCCTGTCCGGTGATTAAACTACCAGAGATTTACACACACACACACACACACACACACACACACACACACACACACACACACACGGATCTCAGGGATGCAGCTCAGGGCTGGAGCATTCTCCCTGAGCTCACACACACACACACACACGGATCCCAGAGCTTGAGCATTCTCCCTGAGCTCAAACACATACATACACACACACACTTTTTAAAAAAATTTTTACTGTCCTGGACTTGAACTCAGGGCCATGTCCAAAAACTATATATTCAGGCCACTTAGTAAACAACAGGGTGACCAAACTGCTCGCAAAGCAAAGTACCAAAGTTAGAATAACTTTCTCCTCATCTGGGGGTTGAACCCCCGGACACTCGGGTATATTAAAAAAAGCCACATAAGAAAAATTGTGCTGGTGCCGGGAGTTTGGCCTAGTGGTTAAAGTGCTTGCCTAGCATGCACGAAGACCCGGGTTCGATTCCTCGGTACCACATATATAGAAAAAAACCTGAAGTGGTGCTGAGGTTCAAGTGGTAGAGCTCTAGCCTTGAGAAAGTCCAAGGACAGTGCTCAGGCCCTGAGCTCAAGCCCAGGACTGGCAAAAGAAAAAAAAAAATTGTGCTATACAAACCTACACTGCTTAAACCTTACAAATAATTTGCTATAATAGAAACCGCTTTTTTTTTTTTTTTCTTGCCAACACTGGACTGAGCACTGGCCTTGGACATTTTCAAGGATAGAGCTCTACCACTTGAGCTTCCGCACGATTTCTGGCCTTTTCTAAGAATGTGGTAGCAAGAAATTGACGCTAGGTGTTTATGCATGTTAGACCATTGGCTGGTAACCCCAGCCCTAGAAACTACTTTTGAACAGAATAAAAAGGCGCCGAAAACCACTCAGAATGCGTCCCCTCCCTCTTGCTCCCCATAAAGGAAAGAAGAACGATCATCAATGGCAAATGGCAGTTGCAGCAAAAGCAACACCAAGAGCCGGCTTCACGCTCAGGAGAGAACACTCCGCCTCCTCCTTGTGGTTTCGGGTACTCTACACGATCAGTGAGATTTCTCTAGTAACGTACTATAGAAATGATCCCTGAAAGTATAGTCTTAACTCCCAGACCCCCGGCGTTCCATAGTCAGGAAACACTATCCCTATTTTGGTGATGGTGAGTTGTTAAAAAAAAAAAAAAAAAAACCTTACTCTCCCCTGACGCCTGCATACGTCTAGGTCTCGTATAAAATCTTATTTTCAGAAAATTTTTTTAGAGAATTTTGAACATGTCAGAGTTTGAAGTCATTCCAAACGATATCCTCATTAGCATACGGTGACTGAACAACCAATCACTCGGTAGTTGTTTCCAGCCCCGCCCCGCCCCTCCGCTTCCGCGGCGCCTAAGGTTTGCGCAGCAAGTGTGACGTGCGCAGAGTGCGCCGAGAGCCGAGGCTAGGGTTCCCTAGCAACGCGCTTCATCCGGTGCAAAGCCTCTGCTTCCGTCCTCAGCGCCTGGTGAAAGGGGTTCCACGGAGGCGTTGCAGAGGACACGCTTCGGTTTGCATTGTTTGGCAAGAAAAACGATATTGTAGTAAAAGAGCGACTAAGACATCTGCACAAGTCCTACCCTGTGATCAAACTACCAGAGATTTACATACACACACACACACACATCTGCACAAGTCCTACCCTGTGATCAAACTACCAGAGATTTGCACACACACACACACATCTGCACAAGTCCTACCCTGTGATCAAACTACCAGAGATTCGCACACACACACACACATCTGCACAAGTCCTACCCTGTGATCAAACTACCAGAGATTTACACACACACACACATCTGCACAAGTCCTACCCTGTGATCAAAGAACCAGAGATTTGCACACACACACACATCTGCACAAGTCCTACCCTGTGATCAAACTACCAGAGATTTACATACACACACACACACACATCTGCACAAGTCCTACCCTGTGATCAAACTACCAGAGATTTACACACACACACACATCTGCACAAGTCCTACCCTGTGATCAAACTACCAGAGATTTGCACACACACACATCTGCACAAGTCCTACCCTGTGATCAAACTACCAGAGATTCGCACACACACACACACACACATCTGCACAAGTCCTACCCTGTGATCAAACTACCAGAGATTTACACACACACACACATCTGCACAAGTCCTACCCTGTGATCAAAGAACCAGAGATTTGCACACACACACATCTGCACAAGTCCTACCCTGTGATCAAACTACCAGAGATTTGCGCACACACACACACACACACACACACATCTGCACAAGTCCTACCCTGTGATCAAAGAACCAGAGATTTTCACACACACACATCTGCACAAGTCCTACCCTGTGATCAAACTACCAGAGATTTTCACACACACACACACACACACACACACACACACACATCTGCACAAGTCCTACCCTGTGATCAAAGAACCAGAGATTTTTCACACACACACACACACACACACACACACACACACACACACACACACACACACACACACAGATCCCAGGGATTCAGCTCAGGGCTTGAGCATTCTCCCTGAGTTTTTAGTGCATCAGGCTAGCGTTCTACAACTTCAGCCACAGCTCTCCTTTCTGCTTTGTTGGTGGTGGTGGTTAATTGGAGATAAATCTCCGGTTTCTTGCCAGGGCATGCTTTGAACCTTGAAAGGCTTTGAGCTTCAGAGTAGCTAGGGTTACAGGTGTGAGCCACTGGTGTCCAGCTTGAATGTTTTTGTTGTGGTTCTTTGTTGCCAGTCCCTTGGCTTGAGCTCAAAAATGTCTACTTGTTCCAGCACCACTTGCAGAAAGACTTATCCTTTCTCTGTTGAGTTGGCATCACACTAGAGAGAAAATACTGGAAAACATATACAGACATGACCTGTACCCCAAAATAGTTACAAAATTCCTAAAATGAAACAGTAAGAAAGCAAGCTGAATTCGGATCACAGTTCAAAGCCATGTCCATGTGACTCTTTGTTGGTTGTAGGACTTGAACTCAGGACCTGGGTGCTGTCCCTGAGCTTTTTTGCTAACTCTCTACCACTTTGAGCCACAGATCCACTTCTGGCTTTCTGGTGGTTCACTGCAGATAAGAGTCTCATGGACTTTTCCTCCCAGCTGGCTTTGAACCACGACCCTCAGATCTTAGCCTCTTGAGTAGCTAGATTTACAGGTGTGAGCAACCAGTGTGTGGTCCATGAGACTCTTATCTCAAAATAACCAGCAAAAAGTCAAAAGTGAAAATATAGCTCAAGTGGCAGCGCACCAGACTTGAGTGAAAAAGCTAAGAGAACTGAATGTCTCAAATCTCAGCCTACTGAATAGTTGGGATTACCAATTTGTCTCTCTAGCACTTGGCAAATAAGCTATCTCTATTTTATTGTTGACTTATAAGAGTTCTTTATATATTCTAGACACAAGTCCGTTTCCATAGGACATTTCATAATATTTAGAAGATTTTTCTTTTGTTCTGTGGGTTGTGTTTTTGCTGTTTTGATTGTGTACTTTGAAGTACAAATATTTTTTATTACTTATTATTTTGGGAGGTTTTTTGTCAGTTGTCAGGGCTTGAACTCAGGGCCTGGGTGCTGTCCCTGAGCCTCTTTGTGCTCAAGGCTAGCACTCTACCACTTGAGCCACATCAACACTTCTGGTTTTTGAATGGTTAATTGGAGAAAAGAATCTCACAGGGACTTTTCTGTCTGGGCTGGTTTTGAACCATGATCCTCAGATCTCAGCCTCCTGAGTAGCTAGAATTACAGACATGCATCACTAATACCTGGCTGAAGCACAGGGTAGGGACAAGTAAGAACAACTCTAACAGACAGCAAGAACATCAGATGACTCTGAAGTTTTACCCCATCCTGGCATTATTACTCACAGATACTATCCTGGTGCGAGAGATCAACCAGTAGCCACTGTTTTGGATAACTGAAGAGACAGGCGAGAACAGAGGCCTAGAGCTCTTCGTTAAAAAAAAATTTTTTTTTTGAGAGACCATGTCTAGTAGGTTTGGGGTTTTGGATCTTAAGTGTCTCCCAGAAATTTATGTATTACAGACTTGGCTCCCAGATGACACTGCTACTGGGAGCTGATAGAACCCTTAAGAGTGGGGCTTGGTGGGAGGGAAAGAGGTCACTGGGAGCCTGTCCTTGTAGGGCATATTGTGATTCTGTTTCCCTGCTGACTAAGTTGAATTTTTTTGTGTGTGTGGGTCATGGGGCTTGAACTCTGGGCCTGGGCTCTTCAGCTCAAACTACCACCCTACCCCTGGAGCCAAGCACCACTTTCCCCTTTTCAGTGATTAATTGGAGTCTCACGTTCTTTAGTGCCAAGGCTGGCTTTGATCCTCAGGTCTCAGCCTCCTGAGTAGCTGGGATTACAGGTGTGAGCCAACATGCTCGGTTTAAGTTGAACGTTTTTGCACCACAATGCCATCCTCACTATGATGTTTGCCTTGACCCAGGCCCACATGCAATGGAGCCTGTTGACCATGAACAAAAACCTCTGGATCCATGAGCCAAAATAAATGTTTTTCTCTGCATAAGTTGTCTCTCGGGAATTTTGTCCTAGTCACAGATGGAGGGGAAACTGACTAACACATGGGCAAAACAATCCTTTTATTGTTGCAATCCACTTCCATATACTTTGGGCTATTTTCGATTAATTCAGCCAAAATTCTCTATATCACTACTGTGTTAGCATGGAGAAGACCCCGGGGAGCATTTGAAATGAGATGATCACTGTTTTTTGCTTTGTTTTGTTTTGTGGGTGAATGAAAGGGCATGTGGAAAGCCCAGAGCATTGGGCCAGGCATACAATAGGCCCCTGATAAATGTGACTTCTCTGTGGATCCCAGCTGGTTAACAGGAAATCTAGATGAATGCAGAGGTCAGAAGACAGTAGGACAGGACGTGTTGAAGACATAAGGGTCAGTTGGCATGCTATTATATTAGTTGCCAGTTGTGGACTGGGAAAATGTCACTTTACTTCTCTGGGGACATTTTACCCGATGAAACGTTGGTGCCTGCCTCATAGAGTCACTGTGAAATGGAGAGATGGACTCTGGGTCTGAGAATTTCATATTCAGTTATAAGTACTGTAGACCTCGTGTAATTCCATAGTGACCCTTTGAGACAGGTGCCCACAGAGAAATACAATCCAAGAAATGTTTAGAGATTTGACAGTCGGGAGTTAGAGGCATGGCTCAGTTGATAAGCACTAGCCAATGAGCCAAAATAGCAGGTATCAAGTTCAAGTTTTAGTCTCAGACTTAAGAAAAAAAACTAGAAGTAGAGCTGTGGCTCAAATGGTAGAGCACTAGCTTTGAACCAAAACAAAAAACAACAAAAAAAAGATAAAAGCTCAGACAGAATCCAGGCCCTGAGTTCAAGCTCCAGAACTAGCAAAAAAGAAAAAGGAGGAAAGTGGCTTAGAGATATGGCTCAATTAATAGAGCAGTAGCCAGTGAGCTAAAGACACAGGTATTGGGTTTCAGTTCCAGTATTGGACCTAAAAAATGTGATAAGATGTCCTAGCTAGTACATAACAGTCAGATTAGACCAGGTATGTAAGGTAGAGACCGTGTCCTGCCATAGAGTAAAAATCAAGGTACACTCCTTTCCTCCTATCACAACCACTAATAAGTGCTGCACACTTCACAAAACATGGCCTTTGGGGACCCTAGTGAAGGATAGATAGTGGCAAATGGAGTCAGACATCTATACATCCATCTGGATTTGAATCCTGATTCTTAATTTGCTTATGTCCTAGTGTATTACTTTTCTAGGGCTGGGTAAAGATGAGTCCAAAATGTAGAGGCTTAAAGCAGCCAAAATTTATTGTCTTGCTTTTTGCTTGCTTGCTTTTTTTTTTTAGAGAGAGAGACGGGGAGGGGGAACAGAGAATAGGTATATACTGGAGTCTGAAGTCAAAACCCAGGCTTCTTCACTCAAGGCTGGTGGGGCTCTACCACTTGAGCAATGGCTTCATTTCCAGCTTTTAAGAGGTTAATTGGAGATGAGTCTCAAGGCCACCCTGCACAGCTGGCTTCAAATTGCAATTCTCAGATCTCAGCCTTCTGAGGAATTAAGATGACAGGTGACAGATTCTTCCTGAGTTATAAATCTGAAAGCCCTGTAGCCAAGAAGTTCAGAGCTACTGTAGTAGTTGGTTTTCACTACTGTAATGACATGCCTGAGGCAGACTGCTTATGAAGAAAGGAATTTTATTAGACTCACAGTTCCACGCGTTTAAAGTTCAAGATTGGGCACCAGTTCAGCTTCTAGTGAGGACAGTGTGTGGCGTCTCATCATGGCAGGATTGCATGTTGCAACATGCAGTCAACAGGAAGAGGAGGGACTGTACTCACCCTCTCAGTACAAACTTCTTTAATTATTTCTCCTACCTATTACTGAATTAAGAATATTTGTTTTGGAGACTGGGAAGTTTGCCTAGTGGTAAAGTGCTTGCCTAGCAGCACAAAGACCCGGGTTCAATTCCTCAGTACCACATACATAGAAAAGGCCGGAAAGGGTGCTGTGACTCAAGTGATAGAGCTCTAGCCTTGAGAAAGCCCAAGGACAATGCTGAGGCCCTGAGTTCAAGCCCCAGGACTGGCAGAAAAAAGAGTATCGGTTTTGTTCAAGGCACTAAAATTGTATGTGCTGGCCACTGGTGGCTTATGCCTCTAATCCTTGCTACTCAAGAGGCTGAGTTCTGAGGATCACAGTTTGAAGCCAGTTTGGGCAGGAAAGTCCATGAGACTCTTATCTCCAATTAACCACCAGAAAACCAGAAGTGGAGCTGTGGCTTAAAAGTGGTAGAGCAGGGGGGTGTGGGGGGGAGGGAAATGGGTACCAAGACATATGAAAGGGTATCAATGTATGTGAATTAATGCACCTTCTATCTGGCAAATATCATGTAACCCTTTTAGTAATTACAATTAAAAAAAAGTGGTAGAGCACTAGCCTTGAGCAAAAGAGCTTAGGAATAGTGTGTGTCCAAGCTCTGAGTTCAAGTCCCATGACTAATAAAAACAAAACACTTAGTTGAGTGAGATGTTGGTGGTTCATGCCTATAATCTGAAAACCATGCTTCAAGCCAGCCCACGAGTCTCATCTCCAATTAACCAGCAAAAAGCCAGAAGTGGAGATGTGGAGGTAAGGGATAGTTATCAGGCCCTGAGTTCAAGCGTCAGTACAGAAAACAAACAACAACAACAAAATGCCCTATTTATTAAATGCATATCTGAGGTCATTGAACACATAACTATCCACCAAGCACTGTTGAAGGCCCTGGAGACAGATTCTTCAGTGAACAAGCCAATCAAGATGATACCAAAAGATCTACCCAGTTGTGCCTGAGATGCCACCTGGGTTGAGTTGGGTCAAGGGTCTATCTGAGCTCCCAACTCCTATTTCCCCATTTTTCGATGCTTCCTTGCTGGCCTCTGACTTCCTTCCTTTTTCCTACCGTTACGAACCGTGGTGCCACAGCGACTAGAACTCTCTTTGGCTCACAGCGCAACGCAATGAATGCTCCAAAGATTAACGTAAAGACTCAAGGTTGTGTCGTGGGGGGCCCCAGCTGCTCCAGGACTCGGGTCTGTTTCGTGGAGGCCACGGCTGCTCCACCCTCAGCTGCTGCGGTGGAAGGAGGGAGCCCAGGTCAGCGCCTGGGAGAGAGCTGCAACCTGAGAATGCTGCAAGAGGACGTCCCGAGCGTGCAGCACCAGGAGCTGTCCGCGCCCCGCCCCGCCCCGCGGGCTCCGCCCCCCCATCCCGGGCCCCGCCCCCGTCCGCCGCGGGTCCCTTTAAGGACGTCGGGGCCGCGCGGCCGGGTGGGGCGCGCGCCGCGGCCTCGCTCTGGGGCCCGAGCCTGCGCGCTCGCGCCCCGCGCGCCCCGCGCGCCCCCCGCGAGCCTCCCAGCGGCGGGGCTTCTGCGCGGTGATCATGGCTCCCGGTCGGCCACGGCAGGGCCTCGAGTCCCAGGTCCCGGGGCCCACGGCGGGAGGTGGCAAGGGGCCATGATCCGGCTGGGCAGCCGGTGCGCGCGGTGGCCCCGCGGCGCGGCGGTCCCGGCGGGGCGGCGCCGGGCTTCGGGGGATCCGAGGGGCCGGGCGGGGGGTCACCGCGCCCTGCGGGTGCTGGTGGACATGGACGGCGTGCTGGCTGACTTCGAGGGCGGTTTTCTCAAGAAGTTCCGCGCGCGCTTCCCCGACTTGCCCTTCGTCGCGCTGGAGGACCGGCGCGGTTTCTGGGTGACCGAGCAGTACGACCGCCTGCAGCCCGGGCTGAGCGTGAGCGATCCCCGCCCTGGGCCCCTGCCCTCCCCCGCCGGCCGGGGGAAACTGAGGCCGCCAGCCCAGCCCCGAGCGGGGGCGGGGCGCCTTTTGCACCTGTCTTGGAGACAGAAAAGCTGTGTGACCTTGGGCGGATCACAGCCCTCGCCTTGGGGTGATCTACTGGCCAAATAGGGACCTGGGGAGGGCCAGGGAGCACAGCTCTCAGTTTCCCCAGCTGCCACGGCAGCCTTCTAACAATAACCTAACTCACCATCTTCTGCTCACTTTTCAATTCTTGGTATATTTGGCTTTAAGTATTTTTTTTTTTAACTTGGGGTGTGTGGGTATATGTGAGTGCGTGCACGCCTTGGTTTTTCTTTCTGAGATCTCTGGATCTCAGCCTCTTGGGGAGCTAGGATTATAGCCACTAGCACCCAGCATGGTACTTTTTTTTTAATTTTAATTTTTTTTTTTTTTTTGGTGGGTGATTGGGCTTGAATTCTGGGCCTAGGTTCTGCCCCTGAGCTTTTTTTTTTTTTTTTTTCTCAAAGCCAGTGGCTCTCCCACTTTGGGCCACACTTTGGGGTGATTAATTGGAGGTAAGAGTTTCACAGACTTTTCCTGCTTGGGCTGGCTTCAAACCATGAACCCCAATCTCAGTCTCCTGAATAGCTAGGATTACAGGTGTGAGCCCAGCACCCAGCTCCTCTTGTTGTTTGTTTTGTCTTTTTTTTTTTTTTGACAGTCCTGGGGTTTGAACTCAGGGCCAGGGCACTGTCCTTGAGCTTTCTCAAGGCTAGCACTCTACCACTTGAGCCACAGCACCACTTCCAGCTTTTTCTGTGTATATGGTACTGAGGAATCAAACCCAGGGCTTTGCAAGAGTGCTAGGCAAGCTCTCTATCACCAGTCCACACTCATAGCCCCCTTTTCTTCCTCTCTCTCTCTCACTCTCAAGTTATATGAAAGCCAGGAGTTTGACTTAGTGGTAGAGTGCTTACCTAGCATGCATGAAGCCTGGGTTCTACATACACAGAAGAAGCTGGTGGAAGTGGCACTGTGGCAAAGTGACAGGGCACTAACCTTGGGAAAAAAGTGTTCAAAGACAGTACCCAGACCCTGAGTTCAAGCCCCAGGATTGGCAAAAAAAAAATTAAATGATATAAATTAAGTCCTGGCTTCTGCACTACTGATTAAACCAATACCTTTACACTCTGCCCTTCTTTATTTCTTTGGATAATAATGCCTGTTAGGGTATCACAAAGAATCAGTAATGGCCACAAGTAGGTGCCATCTGACACCCTCCTTTCCCCCCACACTGCCCTTCCCCCTAAATCCAGCAAGGATAGCTGGAAATCCCAGGTAGGGATTTTTAATTTTATTTTATTTTATTATTTTTTTTAACTTTTAAAGAAGTTAATTAATTAATTAATTAATTTTTTGTAGGTCATGGGGCTTGAACTGGGCCTGGGCACTGTCTCTGAGCTCTTCAGCTCAAGGCTACCACCCTACTCTTGAGCCAAGACCCACTTCCCATTTTCTCAGGTCCTTTTGTTCTGGGCTGGCTTTGAACTTTGATCCTTAGATCTCAGCCTCCTGAGTTGCTAGGATTACAGGTGTGAGCCACCATGCTATGTAGGGATGTTTAAAGACAGAAGAGACCTTCATTTGTATATTTCAGCTATTTTGTGACTGGAATGGGATTTTATCAGGACCCTTGCTTGGCTCCATAAAGTGACTACCAGAGGCTTTATGCTGAGGAGAGAGGTGATCACCAGAAGCATTTGTGTAGTCCCAAGTTCACTGCTTTATCTCATGTAGACATTGCCATTTTTGCCAAGGAGGAACTTTGCTCTAAGTCATGAGATAGTAAGGGGCGCAGGTGGACTTGAGACTCTAGTTTATCTGTTTGACACACACTTTTAGATTTCCCCAAAGGTCTAGTTGTTTCTCTTGCTATCTTTATGAATGCCATTCCTTCTGTGTCACTACTGAGGCTTTTTTTTTTTTTTTTGCCAGTCCTGGGGATGGTGCCAAGGAATCCAATCCAGGTCTTTGTGCACACTAGGCAAGCACTCTACCACTACGCCAAACTCCTGGCCACTTTTTATGAATGCCATTTATTTTGACTTCAAAAAGCCACTTCCACAATGACTTGGTTTGCTGAGAGACAGGCATTAGTGAACCCAGCAACTAAACTAGCCTCTCCTGGTGCTGAGACTTAATTAAAACTTTTCATTCTGAAGTCAGGAGACAATGGCTCACGCCTATAATCCTAGCTACTCGGGAGCCTGAGAACTGAGGATTGTTCAAAGCCAGCCTGGGCAGAAAACTCTCCAGGAGACTTATTTCCAATTAGCCAAACCAGAAGTAGAGTTGTGGCTCAAACTGGCAGAGCACTAGCTTTGAGCAAAGGAACTCAGGGGTAGCACCCAGGCCCTGGGTTCAAGCCTCACCAGCACAACAAACAAACCTTTTTTTTTTACTCCAGAGGATTCTAGTTTGAGGCTAGCCCTGGTTCTAGAGACCCTATCCCAACAGAAAAAAGCTGGACACATTGGCATGTCTGCCATCTCAGGTATAGCTGGAAGCAGAGAAGCAAAGCACAGGCCAGCCTAGACAAAAAAAAATGAGACCCTATGTCAAAAGTTACAAAAACAGGGCTGGGAGTTTGGCATAGTGGTAGAGTGCTTGCCTAGCATGCATGAAGACCCAGGTTCGATTCTTTGGTACCACATACATAGAAAAAAGCTGGAAGTGGTGCTGAGCCTCAAGTGGTAGAGCTCTAGCCTTGATAAAGTCCAAGGACAGTGCTCAGTCCCTGTGCTCAAGCCCAGGACTGGCAAAAAAACAAAATGTACAAAAACAGGGTCCCGGAGTTTGACCTAGTAGTAGAGTGCTTGCCTAGCACGGACAAAGACCTGGGTTCAATTCTGCAATACCACATACATAGAAAAAAGCTGGAAGTGGTGCTGTGGCTCAAGTGGTAGAGTTCTAGCCTTGAGAAAGCCAGAGGGCAGTGCTCAGGCCCTGAGTTCAAGTCCTACGACTGGCAAAAAAATTAGAAAACCAGAAAGAGTTGAAGGTGTGCCTCATGATAGAGTTACCTGGCTAGTGAGCTCAAAGCCCTGAGTTAAAGTCCTAGTACCACCAAAATCAAACAAGGAAGAAGAAGAAGAAAAAAAAAATAAACAGGTTATCTAAGTCATTTCTTTCTTTCTTTCTTTCTTTCTTTCTTTTTCTTTTTCTTTTTTTTTTTTTTTTGCAAATCTCAGGGTTTGATTAGCCTTGAGCAAGAAAATATTCAGGGACAGTACCTAGGCTGTTCAAATCCTAGTACTCCAGTATTTACCACCTTCCCCCCTAAAAAAGAAAAAAACTGAGAAATATCCAGATTTTTAAGGCCATCTATTAATTGGTATATCCACATATAATCTACACACATCCTCCTGAATACTTTAAATCATTTCTAGATGATGGATTCTGCTGCTACAATGCAAATGCTATGTAAATAGTTTCGCCATATTGCTTAGGAAAAGTTTGTACATGTCCAGTATAGACACAATATTTTTCCCAAATATTTTCCACCCTCGGTTGGTTGAATCTGTGGATGCAGAACCTGTGGATAACAGAGGCACCACTTCCAGGGTTTTCTGTGTATGTGGTACTGAGAAATTGAACCTGGGATTTCATGTATGCTAGGCAGGCACTCTACTATTAAGCCACATTCCCAGCTTCATGAGAAAAGTTCATTTGAACCAATGGGCTAGATGAACTGAGCCCAGAGATGAAGATTGCCTTGACTAGCGTTTCCTAGTAGATCAATGCCAGGGAAGGCGTGGGTGCTAAGATGCTATCCTTAGGTGCCAGGGCCTGCATACCTGTTATATCTTATAAGGACCTTGTAAGGAAAGGCTGGGTTCCTGTTTCTATTATGTCAATGAGTCTCTTTAAGCAGAGTGGAAACCCACGGTCACATAGCAAGGACAAAGACTCTATGACTTCCCCCCACCACATGTACACACCCTCCCTCCATAGGTAAGCTTGAGTTAAGTTCTAATAGTGTCATGAAACCTGCATGGCCTTGAAGAAAATTAAGGCTGGGCATGGTGTTACATGCCAGTAATTACATGCCAGCAATTACAAGGTAGAAGCAGGAAGATTGACAGTTGGAAGCCAGCCCTGGACAACATAGTGAAATCTTGGTCTCAAAAAAACTAAAAACAAAAGCTGGGCGAGGTGCCTCACTCCTGTAATCCTAGGTACTCAGGAAGCTGAGATCTGAGGATTGCCATTCAAAGCCAGCCCGGGCACAAAAGTCCATGAGACTCTTTTTTTTTTTGCCAGTCCTGTGGCTTGAGCTCAGGGCCTGAGCATTGTCCTTGGGCTTTCTCAAGGCTAGCACTCTACCACTTGAGCCCAGTACCACTTCTGCCTTTTTCTATGTATGTGGAGTGCTGAGGAATCGAACCCTGGTCTTCGTGCATGCTAGGCAAGCACTCTTTTTTTTTTTTGCCAGTTCTGGGCTTGAGCTCAGGGTTTGAGCACTGTCCTTGGACTTTCTCAAGGCTAAAGCTCTGCCACATGAGCCTCAGCACCACTTCCGGCTTTTTTCTATGTATGTGGTGCTGAGGGCTTGAACCTGGGTCTTCGTGCATGCTAGGCAAGCACTCTACCACTAGGCCAAACTCCCAGCCCCTAAAGAATGCTTTTTTTTTTTTTGCCAGTCCTGGGCTTGAGCTCAGGGCCTGAGCACTGTCCTCGCACTTTCTCAAGGCTAGAGCTCTACCACTTGAGCCTCAGCACCACTTCTGGCTTTTTTTTTTTTCTATGTATGTGGTACCAAGGAATCGAACCCGGGTCTTCATGCATGCTAGGCAAGCACTTTAACCTCTAGGCCAAACTCCCGGCCTCCATGAGACTCTTTCTCCAGTTAGCCACCAGAAAACTGGCAGCGGTGCTGTGGCTCAAGGGGTAGGACGGTAGCCTTGAGCTGAAAAGCTCATGACAGTGACCAGGCCCAGAGTTCAAGCCCCACAACCAACAAAATGAAAACAAAAAACTAAACAAACAAACTAAAAACAAGAAAACAAACAAACAAAAACTCACTCTTGCATCTCTGCAAACTGGGGCTAGTATCCTGCGCCATTGTGGGCTGTGAAGCTCAAACAAGAGGAAGTGTCTTAGCATTGTCTTGTATTGCTCAGCGGGGAAGTGGGTACTGCCATATCTTGACTGGACTTGGAGGCACTTCCTGAACTGCACTCTCAGGAAGGATCCCTTCTAAGTGCCTAAGTCGCCTTCCTCTTGCCTGGCCACAGAAAACTACGGTTTGGCTCAGCCTCCTGAGGCAGAAAGTAGTTGAGAGATGAGGCTGGGGTGGGGGTGGGGGCATCTGATTCCCAGCTCAGCCACTGTTAGGTTATGTAACTTCAAGTAGCTATCCTCTCCATTCTTTTTTTTTTTTTTTTTTTGCCAGTCCTGGGCTTGAGCTCAGGGCCTGAGCACTGTCCTTGGACTTTCTCAAGGCTAGAGCTCTACCACTTGAGCCACAGCACCACTTCCAGCTTTTTTCTATGTATGTGGTACCGAGGAATCGAACCCGGGTCTTCATGCATGCTAGGCAAGCACTTTAACCACTAGGCCAAACTCTCGGCCCTATCCTCTCCATTCTGAGCCCCAGCTTTCTCCTAGATAAAATGAAGACCTCGTGTTGATTTTGTCTTGTGAGTTAGAGTCTTGCTATGTAGATAAGCCCAAACTTGAACTCCTGCCTTTACCTCCCAAATGGTGGCATTACAGGTGTGTATCACCATACTCAATACAAGTACTTAAGTTTTGCTTTTTTTTTTTTTTAATGCTTGTGTGTGCCAGTACTGGGGTTTGAATTCAGGGCCTAGGCACTGTCCTTTAGCGTTTTCACTCAAGGCTGGCACTCTACCACTTGAGCTACAACTTCACTTCCAGCTTTTTGGTGGTTCACTAGAGATAAAAATCTCATGGGCTTTCTTGACTGGGCTGGCTTTGAACTGTGATCCTCAGGTCTCAGCCTCCTGAGTAGCTAGGATTATAGGCATGAGCCACCAGTTCCCTATGCTTTTAAACTTTATAATCAGCAAAACCTTCCCTGCCCTTTTATAATGTATATTGTTACCCTAACACATAGCCCAGATAAAAGCACAGCTGTTCTGGTTGCATGCAGAGGAACCTAAAACTTTCCTGATTGTCCTTATACCCTACCTCCCTTACCCCTTGCTCCTGACACCAGATATACTTAAGGCTCTCCAGCTCTCATGGCCCAGCCCATGCACCCTTAGAGCTTCTACCACACTGCCCACTAGGACCAGGCCTAGTAAATGTGTGGTTCATGATCCCTGGCCTGAGGCCCCATGGAGCACTGGTGTCTCTCCTAGAGCTGACATAGGAGCCCGTGGCCCTGATACTTTAGCTGGTCACTGCTGGATCATAGCAGAAATCACATCTTCCTTAGAAACAGAGCTCCCCCCGCCCCCCCCCCCCCCGCTCACCCCTTCTCTTCTTCTTCCTCCCCTCCCCCTTCCGCTCTCTTTCCCTCTTTCTCTGTGCACTTCCCCAAGGAGCTGTCTCCAGAGGCCAGGGAAAGTTAAAATCTCCTCTTCTAGCCAGGGAGGTCAGTGAAAGGCCCAGGACCCGGCAGGTAACCCCATCTCTCTCCACTTCTCAGGAGAAGGCCATGAGCATCTGGGAGTCAGAGAATTTCTTCTTTGAACTGGAGCCTCTGCCAGGAGCCGTGGAGGCTGTGAAGCAGATGGCCAGCCTCCAAAAGTAAGTGTGTCTGCCCACCCAGGGGACCCCACTGTACAGTCTGCACCTCCCTTCTGCCACCTGGTCCTTGGCTATCCCCAGTCCTGAGCTGCTGCACAAGGGGCTGGCAAGTCAGCATGGAGGCTGACAGTTTCACAGCAGGCATGAAGGGGGAGAGGACCCCAGGCTATGCTAAGTACTGGGGAGAGAGGGGGAGCAGGAGGCATCACATGGAAGGAGGGGGCTAGGAAGAATGGAGGTATCACTTTAGAAATTTCTGCTGTAGTGAAATAAGCGAGTCCTTGGGCCGAGCCTCTCCCAGTAGTCTCTTCCGTACAGTCCCCAGAGACCAAGAGCAACAACACTTAATGTGTGTGTTCCCTGGGACCTTGTATAAAAACAGCCGTGTTGGCTTATGGTTTTTGTCCTGTACAAGTCACCATCTAACGTGGTTTTCGGTGGTGTTTAGTGTGTTCACAAACTTAAACAGCCTTCTCCACCAGAGCTTTCAGACCTGTTTTATCACTGCAATATAGAAAAACTCCAGGACCTTTAACCGCACCCAGCCACACCTTCAGTCACACCTGCTCTTCTGCAGCCTCTGCCACTACTCGTCTACCCTCTGTGTCTAATGCTTTGCCTTGTCTATGCAACTCATATAAATGGCATCAGTCAGGGTGTGTGGTCTTTGCGGGTTGGCTTCTTCACTTGGTGTAATGATTTCAAGGTTTATCCATTTTGTAACGTGTGTGTGTGTGTGTGTGTGTGTGTGTGTGTGTGTGTGTGTGTCACTGGAGCTTGAACCCAGGGCCATATGTATATTAAACAAGTGCTCTACTAAGCTACATCCTCAGTGCAAAACTTACATGTGCAGGTTACTCAGGTCTGAACTCAGGGCCTGGGCCTTGTCCTTTAGTTTTTTCGCTCAAGGCTGGAAGTCTACTATCTTGAGCCATAGTTCCACTTCTGTCTTATTGGTGGTTAATTGGAGATAGGAATCTAACAGTCTTTCCTACCCAGGCTGGCTCTGAAGTTGGATCGTCAGGTCTCAGCCTCTTTAGTAGCTATGACTATAGGCATAAGCCTATAACCCAGCACCATGATCCTTCTGATACATAGATACATACCTTCTAAGCAGCTAGAATTAATGCCTACACTGTTCAGTTTCTACTTTTGATATTTTCATTTTTAAAATTTTATCATAAAGGTGATATAGTTACATAAATAGTCATAAGTACATTTCTCTTTGAATAGCATTACCTTTTACTTTTGATGTTTTCAACTTATAAAATGTAAAATGTATCATCCCAGTGAGTCAAGAAGCGTTGTATATTGCCAGGCACTGTGGCTCACAGCTGTAATCCTAGCTACTCAGGAGGCTGAAACCCGAGGATCCAGGAAAGTCCCTGAGATTCTTATCTCCAATTAACTACCAAACAGAAGTGGAGCTGTGACTCAAGTGGTAGAGTGCCAGCTTGAGTGAAAAAGCTAAGAGATGTGCCCAGGCCCTTGAGTTCAAGACCTAAGACTGGCACATACATGTACACACACACACACACACACACACACACACACACACACACACACACACACACCACTGTGAATGAAGAGTAACTGAAGTGCTCACTTCAACAGTCCATGTGCTAAAACTGGAACTACACAAACAGTAGCCTGCTTCATTGTACAAGGTTAACATGGAAATTCGTGAAGTGGTCCATTTTTTAAAATGAAAATTGTTTTACAAACCATATTTTCCAAAGATAAAATACCTTATAGAGCTTGAGGAATGGGTACTCTAGAAATGAACTAGATAATGTCAAAATAATTATCCCATTGCAGAGGGAAAACAGCTGGGAGTTCAGGCCATCTGCTTGAAGTTGATTTACCCAGACATTTAACATCATGGGGCTCAGGGTCCCAGAGATACAGCCTGCCTGCCTTTCTGATGAACTCTTAGACAAATCTAGGGGAGTTTGTTTGGCAGGGCCCTGGTGGCTCATGAGCCTAAGATTTGCAGATCATGGTTTGAAGTCAGACAAGGCAGGAAAGTCTGTGAGTAAGCCTTTTATCTCCAATTAACCACCAAAAAGTGAGAAGTGAAGGTGTGACTCAAGTGGTAGAGCATGAGCATTGGGTAAAATAGCTTAGGGACAGTGCCCAGACCCTGAATTCAAGTCCTAGGACTGTCCCCTAATCCCCCCAAAAGTGTAGTTTTTAGCCCACACGAGTCCTAAAATCTAGAGTATGTTTTTACTAAGGAGTGGTATCACATAGGCTTCTTGGAAGTCCAAATGTCTTAAAACAGTGAAATAAAGAGTAATTGAGAAGGAAGAGGAGGAAGAAGAGAGGGGAGCCAGGCACTGGTAGCTCATGCATGTAATCCTAGCTACTCAGGAGGCTGAGATCTGAGTATCACTGTTCAAAGCCAGCAGGGCACACATGTCCATGAGACTCTTATCTTCAATTAACCACCAGAAAACCAGAAATAGCTCTGTTGCTCAAGGGGTAGGGTGGTATCCTTGAGCTGAAGAGCTCAGGGACAGTTCCCAGGCCCAGAGTTTAAGTCCTATCACCGACAGAAAAAGAAGAACAAAAGGAGGAAGAGGAGGAGGAGGAGGCGGAGGAGGAGGAGGAGAAGAGAGAGGATATTTGGGGAGTCAGCTCCTGTGAGGACAAGGGGAGAGGGAAGGGTGCAGATGCAGGCTAGGAGCGAAGAGGGACACAGTGGGAAGGGAGAGGTGAGCTCAGGCAGCTTGTGACTGGTGGTGAGAAGGGAAGGAATGCAAAGGGATTCACATGGAAAGTGAAAGATGGAGGAAGAGGATGTGTCCCAGCTACAATAGGAGCTGTGCCATGGGGCACCCCAGGGCCCTGCACCCCCCACCTAGAGTGCCCCACCCTTATACCTGTAGTGCCCTGCCCTGGTTTCATGTGTCAAGCGGAAGATGTCTCAAAGATGCAGTGAATTTCCTTTTCTAGCAACCTTCAGTCACATGGTTGCAGATGGGAAGAGCCGGGTAGCTGGGTCCTTTCAGGGTCTGCCCAGACTTCCCCCGGAGAGACGCAGGTGGAATGCAGGCAGAAGAGTTACATCTGGGGTGTTAGAAGATGTTTCCAGAGACTTCATAGGGGGGATTGTCTAGGACAAGTTGTGGGACTGAGATTTTTGGCAGCCTCAAACTAATCCCCCAGCCCTGCTGGTGGAGAAAGTTGTTGGGGACAGGGCAGAGGGGGTGAGAGATGCAGGTGGGGTGTGCACACATGTGCACGTGTGAGGCTGTGTACCGTGTGTGGCCACTGAGCATCATGACAGCTGGTAGATGTCGGCACAGAGCCAGTGAATAGAGACGATCGTGGAGGGATATAAACGGCAGATGACGGCAGCAAGGGAGGAGTGGGGGGTGAGGGGGTGAAGGTTCTATGGCTTGAGCCTCAAGACTCAGGGATTTAGAAAGAACAGTGGAAAAAAGGCAGAGACACTTTTCTCTCCCTGGACATCCTCTTTGAGGTTTGTAGGTGTGAGGAAGAGCAGCCCTCATGTGTGCTGCCACCTTTTACAGAAGCAGGGGTAGGAGCCTTGGGGCAGAGGCTGAAGGTTCAGGACCACAGCAGGCACAAGGGGCACTGGGAGCACAGACAGTCCCTGAGACTGGAGGCAATGAGCAGCATTCACCACGCCCTCAGGGACCTAGCAATCTTCCACAGGGCCTCCAGGGACCAGAGAGGAAAACACAAATCCTACAGCTCAGCTTGAGGAACCAGCAGGTATGGTGCCAGAGGCACACAGTGGCACTAATGAGGACATTTCGAACCAGAAGACACTAGTAGGAAGAGCCTATGGCCCTGTAGGGGAGGAGCAGGCATTTGGGAGGTTAGTCTGGGTCAAGGTCAGCTCCCCCATGGATAGCTGGGAATGGCCATAGCTCATGCAATTCCCATACAGTTCTCCAGGAGCCACAGCTGGAGAGCCTGGCTCCCACATAGCCTCAGTTGGAGGACTTGCTAGAACTACAAAAATTCCTCCTCATAGACAGGTTTCTTTCCTTATTCCTTGCACTGCCCTACACCACAGTTCTAATTCCCTGTATTTTCATTTTCTTCCTCTTCCTCTTCCTCTCCCCCCCACTCCTCTTCCTCCTCCTCCTCCTCCTCCTCCTCCTCCTCCTCCTCCTCTTCCTCCTTCTTCTTTTTGTGGGTCATGGGACTTGAACTTGGTCTGGTCACTGTTCCTGAGCTCTTCAGCTCAAGGCAACCACCCTACACTTGAGACAAGCCTCACTTCCCATTTTCTAGAGGTTAGAGATAAGAGTCTCTGGTCCTTTTGTTCCCGGGCTGGCTTTGAACCTTGATCCTCAGATCTCAGCCTCCAGAGTAGCTAGGATTACTGGTGTGAGCCACAGCGCCCGGCTCCCTGTACTTTTTCTTTCTCTGTTTTTGGTTCTAGGGATCTAACTCTAGACCATTCCTTCCTTCTGTCCTTCCTTTCTTCCCCTCTTTCTTTCTATCTATCTATCTGTCTGTCTGTCTGTCTGTCTGTCTATCTATCTATCTATCTATCTGTCAGTCATGGTTTTGAACTCAGGGCCAGTGCTTTTTTGGCTCCAGGCTACCACTTTGAGCCACAGCACCACTTCTGGTTCTTTTCTTTTCTTTTCTTTTCCTTTCCTCTCTCTTTCTTTCTTTCTTTCTTTCTTTCTTTCTTTCTTTCTTTCTTTCTTTCTTTCTTTCTTTCTTTCTTTCTTTCTTTCTTTCTTTCTTTCTGCCAGTCTGGGCTTGAGCTGAGGCTAGAGCTCTACCACTTGAGCCTCAGCACCACTTCCGGCTTTTTAAAAAAATTTATATATATATATATATGGTACCAAGGAATCAAACCCTGGTCTTTGTGCATGCTAGACAAGCACTCTACCACTAGGCCAAACTCCGGGCCCCACTTCTGGTTTTCTGGTGGTTAATTGGAGATGACTCTCACAGGAAGTGACACTGTGGCTCAAGGAGTAGGGTGGTAGCCTTGAGCTGAAGAGCTCAGGGACAAGGCCCAGGCCCAGAGTTAAAGTCCCACAAACCGACAAAAAAAAGAAAAAAAAGTTTCACAGACTTTCCTGTCTGGTGCCAGCTTTAACCCTAGGTCTCTGAATACAAGGCACATGCTCTATGACCTTGAGCTATAGCCAACCCTCTGCAGCCTTTTTTTTTTCCTTTTTTTAAATGTTGGCTTGTTGCCAAATGACTTTCTCTCTCCTAGGTTGTTGTTGTTGGTGGTGGTGGTGGTGGTGGTGTATGTGTGTATGTGTGTGTGGTGCCAGTGTGTGCCAATCCTGGGGATTGAGCTCAGGGCCTGAACACTGTCCTCGGGCTTTCTCAAGGCTAGCACTCCACCACTTGAGCCACAGCACCACGTTTGGCTTTTTTTATATGGTACTAAGGAATCAAAACTGAGTGTTCGTGCATGTTAGGCAAGCAGTCTACCACTAGGCCAAACTCCCAGTCCCTCTCTCCTAGTTCTTTATTCAGATTTTAGGGAGAGTTTCTGATGAACTCAGCTAATTTTTCGAGTCCAGTGCCCATCCCTGAGCTCCTTGCTTACAGCTGCCCAGGGCTACAGGGTAAGACAGAAATGCAAGCTGAAGTCTTGATGTGGAACACTGGGTTTCTCCCTTAACTGGTGCAGGCTCAGACCTGCCCCAGCATAGGCTTGGGAGGCAGGGAGGTGTGGGGGGATGGCTGCTGGCTCACTGTCCTATCTTTCCTGGCAGCACTGATGTTTTCATCTGCACAAGCCCCATCAAGATGTTCAAGTACTGTCCCTACGAGAAGGTAAGGTGTGTGTTTTGCTCCGGGCTGGCAATATGTTCCCTGGGCATCCCAGGCAAGGGCTGCTATGCTGGAAGGAAAGGCATGAGCTGGTGAACTGGGGCTCCCTCCCCACACCCCTGTCAGCAGCTCTGCTCTGGGGCAGACTCCAGCATCAGCCTAGGTGGGGCGCATGCTTCATAGGAAGGTATCTTTCTTGTTCATCAGACACACCTGGCCCAGAACGAGGCAGCAGAAGGGGAGGCAAGGGAGGGCCTAGAGGCTCATAGACATCTTTAGATGAAAAGCCCACACCCCCTTTTTTGTGGTAATGGGGATAAACTCAGGGCCTGGCATATTCTAGGCTGGGGCTCCACTCTGAACTATATCCTTAGCCCTGTATGAAAAGACTCACCAAAGTCAAGGATAGTGGTGCATGCCTCAAATCCCAGAACTCAGGAGGCTAAGGCAGGAGGATGGAACTTGAATTCTAGGATAACCAGGGCCAGATTGCATGATCGTATCTTAAAAAAAAAAAAAAAAAGAAAATCTGATCAAGGATGATTGGCCAAAGTTCATTTTGCTACATGCATACTTTTTTTTTTTTTTTTTTTTTGCCAGTCCTGGACCTGAGCTCAGGGCCTGAGCACTATCCTTGGACTTACTCAAGGATAGAGCTCTACCACTTGAGCCACCACACCACTTCTGGCTTTTTCTATGTATGTGGTACCAAGGAATTGAACCCGGGTCTTCGTGCATACTAGACAGGTACTCTACCACTAGGCCAAACTCCCGGCCCTTTTTTTGTTTTGCCACCAGTCCTGGGCTTGAGGTCAGGGCCTGAGCACTGTCCTTGGACTTTCTCAAGGCTAGAGTTCTACCTCATGAGCCTTTGTACCACTTCCGGATTTTTCTATGTATGAGGAATCAAATCTAGGTCTTTGTGCATGCTAGGCAAGCACTGTACCACTCGGCCAAACTCCCAGCCCTACATGCATACTTTTTTGTCTTATGAAGAAGTGGAATTATAGGAAATGGAGACCTTTCTGGAAATTGAGAAGCTGTAGTTATGGGGTCTAGAGGCAAGGTCTATAATCTAGCAGGAGGGGTGCAAGGATGAAGGACTCTGCAGGGTATCCCAATAGCTGCTCCCCAGTCCACCTAGACCTCCCCCTGCTCAGGGGTTAAAACTTTAAAGAAAAAATTCTGCTGAGTATCTCCACCCTCCCTTCCTCCTACCTCCACACTCAGTGGAGGCAGTGCCTCTCCATGCCTCTGTGAGGAGGGAACTCCTACTTAGGGCAGCAATTTCAGGATCATGCTAGAGCCCAGTGCCTAAGCCCTCACCACTCCCATCCCCTTTGACCCCTGTGAAGAGTCTGATCCATAGTTCAGAGTCCACTTTCTCCCATCTATGCAAGCATAGATGGTAGTTTCACATATCTCCCATGACATCTTCATCTTTAGGTGACTCATACCTATCACAGTTGTCAGTGCTGTGGGAACAGCATTGTGCAGTATTATTTAGGGAGTAATGAGGAGTCTGCACATGTTCAGCACACATGCAGTTTGGGTCTGTGGTTGCCAAAGTGTGTGGATGAGGCAGGACTGCATTTACTGGAGTGAGATTGGCAGCTGGTTTCCACTCACCCAGTCCTGTGGATTTGTACAGTAGTGACCTCCCTTTAAAAATATCTATGCAAAGAAAACAGATGACACTACGCAAAAGGAAATATACTTATTCATGGGCGTATATTAGGGTAATCCTGCTGTATATCACCTCTAAAACAACAGTAAAGTAAATTGGGGGAAAAATACCTATGCAAGCCAGGTGCCAGTGGCCCACATCTGTAATAATCCTAGCTACTCTGGAGCTGAGATCTGAGGGTCATGATTCAAAACCAGCATAGTCTGTGAGCTTCTTATCTCCAATTAACCAGCAAAAAGCTAGAATTAGAGATATAACTAGAGTGGTAGAGCATCAGCTTTGAATGAAAAAGCCAAGTCAGAATGTGAGGCTCTGAATCAAGGTCAAGGTCAATTACCAGGACATACATAAAAAATACCTATGCAGTTGCTGTAATCCTGGCTACTCAGAAGGCTGAGAGCTGAGGATCATGGTTTGAAGCCATCCGAGGCAGGAAAAGTCCATAAGACTCTTATCTTCAATTAACCATCAAAAAGCCAGAAACAGAGCTTGTAGTTCAAGTGGTGGAGTGCTTAAACAAAGAAGTATAGGTCTGAAGTACAAGCCCTACAGCAGACAGGTAGACAGACAGACAGACAGACAGACACACACACACACACACACATCTATCCAAATTCCTGACCTGTCTTCATGGCCTGTTTGCCCCTCTCCAACCACAGTGCTCCTCATCCTTTTGCTCCTATGTTATCACCCTGTTTAAATGCCTCCTTCAATTCTAGACCACCAAATCTAACATACCTTCCCAGTTCTGTCTCCTGGCCTTTGTTCTTTGTGTATCACCCAGCACCACTGGGATGATCATGTGACTTCATCTCTAACATCTGTGAGGGTGGTGACTGGCCTTCCTGTTCCCCAGAGCAGGGCCAGTCATGGGGAACACTGGGTATTTCATTGTTTAATGTGTTCAACTAGAGAGTTGTCATAAAAATGCTTCTCTTTATTTGAAACTTTATTCTGCCAGGAACTCTTTTCATTATGACTTCTACACTTACAGCTGCTCCCTGGGAGAAAGGCATGCTTTTATGATTTGATAAAGAAATGGAGACCCAGATTGTGAAGACAGCTCATTCAATGGGCCTAACAATGACACGGCCGGCAGGGCCAGTCTGCATCTGCCACCCTGAGCTGGGCCCTCAGCTGCCATCTCCTGCAAGCAGTACATGTTAGCTGGACAGGAAGCAGCACATGAGAGAAGGAGGTGACAGTCAGCAAGGGCTTTAACCTGAACACAGTATGGTTAGTTAGAAGGATGCTGGTTTGTTTAGAGAAACAAAAGGAAACTTGAAGAAGCAGGCCTCAGACAGAGGAACTAAAACTATAGAGCATCTAGGTGTCCAGGCGAAGAGGCATGCAGGACCCTGGGATCACATGGATCTCCATGAGTGCCTTTTGTCACCAAGGTTCACATTCCAGAGAGAATCTAACTTGTGATTTTCCCAGTCTCCCATCATATGAGGCATCTTTGGGTTGAATATGGATGCCTCCCCCTACAGCCCAGGGATGGATTGAGTCCCCACTCAATCCACACTGTGGGCATGGAAACCCAAGGAGGGACAGGAAGGAGCTCAGAGGTCCTGTCAGGTTCCTACACGGCAGACTAGAACAGTGTCACCCAAATAAAAGAAAAAGCAGCAGAAACCCATGTCTACACTCCTGCCACCTAGAGGAAGGAATGCTGCTAGCAGGCAACATGTTCTTTTCAGGTACCCATTAATAGCACATGCATTTAAATAAAACTCAAATTTCATATGAATTAATATCCTTTTTCAATCTGATACTATGTTTTTAGTCTTTTTTCTGTCAAATGAAATCTGCTGCTGGTAGATGGTGATGTCTAGTAACTAAGCCTTTGATTAGTACATTGTTAGAGTAACTTCCAAAAATAGGGTCGCATAAAGGAAGGGAGGACTCTGGCAGGAATCACCCAGGAAATCATATGTTTCCCACTACAGCACTGGTTAGAGTCTTCAGTTCCCACCAGGGACCATGCCGGGCCACATAGGGTCACGTGGTGGAGGAAACAGGACACTAAACAAGGTCATGAAGACAGGAGAATATGCAGTGGATTTGAGGAGCTCTGGATTGGGTTTTGCTGGATTGTCTTGGCAGCCTGGACTACTGGGACTGACTGAAAGGGGCAATTGGGTTAGGGCCAGACTACATGTGTTAACTTCTTCACAGTCTCCTATCCATCTGCTTCCTTACTCACCCATCCCAGACACCACTCATACACAAGCAGACAGGTCTCCTTGGCTGGTGGTGGCTGAGGGAGGAAGCTGTTCACAGCTCCCCTGTACCATGCCTGGGGCTAGTCTCAGGACCTGTATGTCAGGATGTGTTGCCCCCATGGTAGCCTGGTTCATACTCAAGATTCCAGGCTGCTCACAGAGCTCCAGGGTCAGCTCTGCCCACGGAGATCATCTGGCATCATAAATGTGTTTATGCGTGGGATGTCTCTGGGGCTGATTTTTCTTTAAAGGCATGGTTGCAGACCAGGAACCCATCCCCACAGCTGCTAGCTCATCCTCAGCCACAGGATGTGAGTCAGGGTGGGGCTCTATCCAGGCATCAGACCTTCCTTCTGCCTAAAGCATTTCCCCTCAGACTTGAGGTTTGCAGCTGACTGGCAGATACCACATTGACAGGTGTGCAGGCATCTGAGGTGCACACAGCCTTCACAGCAGCCTTACTGAGTGAGACTGCCCTACCCTATCTCATAGATGAGAAAACGGAGGCATGGAGTGGGGGGAGTTGCTAAGCCACTTGCTCATGATCAGCAGCAGGAAGCAATGAGCCAAGACCAAAGACCCCTTGTTCCCTGGGCCTCATCACATCTCTCCTTGGGCTCCTCCTGACCCGGAACAGAAGCAGCATGACTTTTGCTTTATTTCCTTCCAAAAGAAAAACTTTTAAACTCTATGGCAAGGTGTTATATGCAGGTGTGCCATTATTTTTTCCCTGTCCTTTTAGTACAGTGAAGAGATGATGGTGCACCAAGTGGGGGCTGGGTGGGAGGGGAGCATGTTCTGGTGCTTTGAAGGCTGGCTTCCAGGTGACGTGTCTGCCAGCGTCTGCTTTGGTTTTAAGAATAAATGTTAAAAATTCCCACCCCCTACTTGAACCTCTTCCTTTCATCTCAAATAGGAATGTAGGCCAGCTTCTAAACTTAGAAAGATAATGAATCCAGGGCGGTGTGGGGGGGTGGAGAAGGTGAAACTCAATGGTAGAACATTTGCCTATACCTGAAGACAAAGATAATGAATTAAAGTCCCTTCTACATTTTACCCCCACTGCTCCCAGGTTACCGACTTGTGGAAAGACATGTGTTCATAGATCCAGGTCAGCCTTGAACCATTTAAAGAAGCCATAGGTTCTCTCAGGGATTGGGGTCAGAGTCACACTGCCTGCAATGCGGAGGTTCACCTGCTGGGACTGCCTGCACCCTCACATTGTGGCTTATGGTGGGCTTTGCGTTCATACCACTTGTCTATGTCCAATCACTTTATAAAGAGAAGAGTTTCTTACTTTGACTCACAGTTCTGGAGGCTGACAAGTCCAAGATGAGGCTGCTGGCATCTGCTCAGCATGTAATGAGGCCTTGAAGTCTTCAACCCTTGGAGAAAGCAAAAGAGCAATCCTATGTCAGGATAGCTAATCTATTCTTGAGAGTGTGTGAACTGACTACCTCAGACTGTGGTCTCCATTCTTTTTTTTTTTTTTTGCCAGTCCTGGGCTTGAGCTCAGGGCCTGAGCACTGTCCTTGGACTTTCTCAAGGCTAGAGCTCTACCACTTGAGCCTCAGCACCACTTCCGGCTTTTTTCTACATATGTGGTACCGAGGAATCGAACCTGGGTCTTCATGCATGCTAGGCAAGCACTTTAACCACTAGGCCAAACTCCTGGCCCCTGTGGTCTCCATTCTTAAGACTCCACCCTGAGCCACACGACCCCAGGCCCTGCCTCCTACAAGCTCCACCCCCAGAAACCCCTCCCACAGACCTCACTTCCCACAGACCCTGTCCCCTGGACCCCCACCATTGCCTCACCTGAGACTTAAGCCTCAGCCTGACTTTTAGTGGGACAGACCTTCAACCTATAGCTCCAATATTTATTTATTTATTATTTTTGCCAGTCCTGGGCTTGAGCTCAGGGCCTGAGCACTGTCCTTGGGCTTTCTCAAAGCTAGAGCTCTACCACTTGAATCACAGCACCACTTCTGGCCTTTTCTGTATATGTGGTACCAAGGAATGGAACCCAGGGCTTATGCATGCAAGGAAAGCACCATACCACTAGGCCATGCTCCCAGCCCTTTTATTTCCTCTTGTGCTGGCACTGAGTCTTGAACTCAGGGTTTGGCTTTGTCCCTTAGCTTCTCCACTCAAGGCTGGCACTCTACCATTTAAGTCCAATCTGCACTTCTGGCTTTTTAGTGGTGAACTAGAGGTAGAGTCTAATGGACTTTCTTGCCTGGGCTGGCTATAGATTGTGATCCTAAGATCTCAGTCTCCTGAGTAGCAAAGGATTACAGGTAGGAGCCACTGGTACCCGTCATAGTGTTCCATTTTTAAGATGGTTCCAGATTTACCATCCTCCTGAGTATTAGGATTACAGGTATGGCCACCTAGAACACCTGGCATTTAACAGTGTCTTGAAGTTGCGGATTCTTAGCTTTTATACTGAGGTCTGGATTTCAGCAGTGACTCTACTTTAACCATAGACCATGGATAACAGCTGCGACCTCTGAGTACCTGAACAATTTTCCTCACAGCCCTCAGTGTTGGCCCCCTTCCTTCCCTGGTCAGTGCTGAGGTCCTAGGCTGACCCCTCCACATGTCTGATGTCCTTTTCTTCTCATCTTGTCCTTGCAGTATGCTTGGGTGGAGAAGCACTTAGGCTCTGACTTTCTGGAGCAGATAGTGCTCACCAGAGATAAGACTGTAGTCTCCGCTGACCTTCTCATTGATGACCGGCCAGACATCCTAGGCAAGTGTCTTGTGGCAGGGGGAGGAGCAGGTGGGCTGACCTGGGCCTCATGTACTCTTCCCTTGAGGGCCACCCTCTTGGCTGCCTCCTTGTGCCAGCTGCCCACTCCATCTTGCCAGGTGTTTGTCACATGTCCAGTCTGGAGCTGAAAGCTTGGCTATACAAAGGTCCTGTAATCAAAAGTTGGGGAGCTGTGGTGTTGGTGTCAGCCACTCAAGGCCAGCACTCAAGTGGCTGAGCAGGGCAGACTGGGAATGTGATAAAGGCCCTTCAGCCAAGGTGTGGAGACGGAGTTGCCAACAGTCCCAGAAACCATGTAGAGCAGTTCCTGTATACTGTCCCTCCTGGACACCACACCATCTGCCAGATGGGAGCTTGTGTGAGCCCCACTCGCAGACACGAGTGTGGGGCTCTGGACAGAGGTGCCCCTTTCCCATACAGGAGTGGAGGCCCAGCCCACCTGGGAGCACATCCTCTTCACAGCCTGCCACAACCAGCACCTGCAGCTCAAGCCCCCACGCCGCAGGATGCACTCATGGGCGGACGACTGGAAGGCCATCCTGGATAGCAAGCGGCCCCGCTGAGCCTCCTTTCCTACAGCCTCCACTGGGACCTGTGGAGTCTAGTGCTCTGGACTGGGGGTTCCTTCATAGCCAGGCTGAGGTGACTTCCTGCTGCATGTCCCCTCCCTTCCCCCCAGCCCTACCAGGCCTTAACCTGATCTCAGGGTAGGGCTGGGCACTGGGGAATCCTGGGACAGAGGCAGGTGCTTCCAGGTAGTTCTGATGAGCTCAGCAGCTCCTAGCTGCCAAGGACCTGGCGGGGGGGGGGGAGGGATCATTACAGAAAGGAGCTGAGGCCACTGTTCAGGTATACTGTCAGGGAGGCTCCTCAGTTGTTGGGGTGCCCTGTCCCAGAGTCTGCAGCCCATTAGCAAGGACGGCCAGGAACACGATGTTGGACATGAGTTCCCTCCAGTGGGCAGGAGCCCTCACTAGGGTCCCTCGCCTGCCTACCATCTCATCCGCTCTCGCCACCTGGTCCATCATATATCAGCACACTCAACAGCTTCCAATGGCCCCCAGGCTCTATGCTGGGGGTGATGCTGTCCTGCCTGTGGACCAGTACCAGAGCGTTTCCTTTCCTGTCTCCAGACTCCATACAGGGCCCAGCAGGAGTCAGCAGGTTTGATGTTCAATGAACGCATGAGAAATAAATTCTGTCCACATGTAACCTTATGTTTCGGCCTCTTCTATCCTCAACATCTTCTAGTATATACCCCCTAAGGAACTATGTCACAGGAGTGTCTGGGGTGGGGATTCTACACCACCGGGGGCTAGACTAAGGGGTAAAGTCCTGCCCTTGCACAGGATGCCAAATGGGGCCAAGGCAAGATGGTCCTGAGGTTGGTAGAGCTATTGCCCATAGATTGTTAGGCCCTACCCTGCTTTTAAGCACCTTTCTATAAACAAGGCACTCCTTTATCCCCTTTTTGACCATATAGGTCTAAGTCGGTCCTATCCTCTGTGTTCCCAAGGCCAAGGAAAGATGGGCCTGGGTGCTAACCTTGAGCATTTCAGCTCCAGGCTACTGCCTTACCCCTTGAGTCACAGAGTCACTTCTGGTTTCTAGTGGTTAATTGGAGATGAATCTCAAGGTCTTTAGTACTCGGGCTGGCTTTGAACCGAGATCCTCAGATCTCAGCCCCCTGAGTTGCTAGGATTACAGGTGTGAGCCACTGCACCCCGCAGGCTCTTTTTGACTCCTGGTAAAAGACAACCTGAACCAGCTGCTGCCCCAAACTGGCCTCAGACTTATAGCTCTCTTATCTTTGCCTCCTTAAGTACTAGAACTACAGACATGTGCCACTACACACAGTTCCTGATGTCTTCTTGAGCTCTGCGGGCCAGGATCCTTGAAGAGCATCTAGATTGCCCACACTGCTAAGGTGTCCCGTGTCTGGGCTCTCTGGGAAAGCTGTATGACAGCAACACCATAACAAGCACTCCTAGGGCTGCCTGGGGGCGGGGCAAGTTGGAGAGAATACAGAGGAAGGTTGTTGGCCCAGATTTCATAGTTTTCCAGCTGGGAGTCTCCAGAGTTTAGGATGGGCAGCCCCAGCTCAGGGAGAGGGGCCCCTCTGGGTTTGGGCAGCCCCACCTCTTCACAGTACCACCTGATTTAGCACTACTGTGGCCTTTTCCCCAGTGAGGAGTGTCTACAGGTCTCTGACTAGCAGTATACGGCACTGTACCAGGTGATCAGAAGCCACCAGGCCCAGGGCAGAGTCTGGGGCCCTGGGAGGAAGCCATGCCTCCAAGTCCTGGCTCTCCAGCTTGCTCTGGAGACCTTCTGTTGATGTGACACAGGCTGTCACTCATGAGCCTTCCTTGCCCAGGGCCAGGAGATGGTGTGATGTACAAGATGACTGAGTCATTTCCTGTGATTGCTGCTGGCTAGACTGGATTCTCCCCCATCACCTGCCATCACCTCTCCTGTGTGACTCTCCCAGTCCCTGTGCAAAGCCCCCAGGTCACAGAGTGCCAAATCTCCATACTCAGGGACCCTCCCAGGGTTAGCAGCCTCTGGCTGTGGCAGTGATGGCATTTTCTGCAGGGAGGAGGTATGGGAGGGGCTCAGTCCCATAGCCCTTGTGGTAAACCTGAGGACATAGCAGTGAATGAGAGCACTCCAGCCCTACCTTGAAAACTACAGAACTCCCATTTATATCACGGGGCTTATTTCATCGCTTAAAGCAGTTCTGCTGGGGAGGGAGGGGTATTCAGCTTCTTCTGGGTTTCTGCTCCCCTCCCCCTACCCGGTGGAGACCCCCATTGTTTTCTCATAGTCCTCATAACATGCTGGGAACACCTAAGGGCGGGTACTGAGAGGTTCAGGACTCCCTCTGTCCACTCTCAACCAGCAGCAGTCCACTCTCTCAGGGCCATCTTTTCTGGCCAGCAGCCCTGTTCTGATTCCCTGAGCTCCCAGCCCCCCATGAGGTCTTTGATGGGTGCTGGGTGGCCTGCTGCAGTGACACCGAACAGATTTAAAAGCAGCCCACGCTCACTGAATTTATTTGCTGCTTGCTCAGGTGGAATTGCTCACCTGAAGCAGACTGGAGCTGCAGGGGAGCCTGGCAGGAGGTTCAGTGGGGGCAGAGTGGCAAGGCATCTCCAGGATGCTCCTGTCTGTCCTCAGTGCTCCTGCCACCCTCTTGATTCCATGCACAGCAGCTGAAGAGCTGAATCTTCCCATGTGATAGTACCTGGTTGAAATGAAGTTACTTTACCCGCCAATAAGGAAGCGTGTGCTTCGCCGCAGACTCGGTTTAGAAATTTACTTGTAGAGCAGGCATTGGAAGCTTGGTTTTGTCTGAGGCTGTATCCCTTGCCTGGTGCAACCTGGCTGGCTTCTTGGAGCCTCTTCTCCTCCTGACTATCCTGCTTCATCCCAATGAAGTCATTGGAAAAATCTCTAGAACCAGAACTTCTAAAGGGAGAGAGATGGGGAGCAGGCCATGAAAGCAGGTGCAGGGAACGGGTCAGATGCCCGGCCACACACCTAGGACCCATACCTCTACCCCTCTGTCTTGACAGATGGCACAGACACCTCTCAATCCTACTCCCCACCTGTACCCAGCAATTGTGCACCCACCCCTCCATTCCTGCCTGCTATTCTGAGTTACATCCTTGAGAATGGACCCAAGAAGTCCAAGGGAATGGGGGTTCTGTGACTTCCACTGCTAATGGCCTCACCCTTATCCCTGTGAGTCTGCCAAGGGACCTGACCTCTTCCTAGCCTTCAGTAGTGTGTTGTCCCGGTGCAGGGTAGTGGGGGGAGAGTATGTCCTGGCATGGACAGGTACAGCACAAGTCACTTCCATAGGGGCCTGTGGGCATTCCCCTGCTCAGACTCCTCCAGACCCCAGAGACTCCATCTTGGCAAGGGAGGGCAACTCTTCCTTCCCCTGGGTACAGGGCCCCAGGTCTTGCAGCATTGAGCAGACAGCACTGTGGGCTCTGAGGAAAAACACGAGGATGGTCAGCCCTTCCCAGGATGGCCAGGTCCCTGGGTAATGGACATGCTCCACTTTCCTCACCTATGTCCTCACAAGAGTCCACAGACAAGCTCAGCAGACTGATATCTGAGGATCTTGTTTCGGAGTCAGCCCCAGAAGATAAATCTGTGAGACTTTTATCTCCAATTAAGCAGGAAAAAACCCCAACAAAACAAAACAACAAACCCAGAAATGATAGAGTGCCAGCCTTGAATGAAAAAGCCAAGGAGGAGTGCAAGACCCTAAGTTCAAGCCCTGGTACCATCACCCTCCCCTGCCTAAAAACAGAGCCACAGACAGCATTGTTCCTCCATGGAGAAGGGCTTGGACAGGGCCAGCAGCTGTGCAAGCCACATCGAGCTTCAGACCCAACTCATGTCTTGCTCTGTATTTTTCTTTCACCACATGGCCTTTTCTTCAGACTTTGTGTGCAGGGCAATGTACAAAGACAGGCACTGGGCCTCCTATGGTGGGGTGGAGCCTTCCTGCCGGGCCTCCTCCTCACTTCTCTGCACTAGGGGCAATGCAGATTCCCCCAGCTGCTACAGCCCCTCAGTGTGATGGAACACCACACATACAGGGATAACCAGGGGTATCCTGTCCTCTGGAAGCAGGGGATAGACTCTCCAATCAACTCTTCTGAGCTCTCTCCCTCTCTCTATGTCTCTGTCTCTGTCTCTCTCTCTGACTCTCTCTGTCTCTCTGTCCCAGGGCTTGAACTCAGGGCCTGGGCACTGTCCCTGAGCTTTTGCTCAAGGCTAGCACTCTACCATTTGAGCCATAGCACCGACTTTTTTGGGTTATATGGTACCGAGGAATGGAACCCAGGGCTTCACACATGCTAGGCAAGCACTCTATCACTAAGCCATATTCTCAGCCCTGAGCTTTTCTTATATCAATTGTTAAAGACTTCATGTCTCTAGCTCTGCTTGCTCTGTCTCCCAAGAGGTGAAGACACTGCAGGACTTCTAGCTTGTGTACATGGGATCTGGGTATGTCATCAATAAGGATGACCCAGGGCCTGGACAAGTGCTCCACCACTGAGCCACATCTCTAGCCCCACTAACAGCATTTTTACATCTTTGGTTTAATGATGGAGTCTTATATGATCTGTTGTGTGGCTGCAAGTCTCTGCAAATGATATAGCCTTATTCACAAGGAATCCAGATGCCAGGGAACAGGGAGAGAGGCCTTAGATTGGCTCAGCCTCACCTTCTACTCAGGGCTGAGGCCACAGCCTCCATTGGCTCACCTACCTGTGGCACACAGGAGGTAGTTCCACTGTGTGCAAGGAGCAGATATGGACTTAAAGCTACTGGCACAAACAGATATTAGGACTCTGCTTCTATGCCAGAGCCTTATGGTGAAATGGGCACATCATGAATGTGTCTGCCTAGTGTGATGGCTCACGCCTGTAATCTTAACAACTCAATAGGCAAAGATAGATAGGCAAGTTCACAGTTCTAAGCCACCCAGGAAAATGCCAGCAAGAGCCCCATCTCAATCAACAGAGCTGGATAGGATGGTGCACATTTTTTTTGTGTGTGTGGGGGGCTTGAACTCTGGGCCTGAGCTTTTCAGCTCAAGGCTACCGGCCTACCCCTGGATCCACAGCCCCAGTCTCTTCATCTTCAGTGCACAGACTGGCTTTGAACCTCCATCCTCAGATCTCAGCCTCCTGAGTAGCTAGGATTATAGGCGTGAGCCACAGCGCCGGGGTAGGATGGTGCAAATTTATCGCAGCTACAGGGGAGGCATAAACATAAACAGGATTGTGGTTTAAAGGCCTTGAGGCTAGTCACGAGCCGCTAGCCGTCAGTCATCAGGCTAGGCTAGCCTCCAGGCTAGACTAGCCGCTCGCCACCAGGCACGAGTCTAGGCTAGGCCAGGCTAGGTTAGCCTCTAGGCTAGGCTAGCTGCTACCCACTAGGCATTCGACTAGGTTAAGTAGCTGCTAGGTGCTAGGTGCTCAGCTAGCCTCTAAGCTAGGCTAGCCACTAGCTGCGAGCCACTTGAGCATAAATATGAGATCCTATTTTAAAAAATAACAAAAGCAGGGCCGGGAGTTTGGCCTAGTGGTAGAGTGCTTGCCTAGCATGCACAAAGGTCTGGTTTCGATTCCTCGGTATCACATACATAGAAAAAAGCTGGAAGTGGTGCTGCGGCTCAAGGGGTAGAGCTCTAACCTTGAGAAAGCCTAAGGGCAGTGGTCAGGCCCTGAGTTCAAGCCCCAGGAATAGCAAAGACAAGAAAACAAGAAATGGTGGAGAGGGTACCTGAGTTCAAGCCTCAGTACTCCCACAAAAAAAAAAATGGGGGCCGGGAATTTGGCCCAGTGGTAGAGTGCTTGCCTAGCACGCACAGAGGCCGGAGTTCGATTCCTCGGTACCACACACATAGAAAAAAAAGCCGGAAGTGGTGCTCAAGTGGTAGAGTTCTAGCCTTGAGAAAGTCCAAGGACAGTGCTCAGGTCCTAAGCTTAAGCCCAGGACTGGCAATAAAAAAAAAAATGGAAAGGAAGGGGGACAGGAAAGATGAGAGGGAGGAAAGAAATAGGAAAAACTGTTCTAGATTCCTTTCAGGCTCCTGGTTTGGTCACTAGGTGGCAGCCTAATCCCTTCAATGGTATGTTGAGGATGCTGGAATGGGGTATGGGTGGCACTGGCAGAGGTTGCACTATGGAGAAAGGAAGCTCCTTCCTTAGATTGTGGACAAGGCCCCTACAGGCTGTGAGTGTCAGACAGGCAGTGGTCCAGCTTGCCGAGGTGGGAGACTCAGCAGATTTCTTTTCCAGGATGTTCTCATAAGACTTAACAGAGTCATGGGATGGGAATGTGGCCTAGTGGTAGAGTGCTTGCCTAGCATGCATAAAGGCCTTGGGTTTGATTCCTCAGAAACCCATAAACAGAAAAAGCCAGAAAGTGGCATTGTGGCTCAAGTGGTAGAGCGCTAGTCTGGAGCAAAAGCTCAGGCACAGTGCCCAGACCCTGATTTCAAGCTCTGAAAAGGTCATTCTGATGGGGTGTAGTGGCTCAGGCCTGTAATCCTACCTACTTAAGAGGCAGAGATTAGGAGATAGTAGTCTGAGGCCAACCTCCCTGTAAAAGTGCATGAGCCCATCTAAACTAATGGCACAGTGTTGTGGCACACGTCTGACATGCCCTATGACATGGGAAGTTCGTAGGCTCACAGCTCAAGTAGTCATAAAGTGAGACCTTTATGGCTCATATCTGCAATCCTAGCTGCTCAAGAGGCTAAGATTTGAAGATTGTACTTTGAAGCCAGGTGGGGGAGGAAAATCCCAGAACACCAAAAAGCTATGGCTCAAATTGTAGAATGACAGCCTTGAGTGCAAAAGCTAAGTGACAGTGCCCAGGCCCCAAGTTCAAGCCCCTGTAGCAGCACACATACATGTTCAAGCGTGTATACACACACACACACACACACACAGACACACACACACACACACACACACACACCATCACCACCACCACCAATACCACAACAACAATAACAAAATGTAAGCTAATATGTGCTAATGCCACAGTGAAAGGACTTTTCTGGTTTTGACAGTGCACCAGGATCCTTTCCTACACTCAATGCATGGCTCTCATTCACTAGGCAGGCTTCCACTGAAAATATAGCACCAGCCTATAAAATGCTTTTTAATTTTTTTAAATTTATATATACACACAAAAATATACTCTTTTTTTTTTGGCCAGTCCTGGGGCTTGAACTCAGGGCCTAAGCACTGTTCTTGGTCTTTCTCAAGGCTAGCACTTTACCACATGAGCCACAGTGCCACCTCTAGCTCGTGTATGTGGTACCGAGGAATTGAACCCATGTCTTCATGCATGCTAGGTAAGCATGCTACCAGTAGGCCAAACTCCCGGCCTCACATAGTACTCTTGATATATGTATAAAGTAACATATTTTCCTATTTGCTTGTTTTTGCCAGTGCTCAGGGCCTGAGCACTATCCTTGGGCTTTCTCAAGGCTACAACTCTACTATTTGAGCCAAAGCACCACTTCCAGCTTTTTCTATGTATGTGGTATGGAGGAATCAAACTTTGGTCTTTGTGCTTGCTAGGTAAGCACTTTACCACTAGGCCAAATTCCTAGCCCCTGGTTTGTTTTTGGTTTTAAATGTGTGTAAAGGTACTGGGGTTTGAATTCAGGTCCTTGTGCTTTCTGGGCTGGCATTCTGCCACCTAAGCCATGCCTCTAGCCCTGCTTTTTGCTGGTTATTTTGAATATGAAGTCTCACAAACTTTTTTTTTGCCTGAACTGGCTTCAAACTGATCCTCCAGATCTTAGCCTCCTGAGTAGCTGTATGCCACTAGAGCCTTGCCAAAGTGACTCTTACAAATACATAGAAAGAGGGACAGGGAGCAATGGTAGAGAGCTCACCTAGCATGCACAAAGCCCTGCGTTCAATTCCTCAGTACCACACACACACACACACACACACACACACACACACACACACACACAAAGCCGGAAGTGATGCTGTAGCACAAGTGGTAGAATTCTAGCCTTGAGAAAGCCCAAGGACAGTGCCCAGACCCTGAGTTCAATCCCCAGGACTGGCAAAACCCCCAAATCCATAGAAATTGTAAGCAAATTATCGTCCAGTCAATGTCTCTGCAATAGGCACTCTCTCAAATAGACAATTTGAGTGGGAAAAAGATTCTTGATAAAATTTGGCAAAGCTGGCTTGGACTCATATACTGGAGGGCACAAAGGTCAGGAATAAAGTCTTTTTAAAATTTAGAGAGAAATATGTGAGAGAAGATGTGGCTTGTGATACAAAGTCTAGAAATTTCACCTTGCTTTGCTACTCCAGCTGGCAAGATTTTCCTCTTTAGTGAAATGTTGGGTAATCAAGCCATGATGTACCGATGCTGTTTATGGACAAAGCCACTGGATGGCATCAAAGGACTAGCTCTAACTCCCTGGAGTCTCCGAGTGATTCTCCCTGCCACCCTCCTTTCCTGTAGTCCTCCCCCTGCCCCCCTCCTCCGCCCCATGGCTGAACCAGATTCACTCCCCTCCTCCCATTCTGTAGCTTCCAACCACCAGCATGCCTTTCTGATTCTATAATCCCTTCCGCAAGCTCCCCAGAGGCAGAGCTCAAGGACCTCGGGAATGAACCACATCAGCTCTTTCCTCACCTGAATGACTTAAGTGTAGGGAGAGAGGCAAAGGTTGGGGAAAATGCAGGAGCTCAAAGACCTCAGGGGTCCTGCTTCCACCGCAGATGGTATCTGCTATGGGACCCCATTCTACAAGCGTGTGTGTGTGTGTGTGTGTGTGTGTGTGTGTGTGTGTGCGCGCGCGCAGCGCGCGCACGCACGCACGCACGCATGTGCTATCTTTAGCTAGATGTTCTCTGGGATTCAGCCCTCATCCCTCTCCAGGACCCAGCTCTGTTCACACATTTTGCCACCTCCTGGGCCCACATTGGCATTTGAGTCCTCGGCCTCTAATTAAACAGTGCACACTACTCATCTTCCACATGTCAACCCCATACCCAGCCCACAGCCTGTTGCTTTCTTTTCCAGTTTATCTCAGGCTTCTTCTACCTTCAGGGATCTGTGATCTGTCTTTCTGTAAAGTCCCCACCAGCTGCCTCAGCCTGGGACAGCTGCCTTCTGATGTCAGATAGCAGCAATTCCACATGGAGTGCAGGAGTGAAAATGACTGTTGAATGCAAGGGGGTGGCCAGAGAGAAGGGAAAGGGCCCCACACTGATGGAACCCATGCAGGATGATGTGCTAAGACATCACTAACCCTCTCAAGAGACTGAGAGGCAAAGACAGACTGGTTTTCCTTTTGTGAAAACTGCTAGACAGAAAGCGGAGTCCAGGACCAGCTCATGTCCAAAGCCCAACACAGCTGGATCTGAGCCTCTAGGACTGAGGACAGAAGGATGCCTGGCACACTCACAAACAGGTACCAAGGATACTCAGAACACCCACAAATAGAGAGGGATGGAGAGGCAGAGCAACTCACCCCGATTGTCCCCCTCCCACAAATTCCTCAGAAGGATAGAAAAATAGATATTTGAAACTCATTGGAAAACAGGAATGCTGTCCTTGGGGAACCAGATACATTCTAGCAGGTGAAAGGAGCTGAGAAGAGGGAACCAAAAGGGAGAGGTGGCTCATGCTAAGAAGAGAGGGTCTCCAGGCCCCAGGACAGAGATGGGATCAAGAAAGCCCCCAAAGAATACCTCTGTTGGCCAACTTTGTGTCACTATAGCAAAATACCTAGGATATAATCATCTTAGACATCAAAGTAAACTTAAACATTAGAGGTTTACTTTTGTCCAGGGATACAGTGGGTTGTAGACCAGGGGTAACAACGGCCTCATTGTTCTTGGGCCAGTGGTAAAGCAGCACATCAGAGCATGGCAGCTGAGAAGTCCTCCTATGAAGTCCTGCCTCCCAAAGGATCCATCATTTCCCAAAAGACAGCATGGCCTGCAACTCACAGGGGATGTTCAAGATCCAGACTACAACACTGTTTCAGGGCTTCTGTAAGGATCACACCAAGCATGCACATGCGTGTACACACACACACACACACACACACACACACACCCCTGGGCCAAGCAGAGGTCACACAGGTATCTGGGTTTTGAGGGAGAAGGAGAAGGTATAAGGGCTTGGCTTAAAGAGGCAAAAATGCTATCACAAAAATAGCCAGAGCAAAAAGGTTTAGTGTCCTGGGCCAAGTAGTAGTGCTTGCCTAGCAAGTACAAAATCCTGAATTCAAATTTCAGTACCACCACCAAAAAAAAGAGAAAAATAGAGAGAGAGAGAGAGAGAGAGAGAGAGAGAGAGAGAGAGAGAGAAAGAGAAAGAGAGAAAGAGAGAAGAAAGAGAGAGGCCTTAGGGCGGTATGACTTACTTGGTAAGACACCTACCTAAATGTGTGAGTCTCTGGGTTCTATCTCCAGCACCATGGAAGTAAGTATATAAACATCCTCAACTATTTATATGGACTGGCCATACTGTTGAAACATTGGAAAAGAACAAATAAAGCTGGTGAGGACAGCGTAATTATCTCTTGGGGAAAGGTGAAGAGAAGCAATGGGAGAGACCAGTGAATTTGTTGGTGCATGCACTACTGCTCCCCTAGAGTTGAATGAGAGGTGGAAGGCCAGGCTGTGGGGCTGGGAGGGGAAGGACAAGGTCACAAGGGAGGCTCCCTCAGTCTGAGGAGGTGATGGGGCAGGGCGGGGGGGGGGGGGAAGGTTGCAGAGCTAAGTGGGAGTTGCCTTCAATTTGAGCATCTCCTAGGTGGTCCCCTCTGCTCTCATGCAGTGAGAGGCAAAAGCTGTTGGCACTTACATTCCACAGAAAGAAAAGGCTGAGATGCACACACAGCTGGTTAATGCTAGTAGGGCCAGGATTTAGACCTTAAACTGCCTATTTCATCTCTCTGCCATCAATGAGTGCTTATGGCTGGAGGTGAAGAACTTTCGAGGTTTCCTGGGCTTGAGCTCAGGGCCTGAGCACTGTCCTTGGACTTTCTCAAGGCTAGAGCTCTACCACTTGAGCCTCAGCACCACTTCCGGCTTTTTTCTATGTATGTGGTACCAAGGAATCGAACCCGGGTCTTCGTGCATGCTAGGCAAGCACTTTAACCACTAGGCCAAACTCCCGGCCCATGATAGACTCTTTAAGGAAGTCTGTGATCAGGAAAACAGGAGACTGATTCTTCTGTGTGTATGTGTGTGCCCATACTGGGGCCTGAACTCAGGACCCACCCACTGTCCCTTAGCTTTTTCACCTAAGGCTAGAACTCTATCATATGTGCCACAGCTCCCCTTCAGGTTTTTTAGTGGTTCATTGGAGAAAAAAATGTCATAGGTTTTTCTGCCTGGGTAGACTTAGAAATGTATAGAATGTAAAGAGAAAAGGCCAGGAGAAATCAACTTTGCTATAGAAACCAGAGTGGATTCCTCAGCAATCCAAACACAGAGGTGCTTAGATCCTCATCTCAGCTTCCTGAATAGTTAGGATTACAGGAGTGAGCTACCTGTGTCTGTCTTGAGAATGGTTCTTTAAAGAAGTCTGTGATCCAGAAAATGGGCAGAAGCACTGCCTGACATGGAGGGATAGATTCCAGGGGCAAGGGAGCAGTGATCTGCATTGGCTGTTTTGATGAGTCAGGAAAGAATTTCTGGTTCTGCTCAGTTTGTCAGATGAGAAGATGAGAGAGAGAGAGAGAGAGAGAGAGAGAGAGAGAGAGAGAGAGAGAGAGAGAGAGGGAGGGAGGGAGGGAGGGAGGGAGGGAGGGAGGGAGGGAGGGAGGGAGGGAGGGAGGGAGGGAGGGAGAGAGAGAGAGAGAGAGAGAGAGAGAGAGAGAGAGAGAGAGAGAGAGAGAGAGAGAGAGAGAGAGAGAGAGAGGTATTCTACTCTTATCACTTGAGCAAATAAGGAACCTGTGTCTAAGACAGGCAATCCAGGCTCCTACAGCAGGTTGTTGCTTGGCCCAAAAAGAGGCTCAACACCTTTGCATCCCACTACCTTGACCACCGCAGCCCAGCAGTCCATACCTGCACCTCTAAGAGGCTGACAATCACCACTTCCTCCACTCTACAGTGTGGCTCTCAGCAGCACCCAGTAGCCTGAGGGACCAAGGAAGACTTCAGCTTCTAGCAAAGGGCTGGACTTGGGTTGATTTTTTAAAGTAATTGTGGTAAAACACACACATAGCATTCTAACTATTCTGAAGTGTATAATTCAGTAGGATCAAGTTTATTCATTCTATTTTTTTTGCCAGTCCTACTTGAACTCAGGGCCTGAGCACTGTCCTTGGCCTTTCTCAAGGCTAGAGCTCTACTACTTGAGCCTCCGCACTGCTTCTGGCTTTTTCTATGTATGTTGTTCTGGGGAATCGAACCTGGGTTTTTGTGCATGCTAGGCAAGCACTCTATCACTAGGCCAAACTCCCGGCCCTCATTCTACTTTTGCATGACCTGGTTCTAGAATTTTCTCATCACCCCAAACCCATTAGCCGTCACTCTTCTACCCCTTACTAGCCAGCCTTCTTGAACTGGGTATGAATTTGCATCTTGTGGAGATTTCTTAAGGTTAGAATTAGGTAATAACCTTTTGTACTTTTTAAATTTTACTTACCATGTCTTCATCTAGATAGATAATAAATAGATTGATAGATCACATATCATGTAATTTATTCCTTTTTACAGTTAAATAATATTCTGTTATTCGGATAGACCACATTCTGCTTTTCCATGTCTCAAGATGACAGTCAGTTGTGTGGCCTCAACCATCTGTGACTGTGAACATTTGTGTGTAGGTTTCAGCTCTGTGGGACAGGTGCTGAAGAGCAGAATTGCTGCAGGGCACCCACCTCTGTATTTGTTTTGCTGAGGAATTCACTCTGGTTTCCATAGCAAAGTGGATTTCTCCTGGCCTTTTCTCTTTACATTCTGTACATTTCTAAAAATTCCCTACTCCCAGCTTCCCACAGCAGCTGAATGAGTCCTTGCTCTTCCTACAGCCCTGAGATCAGATCTCTCCCCTCACTGTCCAAAAATGGCCTCTTGGACTTCCCAACACAGCATCTCTTTCTCAGATTTTCTTCTGTCTGAAATGGATGGGCCCCCATGCTCTGTCTTGCTGCAGGGGGGATCCTGTCTCCTCAAGGAGATCCTGGGGCTTCTGGGAACAACAGGAAAGATCAAGGTTAGAACGTGGCTCCAGAACAGCCAGATAAAGGAGAGATGGCAGATGGCAGAAGCTCTTCTAGGGGTTGAGGTTGAAGTGAGGGTTCTGGGGACTGTCAGATTTGGTGTTTACCTGTTGCCACATCCCCAAGCGAGGGCTTGGAGCCCTGGAAGGTGACAGACATGTGAATGCAGGAAGTTGTTGGAGCTGATGGGTTGCTCTGAGAATGATCTTATTCCAGTGCCGAGTCAACTCACAGGGTAACAAATTAATAGCCCTGGGAATCTACAAGCCAACCTCATAAGGAAGGAAATCCAGGGTTACAGTGAAGTCAGTGACTGGTGTTCCAGCTTTAATCTTGGACTTCAGGGAGGGCTGGGAAGTCCAGAAGGCAAAGTGTGTGTTTGAGGAGTAAGGCAGGGAGGTGGGAGGAGAGGAACTTGGAGGGCTTCCTGAAAGTAGCAAACCCAAGGAGACTGGCTCATACTACCCTATGGGGAGATTCTGACTCCTGGAACCCAGAGATCCAGCTCTGGTCCTGCAAAGCCTGGAAAGAGGAGCAGCAAATGTTCAGGTATCAGGTTCATGGGCTCTGTCCTTTCCTGGGCTCTGCACCCTGGTGTTGAATATTCATGCCTGCTTCCCTGACTTTAGCCCAGGCTGCGTCTGAGCTGCTCTATTTATAAAGCTCTGAGGACGGATGGCTGACAAACATGGTGGAAATTTCAAAATCTAAAAGCCTGATGCCAGCTGTATAGTTTGGAAAACAAGATAACACCAGTGTTCTGTCCCCACCCCCAAGAGAGCAGTGTGAATTGGTTGGAGAGCCAGGTTCTTGGGGCCTCATACATACCCCCCCCCTCCTGCAGTGTGAACCTAGCCAAGGCTCTGTCTTCTCTTGCACTTCACTTTTCGCTGACTGAAAAGAAGCGTTTGCGGTCCATTCTCTCTCATTTAACTTTATCTGATTCAAGAAGTTTTTCTCTTCAGGGAGTGGGGCAGTTTCCTACTCCATCTGCCATCCATTCATGCACCTCAAGTGCAGAAACATGACCTTTTGGACCTGTGCTGTCATCTGTTAAAGAGGAGATGACAAGGCCCTCCCGCCTCACTTACTGCTGGGCTGGGGCCCCAATGTCTTGGTAAAGGACTGTGATGGACACTAGAAGTCTCTTCAACCCCTTCAATGGTACAAGCTTCAGCCCAAATACCAGCTGAGTGGCCAGGGATCAAAAATCCACATTGCTAATGCATGCTGAGGTGTGGCTGGCAGTCTGGGAGGTAGTTTCTGAGCTAGTCCTCCAGGGTGCTTCTGTTTCCCACATTCTCTGCATATGGCTTTGTCTTTGCTCTTAGGTGGGACATGTGACACACTCAGGAGCAATCAAAAGTACAAAGCCATGTCTAAGGTGAGCACAGCAGAGAGAATTAAGTTTCTGCTTTGCTGTCCAGTTCACAGAAAATGCTCAGCTTTCCTCCCACAGAAACTGTGAGATGCAATTGTTGGGATCTTGGCATCTAAGTTTTAGATACCCTGCCATGCTGTCGTGGTAGCCAGCTTCAAAGATGATCAATGTGGGGCAGAGCGCAATTTCTCCCTCAAAAAGTTCTGGCTGGCTGGGATCCAGGACTTTTGAAAAAGTCAGAAGGGAATGTGGAAACTTTGGAGTGGAGTAGTGTGGCCCACGATAGGAGTATGGGAATGACAGCTTCTGTTTCCCAGTAGAAAAGCTGTCATGTCATCAAACCCTACAGCCTCTTTGTGAGAGGAAGGTGACACACAAGCCCTCAGGTACAACATGTGTTAGTCTGAGTGGGTCCCTGGAGACCTGCAAAGTGGAGACTCGGCTCATCAAGGCAAATCTCTGTGGCATTAAGCCACAGAAATACAGGGGTTATTTTGTTACTGCAGCATAAAATAACCTCACCTCACTGACATATAACAAAACCAAATGAGAACCCAATGTACCCATTTCATTGTTAGAACACAGCATTGAGTTAACTATCAGCTCTTCTTGCCATACCACTTCCTGCGTCTTAAGTGTGTTGTGCCTAAAAGCAGACCTTGAGACAAGGAATGGAATGGGTGAAGTTTATGTGGGAAGGGATTCCAGAAAGCAATGATGAGAAGAGTGGGAATGGTGAGATGGAGTTGGAAAGGGCACAGGGAGAATGGGCCACTGCTGGGGGGTAACTGGGGTTCAGCCCTTCGAGGGGCCCCTGAGAGACTCTGTATAAAATGTTTCTGGTTCTCTCGATTCACAAAGTAGGGAAACAGATCCATCCGTCAACTGCTGTCAGGCACTATTGTAATCTAGTCATGTTCCCAGGTCTGCTTCCAGGCTCATGGATGCTCTGTGCATATGCCAGTGGTTTTTATTTTTTGTCACTTAAAAGTTGTCATTATAGAGGTGATGTAGAGAAGGGTTACCATTTCATAAGTCAGGTTTTTTCCCTTCTTTCTTTTTATTTTAATGTTGGTACTGGGACTTGAACTCAGGGCCTGGGACTGTTCCTGAGCTTTTTCACTAAGGCTAGTGCTCTACCATTTGAACAAAAACTCCACTTCTCTTTTTTTTTTCTGATTTATTGGAGATGAATCTCATCTCCAATAAAGCCTGGTCTGGCTTTGAACCTTGATCCTCAGATCTCAGCCTCCTTAGTAGCTGGGAATGCAGGCATGAGGTACCAGGACCTGGCTGCTAATGTGTTTCTGAGCCAGGCAGTGATGTGCTCAGGCAGAGACAGGGTTTTCAGGGACAGGACAGGACAGGGCAGAAGGCATCTATTTTATAGACAAGGAGGCAAAGTTCCCAGATGGGAATCTGATCCATGGTAGAGCCCTAGCTCAATCTCTGGCCTGTTCAACTTCCGGGCCTGTGCTCTGGATTGCTGAAGGTCTTGGTGGGAAAAGTACTCGGACACCGGGATGGAAATTCCAGTCTTGTGCTGGAGCTGTTGCTGGGAAGGAATCATGACTCTTTCAGTGTGAGCGGCAGCTCTGCATCTGTGGAAACACCCCACAGGGAGCAACCCAGGACTCAGGCAAACGCTTGGGGAGCTGTGTGGCTGAGAGCTGGATGTCAGCCCATGCATTTGACGTGGGGAGCTGGGCACGTGCCCAATCCCCGCCTTCTCCAGCCCTGGTGTGACGGCAGAGAGTCATAGGAGAGGCCAGCAAGACCCCATCCCTTCCCTACTGCCAAGAGGTACCCTTGGCACAGTCTCTTCTGACTGTCCAGGAAATAGAAGAGACTTCTGAGACATGCTTGACAGATCTTCTATCCCTGGCTGCCTTCCTTAGCTGTGTGACTTTGGGTAGGACACTTTGCCTCTCTGCATTTCAAGTTCTCAACCTTTGTTTTTTTTATTTTATATTTATTTTGAGGTGGGTACTGAGGCTTGAATTTGGGGCCTGGGTGCTATCTCAGCTCTTTTGCTCTAGGATAGCGTTCTATCACTTGAGCCACAATTCTACTTTTGGCATTTTGGGGTTAATGGATGGTAAGAGTCTGGTGAACTTTTCCTGCTTAGGCTATTTGGCTTCAAACTGTAGTCTGGAATGATGAGCCATTTGGACTTCCCCAACCATGACAGCCTTGTGCTAAGGGATTACTGGCAAAGGAGTCAGCCGGATCCAGGTTTAAATCTAGTACTACTCTTGTCCTGGCTATGTAATCTGGTGACTTCATCTCACTAAGCCCAGCTTTCTTCACTGGAAAGCTGACATGTCAGTCTGTTGTGAAGAGTAATGACATCAAGCGTGCTGAAGGGCTGGATTCTCTGAAGTCTCCACTGTTCTCAGTGTCACAGGTGCCTGTGGAGATCTTGGCTCTTCTGCATTGCTGTGTGACGCTGGAGGGGAGAGAAGAAGCAAGATCTCTCTGGGCCCTGATTATAATGCTTGCTCTTGCTATGCCCAGGAGTTTTGCATGGTGTAGAAGGTGTTCTGAGCAAAGCAAGGCATCACAGGGCCACTGAGGAAAGCACAGACAGGGTGAGGGTGGAGTTAGGCACAGCATTCCAATCTGTAGTTCCATCTGACTGCTTTTTTCTTTGTTCATCTTGGTTTTGGTTTTGCTGTTGGGGTTTGAACTAAGGCCTCATGCATGCTAAGCTCACAATGTATTGCTGAATTCTATTCCCAGCTGCCTCAAACTGCCTGTTTGGTGGGCAAAGCTGCTTGCTAAGACTCAGTTAAGAGCAGGAATCCTGGAGATGGGCAGCGCGGCCCCCACCATGCATGGACATTCTGGTTTGCACTGTGCGGTCAGAGGCACTTTTCTGCTTCCTTTCCTACCTCTGATGATTGTTTCTTGTCCCTCTTTCATATGTGCATTGCACACATACTGGGCACATTTGTTTAATACCTTCTAGGCGCCTGAGAGAGGAGTATTCAAGCCGAGATTTCTCAAAAATAATACACCCGGGCTGGGAGTTTGGTCTAGTGGTAGAGTGCTTGCCTAGCATGCACGAAGACCCGGGTTCGATTCCTTGGTACCACATACATAGAAAAAAGCTGGAAGTGGTGCTGAGGCTCAAGTGGTAGAGCTCTAGCCTTAAGAAAGACCAAGGATAGTGCTCAGACCCTGAGCTCAAGCCCAGGACTGGCAAAAAAAATTAATACACTTAAGTTGGAATAAAAAGTATATAAATCAACAATCCCATGTGTCTTAACAGACAGAGCATGGAGAATCATGGACAACTTTCTCCTATCCTGTGCGATGCTGTGGCTCCTCAAGGTTGGGACCCTGGCCTAGTGAGCATCTGTACCCTACTGTTCCCTGTGGTCATAAAAGGCATTTGGATTCAGGGCTCTGAAGACATCATCTAGAGGTCTCTGAAATGATGGAGTGGCAAGAGTGGACTTGGGGCACCAAAACTAAACCAGTTAGGGCTGCTGAAGTTTTTGGAGCCTAGAGTAGGATGTTACTGAACACCACCAGACAGGGGCAGAGGTAAGGACAAAGATGACGAGCTGAGTTCTCTCTCCCACTTTACGCTCTCAGTGATGGAAAGGCCAAGTTCTTGCTCATCCTAGATCTGAGGAGGGAGGAGGCTCTAGCATCACACCCCTGGGCCAGTGGCTGTGAGATTTAAAACAACACTTAAGGGGGTGTCAAGGAAAACAACATTCAAACATACCCACATCCAGAGAATACTGCAAAACTGTGAGGAGGGAAATAGGTGGGTGTGAATACTTACAAGACAGAAAAAAAAAATCTCAAGTCAACAACTGAACATTCTAGTTAAGGAATTAGGAAAACAGCAATAACAACAAAATGAAGGTAGCACAAGAAAAAAAAAGATCAGAGGAGAGATAAATAAGATAGAGACTAAAAAATAAATTAGCAAAACCAAATGTTTCAATGAAATGGTGAACAAAATCGATACATCTTTAGCAAGATTGAGAGACAGACTGAGAGAAAGATAGAGGACTGAAATCAATAATGTTGGAAAAGAAGGCCACAGGTTCTGCTGAAATAGAAAGGAGCACACGAAAATGCTATAAACAATTATCAAAACAAATTGGACACTCAAATGAAAATGGTCATATTCTCTGAAATACACACAAAAAATTTCCAGAAATGGAAAATCTGAATAGACCTCTAACAAGAAAGGAGATTAAATTACTTATCAAAAACATCCTGACCATGAATAGCCCTAGACATGATGGCTTCACTAGAAAATTCCACCAAACATTTAGAGGACAAAAATCAATCCTGTTCAAAAGCTTAAAAAAAAGGAAGAAGAAATATTTTCTGACTTGGAGTCTGAGTAATCTGCAAACCCTGATTATGAAAACCAGCCAAGACTCTACAGAAACTACAGGCTAACATCCCTAATAAATAGCAATGAAAAAAAAAATCCTCCATGGGCTGGAGGTATGGCTCAAGTGGTAGAGCCCCAACCTTGAGCCGAAAAAGCCAAGCAAGAGCGTGAGGAGCCAAATTCAAATCCCAGTATCAGCACAAAATAATGGTTAAAGTAGCTAGCTCCTGTAATCCTAGCTACTCAGGGGGCTGAAAACTGGAGAATCACAGTTCAAAGCCAGACAAGGGAGAAATATCCACAGTGTCTCCATGTCAAATTTATCAGCACTTCCTTGTCTTTTTTCAGTACTGGAGATGGAATGCAGGCCTTACTCATGTCAAGCAAGCTCTCTGCCACTGACCTATACCCCTTGGATAGCAATTTTAATGTCCTATTTAAGAAATCATTGCTAATTAACATAAGCCATATGGCGCACATCTGTAATTCTAGAGTTCCAGGTCAGTCTGGAGAAATGGTAAGACCTTATCTCAGAAACACAAGGGAAGCCAGGAGTACCAGCCCAGAGCTGGTGCTGGGCTTTGGGCCTTCTGACCTCTTTTTTTTCTTTATGTTTTTATTCTTTCTTTTTCTATTTTTAAAATTTTATTCTTGGGCCGGGAGTTTGGCTTAGTGGTAGAGTGCTTGCCTAGAATGCACAAAGAATGTGGTTCAATTCCTTGGTACCACATACCTAGAAAAAACCGGAAGTGGTGCTGTGGCTCAAGTGGTAGAATCTAGACTTGAGAAAGCCCAAAGGCAGTGCTCAGGCCCTGAGTTTAAATCCCAGGACTGGCAGAAACAACAACAACAACAACAACAACAAACTATTCTCCACACCTTTTGACTGTGCTCTCATCTCTGCTCAGGGCTGTGCTCTGTTAATACACTCCTTGAAACTATCAGGCAAGTTCCATTTCTGTAACTGGTTCTGAGAGCATGACTTCTGATCCTCAGTGCCTGGTTCACAGCAGCTTATGCTGCTTTCCCTCCAGCCTGAAACCTGCACCTTGCTCCATAGGGAAGGATGCTCTAATTTATTTCTGTGGACAGGCCTAGATCTGTGATGAGAGATCTTGCTCTGCTCTATCCCCAGTGCAGACTGTGGAGTTCTTGGCAGATCTTGGAGCATTCGATTCATGAAGGGTCCCATGTATGTTGTGTTGTTGTAGACCCAGGAGTATGAGATAAGAATACCCACAGTCTTGGTCTCTTAGTTGTTTAGTTTGTCAAGTCTGGTGCTGGGAATGTGGCTTAGTGATAGAGTGCTTGCCTAGCACGTACGAAGCCCTGGGTTTAATTTCTCCGTACCACATAAACAGAAAAAGCCAGAATTGGTGCTGTGACTCAAGTGATAAGAGTGCTAGCCTTGAGAAAAAGAAGCTCAGGGACAGTGCCCAGGCCCTGAATTCACCCTCCAGGACTGGAAAAAAAGGAGTTACCAGGTCTGGGGAGTAAGGTATGCTGAGATCAATCTATATTCTTCCCAACAAGCCGCACTCCCGAGGAAGAACCTCCTTTCCTAATTTGATCCAAAGAGCTGTATGAAGTCCTAGAGTCTTGTGATGCCCAGGCCTGCTTTTCATTCATTTACACAGGGAACTCCATCCTCCTGCCCATGTTTTCCCTCCCCACTCCCTGAGTACCTTGTCTTTCATAGGTTGCTTTCCCACAGAAGTGCTTGGCTTGGAGGCCCACACCCATCATCCTAGCTATACACGAGGCTGAGAGCTGAGAATCAGTTTAGAGCCAACCTAGCAGGAATGTCCGTGAGATTCTTATCCTCGAACAACCTGCAAAAAGCCAGAAGTGGAAGTGTGGCTCAAATGGTTTTACCTTAAACGAAAACGCTAGAGGATAGCTAGCACCCAGGCCCTAAGTTCAAGCCCCGGAACTGGCATACACACACACACACACACACACACACACACACACACACACACACACCCCTAAAAAAAAACAACAACCAAATAAATGAACAAAAACCAGCAGGACAGGACCTCAAGAGGATCAGGCAGCCTGGACATCAGAGCTTTTGACCTTTCAGATAAGCAAGGGTAGATAAAAGCCAATGATCATAAAGGCCCAGAGAAGCCACTGTTTGGGCAGCTGCAGCAATAATGACCCTGGCTGCAGAGTGTGCTCAAAGTGAACTAACAGGCAATTAGTGCTACAGCATCTCCAGCTCAGCTTGATGCCCATTAGACTCAAGACAGCTTTACCAAATCCTGTCTTAAAAAGCGCTATTTAGTCCATTTAATATAAACTGTTCCTCAAAGAGGGAAAATGTCCCCATGATCCTGGCTGAGAGAGCAGTTTCCAGCTGGAGTTTCCTCCCACACTGGGCAGGAGGGGAGCCAGGCTGGTGACAGGTGGGCAAGGTAGATTGGCGGAGGTGGCAACTCCCTGCCTGTGTATTTCACTCTGTTCCAGGGCCTCTGCCCACCTACTCCTCTAGTATTTTCTATATTTAAAGCCAAAAAAAGAACTGCTGTGGGGGTGATATGAGTTTCCACTTGCACCCAGGGTGATAAAAATCTGGTGGCACTGGGGCTGAAACCCTAGAGTTATAGGTCTGGGTCCTCTATGCATCTGTGACACTGGCTCTAGCCCCGGGCACAGCTTCCTTTCCTTTTCCTATTGAAGAGAAGGTACAGCTGATGTGGCTTTCTTTCTGAGCAGCATTGTAGGATCTCCTCACTAGGTGAGTTTTCCAAATGTTGATACCAAGTTCTGCCCCAGAAGCCTGATCTGTGGTCAGGTGGTCTAAAGCAGGGCCCCAGCTGGGAACTGCACAAGCATTCCTATGTCAGCTTGGGTGGAGACCTGCTAATCCATGTCCTACACGTGTCTTCTCCCAGGAGAGCCAGGTCTTATTTTCCTGTGGGAACATGAGGGCCTCACATCCTATGGGGTATAAACAGGATACTGAATTAGACCTGACACTTGGGTGAGACACCTTGACCAGGGCTTCTCAATTTAAACTCCTGGGTTATGGAAGAATGTATCAGAAGTGCAGATTCCATTGCTGGGTATCAATGGCTCATTGAGCCTGTAATTCTAGCCACTTAGGAAGTTGAGCCTAGAGAATGACTGTTTGAGACCAGTCTGGCCAGAAAAGTCCATTAAAACTCTGTTTCTAGAATAACCAGCAAAACACTAACATAGTAGAGTGCCAGCTATGAGCAAGTAAATCAAATGAGCATGAAGCCCTGAGTTCAAACCCTAATACTGCACCACCACCCCCCAAAAAAAAGAGAAAAGAAAAAAAGAAGTACATATTTCAGGGCAGGGGTCCAAATATAGGGCAGAAGGAACTCTGGGCTTGGGGTCTGACTTACTGCTTTAACAAGCTCTCTGAGAGTTCTGATGGGCCTGGTATTCTAGAACCCCAGTCCTAGAGTATGGTGCGATTATCACTGTAGTTCTGTGCCTTTCCAAGTGTTTCATGGACATCAAACTCTCCTCCGAGATAACCTTGAAATGTTGATGCTGATGCTGTCAACTGGCCAAGAGCTTGGATTCCCCAAAAGATCCCAGTCCTGTTCCTGGGCAAAGGCTGTAGAGGAGATTGGAGAGCCTTACATGGACAATCTCATCCATCTTCCAACCATCTTCCAGGAAGCATTTTATGCCTTTTTGCCTCCATTCACTGCTGCTAAAAGACAGTTGTGTTGCTAGAATCTCTGTTCCTTAATAGTTTGGAGAACTAATTGACACAATACATACTTCCTCCGTTCAAAGTGTATGATCCAATGGCTTTTGGTATATTCAGAGTTGTACAGCTATCATCACAATTAATCTGAATATTTTTTATCAGCCCACAAGGAAACTTTCTTCTTTAGCTTCTGTCCTCATACCGTTGTTCTCCATCTGTGTATTGGCTCTGTATCTCTGGACATTTCATATAAGTAGAATCATGCACGACTGACCACTTTTAGTGGCTAGCATCTTTTGCCCAGTGCTGTGTTCTGGGGGTTGGTCTCTTCTGTAGCCTGAGTCAGAACTTCCCTCCTTTAAAGGCTGAGTTGTTTGTTATCTGCAAATGCCACACTCTGCTTCTCCATTCATCCAGCAGTAGAGGCTTAATCTGTTTGTGGTAGGGTGTTACAAACAGTGCTGATGTGAGCAACTGTTTACAAATGGGACCACTGAGTCTGAGGCTCAGTAACCTGGCCAGGTCACTAACTGGAACACACTGGGGCTCAGCCATCTGGCTTGTAGCCCTCCATGCTTTCTGCTTCCCTCAGCTTATCTCAGAGACTCAGATAGTGACTGAAGGTGAGGCCTTTGAGCAACACACTGAAAGAAGATCCTCAGTCTCTCCATTAGGAAAATGATAAGTCTATTCGAGATCTGTGATTTGAGAATGAGATCTGAGGGTGAGGATGAGAAAAGCCAAAGGGACCAGAGAAGGAGAGGGAGTGGAGAAGAGAAAGGGGGGGGGTCCTATCCCACCCCCAGCCACCTTCAAGACAAGCCCTAAAGCTTTCCCCGCCCTTCACAGCCATCTATCCAGCCCTGGGGATAATTGCCATCATTTCAAGCCTGGGTAATGCCAGGCAGATTAGAGTGGCAAAGGCTCCCTCGGGTTCCGCGGGAACATTAGGCACAGTTATAAATGTCAGAGGCTGACGACTTGTCAAGAGTACTAGAATGAGGCAAAGGCTCTCCAGCCCTCCCTTTCTCTGCTTCCTTGGGGCCAGGAGAGAACCTTATATCATCATGCCTCACCCAGCCCCCACCATGCTCCCCTTCAAGTCCCCTGTGCTATACCCCTTGCCAGTCTCTCCTGTGAAGCCAGCCAGTGACATCCCTGCCAGGGCCTACTCAATCCTCCCAGGGACACACAGGGACAGAGGCTTCTTTTTCCCCATTTATCAGAGGAGGAGACTGAGGTGTGGGAAGATGAGGCTACTTCTTTCTGAATGTGTAGGAGCTGGGCAAGAGGAGGTGACCTCACAGGGGGTACTTCCAGCCCTCACTGCATAGCCTGTTCTGAGCATTGGATGTTAGAAGCCTGGCATCAGGTGGGCAGTGGAGGCTGTTGTGTTTGTGGTTGCTTGAGAGCCCAGGGAAGAAGAAAGGTGTCTGGAACCCTGAGTATCACTCTGGGTCATGGCGGAGAGACTATGGCTGCTAAGAAAGCTCATTTGGAGCCTTGGGCTCAGGGTCTCTGCTTGGCTCTGCATGGGTGAGGACCAATCTAGAAGCCCTGGCTCACTATCTAGATAAGACCATCATGTTCTCCCAGAGCATAGTCAAATATGTCCTTGGTGAGTGTGCAAGTGTGGTCCATGGTGTCTGGTGTCTGCTCTCAGTTGCTGGCAATTATTGGCCTTTTTTTTTTTTTTTGCCAGTCCTGGGCCTTGAACTCGGCCTGAACACTGTCCTTGGGATTTCTCAAAGCTAGAGCTCTTCCACTTGAGCCACAGCACCATTTCTGGCTTTTTTCTATGTATGTGGTACCAAGGAATTGAACGTGGGTCTTCAAGCGTGCTAGGCAAGCACTCTACCACTAGGCCAAACTCCAGGCCCTTGGCCTTCTTTTATATAAGAAGAAAAAAAATGGAAAAGGAGCAGAAGAGACAGGAGGGGAAGGAAGTGGGAGAAGATAAGGGAAGAACTAGAGGGAGGGGATGAGAAAGTACAAGGCAGGAAAGAGATGGAGTGGGAGGTTATTAATTGGGTAACTAGATTGATGAGGCTTTGAGCAATCACCACCATTCCTTTCCTAAAGAGGGAGGTTTGACATCAAGACACACTTGGTGTGTGCTGGGAATGTGGCTTAGTAGTAAAATGCTTGCCTAGCATGCATGGAGCCCTGGGTTCCATTCCTCAGACTGCATAAACAGAAAAAAGCCAGAAGTGGTGCTGTGGCTCAAGTGGTAGGGTGCTAGCCTTGAGCAAAAGAAACTCAGGGATAGTGATCAGGTCCTGAGTTCAAGCTCCAGGACTGGCAAAAACAACAACAACAACAATTGGTTCACATCCTGGCTCTGCCCCTTATAAACTATACCCCCTTAAGAACTGTGCGACCTTTTTTTTTTCTTCTTTTTCCTAGTCCTAGGACTTGAACTCAGGGCCTGGGCACTGTCCTTCGACTTTCACAAGGCTCTACCACTTGAGCCACAGCATTACTTCTGGCTTTTTTTCTGCAGTACCGAGTAATTGAACCAAGGGCTTCTTGCATGCTCAGCAAATGCTCTACCATGCTCCATGACCAAACTATGCAACTTCAAGCAAGTTCTTAACCTATCTGAGCCTTAGTAAAACCATGTTTGTAAAACCATGTCAGTGACAGATAGTAATCAGGGTGCGGCTCAAGATTTGGCCCACAGTAGACCTTTCCTCTCCTCATCTATATAATCCTATTTTTCATTCACAGTCCAAGGTCTGGTGCCTTCTCAGTGAAGCGTTTCTTGAAAAAGCTTGGATAGAAATAGACCATACCAGTGGCTATTTTCCATGAGCCTGCATAGCTGTGAGTATTTTCTAAGTTTCCCAGCAACCCCATTGAAAGGCCCAGAGAGACTTAGGGATTTGCCCAAAGTCACACAGCAAGTAAGTGGTGAAGCTAGAATGTGGACTCAGTCAGTACAGTTCATCTTTGTGAGTTTGCCTCTTCTGGACACTATACAAATGGAATGAGATCAGCATGTAGCCTGGGGTCTGGATTTCTTTTCATCCAGACTTGTGTTTTCAAGGTCTGTTCCTGTTGTGCCCATTGTATACAATCAGAATTCCATTCCTTTTCACAATAAAGAGTTTGCCACTGCCCAGATACACCATGTGTTGTTTATCTGCTTATCTTTGGGTGGACACGGGCAGTTTGCCCTTCTTGGTGAGTGTGCTTTTGTTGGAAGGCCTGTTTTTAATTCCTTTGGACCCATTCCTGAGAGTGGACTTGTAAGTTACAATGGTGATGTGTGCTTTGCATCTTCTGGAACTGGCTCACTCACTGTGAGCTACTTTTTGAACCCTCTTAGGGTTGCAGCTGAAAACAAGGATAATGACGTGGGAGATGGTTTTGCAACACTCATAGATATCTTACTGATACAAGATACAGTGAAAGGACGTCACTAGACTTTCACAAGTGTTCCTGTGCCAGGCCAGGCCTCCTTCTCTGCCTGGACATCTTTCTGGACCCATTCAGCCTTTTCTTGAGCTCCCATCCCTTCAGCCTTGACCTCCCAGGCAACTTGCTTCTTCCTAGCAAGCCAGCCCTCTGAGGCCTGACCTTCAGGGGCGCCCTCTAGAGTGTAAAGAGGGGGTCATGCCCAGAACCCTGCCTTCCCTCCCATACCAGGGGCATTGAGAGCACTGGAAAGCATCCATATCTCCCTCTCCTACTTCCCTGTTAGTGGAGTTCAGCAGGAAGGCAGAACTTGTGTTAGATGCCAATGGTTCATGCCTATAATCCAAGCTACTCAGGAAGCTGAGATCTCGATGGTTCAAGGATCATAATTCAAACTACCCCAGACAGACAAAATTGTGAGATTCTTGTTTCTAATTAACCAGCAAAATACCAGAAGGAGAGCTGTGGCTCTGATAGCAAAGTGAGCAAAAAAATCTAAAGACAGCACCCAGACTCTGACTTCAAGCCCTAGTACAAGCATATTCACACAAAAACAGATTCAAAATAAAGGAACTCAAGAAGTATTTCCTAAACCACTTGAAAGGAGCAGTTGGTGGCAGGTGGCATATTCATTGTTGTGCAATCCCACCTCTATCAAGTTCCAGAATATTTCCTCAGCCTACATGGAAACTCTGTTCCCATTAGCAGGCCCTCCCCATTCCCTCCCTCAAATCTCGAAACCACCAGGCTCCTTTCTTACTTCTCCCTATGGATCTGCCTATTGTGGACATTTTGTCCAAATGGAACCCTGCAGTACCTTTCTGGGTTCCAAATGATCTGCCTTCCATTTCTTTTTTTTCTTTTTTTTTTCTTTTGCCAGTCCTGGGCTTGAGCTCAGGGCCTGAGCACTGTCCTTGGACTTTCTCAAGGCTAGAGCTCTACCACTTGAGCCTCAGCACCACTTCCGGCTTTTTTCTATGTATGTGGTACCGAGGAATCGAACCCGGGTATTCATGCATTCTAGGCAAGCACTTTAACCATTAGGCCAAACTCCCGGCCCTGCCTTCCATTTCTTACTAATAATACCCACATCAACCATCTGTTGGGCAATTTCAATGGACTTACCCCATCCCCCTGACAACCTGATAACAGACACATCTTCCAGAAAAGCCATGCTAGTTGGAGAAGCCATTCAGATGCCACGCGCTGGACCTAGAAACCAAAGCCAGGCCTGTCACCCTTAGGAGCCTCCTCTTTCAGTCCTTTCTCACAGCCTCCCAGAATTTTTGAGGGTCAGAGGGAGGTTGACTAAGAAGGGTGGGTCAACATCAGTTTCTTTGTCTATAAAATGGGACCCATGACTCTCCCTTTGAGGGATCAAGTCTACAAAAGCTAGAGCACCTCCATCCCAGAAAAGGTCAAGACCTTGGTAGATAATGTAGCCATTATCCAAACTATCCCATCCCCTCTGGAGGGAAGCTGGAAAGGTTCCAAAGCCAGGAGGCTCAGAGGACCAGCCTGTTCTGAGACTGGGCTTTTGAGGAAGTGGGGGAGGGCAGAGGGCAGGGAAGGGCTCTGATTTAAAAATGGGAGGGGGTGGATCTGGAAAAGACAATTATCCTTCACTTCGGGCTGGGACCATAGGGCTATGAATGGACATCTTGGGTTTTGTATATATCGCATACATTGTCTATTATACCACGAGCTATTAAAACAAATCAATCCTCAAACCATACAGATTATTTGTATACCAATGCTCATGGCAGCACTATTCACAGCAGTGAATAGTGGAAACAACCAAGTATCCATCAGCAAATAGACGAAGTGTGGTTTGTCCTCACAGTACAGTATCAGTCCACCTTACAATGAAAGGAAATTCTTGCCACCAGCACCAGGCTCCTCTGTCTTGAGTAGAGCAGGTTGATCCAGCAATACTAACGAGGCTGGTAACATGAAGAAAGGAAGACAGCTAATAGCCAGAGGCCAGTGGAAAGGGGAGAAGAGCTGCTGGGAGCTGTTAACTCTGGCTGCTGACACTAGAGCTAAGGGCTGCTGGCATTCAAGACTCAGAGCTATAATAACATAAGAAGGAGACATTTTACCTTCTTGTGATTCTATCGGAATTGAGCAAAAGAAATCTCAGACAGAAGAGCTGGCAACAACCATTTCTCCTCCCTCTTCCTGTCCATTTTTCCCTCCTTCTCTTGCTACCTCATCTGTTATTTGTCCAGCGTGGCTGTTGTTAGATGAGAGATCTGTAGTGAAAAGATTCTCCTACAAGGGTTCTGGAGCTAGGGCTGGAGAAAAATGGCAACTTTAGGATTAACAGTTGCTTTCTGTGCTTCCTCCATTCTGACAGAGGTGGGGAGCAGACAGTGCACCCATACCTCCCACTCCTTCCCTTTCTTCCTACTCTAGCCCTGCTCCAGAGCAAAAAAAAAAAATCCAATGAGGCTTTCGAGGATGATAACAAAGCCCACAGTTTCTTCATCTGTAAAAATGGGACAACAGTAGCCCCTTTAAGGATGTGATCCCATGTCAAGTGCTACAGGCCCCTGGGGAGCTGCTGTGGGTCAGAGACAGCAGGTGTCTCATCTTAGCTCCAGTCAAGGGCCTCAGGAATGGCTCATGTGCCCCAACAGTGATTGTGAAAAGCAACACTTCTGAAGTGGGCGCCTCTGCCTGGCTCATCTCCCCATGCCTGATAAAATACAGATCACACTGGTGGCCAATTGACTTTGAACTTGAATATTTTTTTTTACAGTATTAAACACATAGGTGTTTAATATTACATGGGGGCATATTGATCTAATTTTTAAAAAAAAATCTATTGTTTATCTGATACCAAATTGTAATGGGGGCTCCTCTGTGTGTGCACATTGTATGCACAGGTGTTTTGTTTCTATTTTTGTCGACTCTACTTCTGACACTCCCCATTTCTGGGCCTGTGGTTCAATTTCACTTGCATAGCCCAAACCAACCAACAGCTGCTCAGTCATGTCACCCACAGTCTGGATCTCAGGGTACACGCCTTGTGTATTTGATCTCAGGAAAGATCACTTAAAAACCTTCTTCCTCTCTGTGATGAGAATTACGTCAAGCAATAATCATGAAAACACCTGAGACTCCCAGCCCTGCTGGGAACCTAGAATACTGTCCCAAGGAAGGAGGGGGTGGGGAGGTCAGGGCCCTTCCTGCCTCTCCAGACCTTCTGTTCAGAATCGTAGCCCTCTCGCCCACTCTCCTTGCAGCTAGAAGCCCCGGATGTGTTCTAACCATGACTCCTATGTTTGTTATTCATCTCTTTTCATCGAAAATGTCAGCTCCATAAGGCAGGGAATTTGCATGTCTTCGGAGCCAGAACTTTACCTGCCATATAAGCAGAACACAATAAACATCCCTTTAGTGGAGAAATGCACTGGGATTTGCACAATATAGTCTGGATGACAGCAGGCAAATACTAAAGCAACTTGATCAGATGTGGGCAACTTAAAATAGAATTTTAACAAGGCATGGTAGCTCAAGCCTATTTTCCTAGCTACTCAGGAGGCTGAGTTCTCAGGACTGTTGTTCAAAGCAAGCTCAGGCAACAAACTCCATGAGATTCTTGTCTCCAATTAACCAATAATAATAATAATAATAATAATAATAATCCAGAAATTAAGCTGTGGCTCAAGTGGTAGAACACTAGACTTGAGCACTAAAGCTAGATGGCACCTAGGCCCTGAGTTTAAGCCGCAGGACTGGCTAATATAAAAGGTAGTTTTACAGGTTGGGAGAGATGTGTTTCAAGTGTAGAGCTCTTTCCTAGCAAACACAGGCCCTAGGTTTTAAACACACACACACACACACACACACACACACACACACACACACAAGTAATGTTACCTGGACATGGTGGCTCAAGCTGTAATGCTAGTATCCTTAGCTACTTGAGAAGCAGAGATCAGGATTTCATGGTTCAAGGGCAACCCAGGCCAAAAGAACAAGAAAAACGTTCATAAGACCTACTCTCAACCAATGACTTGGTATATGGTATGTGGCAGGCACATACCATCCCAGCTCTGCAGGGAAGCACAAAGGAAGACTGAAATCTAGGCTAGGCTCGTCATAAGGTGAGGCCCTACCTAAAAATAATGAACACAGATAAGAACTGATGATTCATGCCTACGCTCTTGCTCTAAGCTACTCAAAAGGTTGAGATCCAGAGAAGATTTGAACACAGTTTTCAGGAAGAAAGGTCTGAGACATTCCATCTCTAATTAACCAGCAAAAACAGTGGGTTAGGACTGGGAGTATAGCTTAGTGGTAGAAGGCTTGCCTAGCAAGCATGAAGCCCTGGATTCGATTCCTTGGTACCACACACACACACACACACAGAAAAAGCCAGAAGTGGTGCTGAAGCTCAAGTGGTAGAGTACTAGCCTTGAGAAAGCTCAAGGACAATGCCCAAGCCCCAGAACTGGCCAAAAATAGATGGATCAGAGGCATAGCTCCTGTGGTAGAATCATGGTTCATATGCTCAGCTGGTAAGCTGAACAAGTATAAGGTCCCTGAATTCAAACCCTAGAATCTGTCTCTGTCTCTCTCTGTTTAGCCTTACACATACTATATAGATAAGGGTTCTAGCATGGAGCCTTTTCTCCTGCCCTTTTTATCCACTTCTTTTCTGTGGTTATTTAGTTAAAACAAGGTAATAAAACACAGCCAAGTCTAGCAATGCAGCAGTTTGATAAACTGAGAGCGTTTGTGTATGGAGAGTCTCAGTTTGTTCAGTGGGTCCTTTCTGGAGAGCTCAGCTAGGGATGTTCTGCTCTCAAACTCACTGGGTCCTATTTTTCTGTCATTGAGACAGAATACCTGAGATAAACAACTTAGGAGGAGGAAAGGCTTGTCTTGACTCATGGTTTCAGAGGTTTCACTCCATGTTACCTGGTCCCATTGCTTTTGGGCCTGTGATGAGGCAGCAAATTATGGCACAAGCATGTGGTTGAGAAAATTGGCACCATATGGCAGCCAGGAAGCATAAATGAGAGAAGGCACTGAGATCTCAATCTCCCCTTCTAGGCATGCCCCTGATGATCTAATTTCCTCCTAAAGTTTCTACTACCTCCATGGGCTAGGGAACCAAGCCTTCAATACATGGGCCTTTAGGGGACATTTGGGGTCCAAAGTGACAATTTATGGACAAGTTACTGCCCATCAATGGGATCCTGGATAAACTATAACATGGGCCCTGGAATTCCATTCCTAGCACTATGAAAGGAAGGAAGGGAAGGAGGGAGGGAAAGAAGGGCAGAAAGGAGGGAAAGTTATCATACTTCAGGCACTGGACCTGGGCATTTCTGTGAGGGAGAAAGATTTAACCTATACTTGACCTTAGGTTCAGAACTCTTTTCCCCATTTCCTTCCACCAAGGTGACTATTTTCTGCCACTAATCCTTTCAATCAAGCACAAAACAACATCCCACATGAGCCTGAGGCCCTCTGTGGATATACTTCCAAGGACTTTCACCAAAATGTAGGCCCAGGGGATGAGTGCTTCACTCCCAAACATGCAAGATCCACTGGGCCAGAGTTGGCATGGCCTCTCACTCCCACTTGCCATTTTCACAGCTCTCCAATGCCATTAGTTATAATGGCCCCCTAAGTAGGTCACAGCGATTATCCGCTTTCAGGACTAATAATGACCATCATCAGGCTGGTGCGTCCACAGGTTAGTATTCAGTGTTCCACTGTTCTCCGAATTGCTTGAACACTTGACAGGCCTCCATCCCGCCCCGGTGTTAGTTTAGAGAGGCTGGGGTTAGCTTTTGCTCCTTATTGTAGAGGAGAAACAGAGATTCAGAGAGGAAAGCGAAGTCTCCACCTGCCTAGGACTATGGTGGATGTCAATCATGGAGACAGGTAGGGAACTCAGTAAAGCATAAAGGAGATCTCCCTGCCCCTCACCTAAGGAACATGAGGTGTCCCTTGGGGCAAGAAATGTGTTCCCCTCAGCCATCACGTGGATAGGTGTTGCTCTTCCTCCTAGGCTGCATCAACACTACCCAGGACAGGTGACGTCTCCCTACTTCATTAGAGTATGAGGTGAGGCTGCCAGGTCCGCCCCCAGCCTCCCTTGCTGCCGCACAGATAGCCAGTGCACACAAGGATGCGGAGATAGTTTCTAAAAAAAAAAAAAAAAAAGCAAACGGGAAGTTATAAACCCAGCTTGCGCAACCAGGAGCAAAATAATAAAACAAACAATAGTCTGAGTGTCACGATGGACTGAAAGATAAATTCAACTTGGTGAGGCAACAAAGAAGACTTTGTGGAATCTCCTTGACAGACAGGGCTCAAATTGGGTACAAAATGTGTGGGGACAAATATAGCTATTCATTTCAGTCCCTCTCAAGAGATGAGAATTACTCACTGAGCAGTAAGCATGTGCTTAAAGCAAAGCCCTGGAGAAACCAAGCTTGCAGCCTAAAGTAAGAAAACCAGAGCCTCACTCAAGGACCTCCAGTCTGGGTACCTCCATACCAGGACATTGAACTGAATAACCATCAGACCTGCACATGAACATTCACCACCAGCTCCCTGGGGATGATACTGGGTCCCACCTACTATTATAACTTTCTAGGGGACCTGTAGGACTTGAGGCAGGACCCTGTGTCCCTCACCACTGCCCTCTCTGCCATCCTAGCTCACCCTTTCCAGACTGCCCATCAATGTCCTTGACAAGTCTTTGTCTGAGCACTGCACAGGGCTGGGACCTACAGGAGTTGAATGATGTCTGACTGGTTTCCTGTCCCACTTTGGCCACTGTTTCTGGTAGTCCACTCTTTTGCCAACACTCAGGATGGAGGCAGAGTCATTTCTCATTTATGTTCCCTACCCGGTCTCCTGAGGCCAGTGTCTTCTCACTGTCTTCTGTCACCTCTCTGACTTGCTGCAAGCCTATTATTCTCCTTTCCTGTTCACTAGATTCCCACTACTTATTGTCATGCCTCAGTGCCCAAGCATTGGTTTGCTCCCTCCCGAGATGCTTTTCAACCAGCCATCTACCACATGCTCCTTCCTCTCCTTGTTCCAATTCCACCTTCTCAGAGAGTGATGCCACACACACATACCTTGTTGATGAGAAACACAAGAACATCCTTAGAGTGGGAAAGGAGGAAGCCAGATACCTGGATATCTACCCATCCTGGATACCCATCCTGGATACTCCAACCCCATCCCCTGGAAGAACACCCAGAAAAGCTCCTTGAAGGAGACCAGGAGTTGTGCAGTACCTCAAAAGGAGTAGAGTCATTTCTTTATTTGTCCTACATCACCTTGGGGAAACTGAGAACAGGAAGATGCTGAAGGGAAGCTCAGCAAGGCCCTAAGAGTGGGCAGGCTGGTTATTACCACGGTCACATTAGTGTGTCAAGACCATAGCTTGAGATCCTAGCATCTGGCAAGGGTACACCACAGCACACTGAATCTAAGAACAAATAAAATAGAGGCCTGCCCTGTAGGTAGAAAGAAAAAGTCTACTTGAGCAAGACAGCCCTAAAAGCAATCACAGGTCTTCAAAAAGTTAAAAGGAGAGTCAACAGTGGTGGTATATGCCTGTAATCCCAGCTACTCAGGAGGTAGAGGTAAAGAAATTAAGTTCAAGGTCAGCCTGAGCAAAAGTTAGGTAGACTCTATCTCAGAACAAGCTGTAAATGGTACATTATTCCTGTTATTCCAGCTACCCACGAGGCAGAGGTAGGAGACTCATAGTCCAGGCTAACCTGTACAAAAGCTTGAGACTCTGAAAAACAAACTAAAAGCAAACAGGGCTGAGGGGTATGGCTCCAGTGGTAGAAGAGCTGCCTAATAAATGTGAGATCCTAGGTTAAATTTCTAGTACTTCTAAAAAAATTGTAGTTTTACAGAGGGACAGTAATTTCATGACTGGGAATCTATACAAAAGAGTCAAACAATGACAGACGCTGGTAGGATTGTAAACTAGTTCAGCCACTCTGGAAAGCAGTGTGCAGGTTTCTTAAAGAACTGAAAATTGACCTTCCCTACGATCCCGCCATACCACTTCTGGGCATCTACCCTGAACATCATAACCCAAGGTATGATAAGGACACCTGCTCAGCTATGTTTATCTTTGCACTATTCGCAATAGCCAGGCGATGGAAACAACCCCGATGCCCTACTGCAAATGAATGGATACAGAAAATGTGGTATATATATATATACAATGGAATTCTACACAGCCAACAGACGAGATAAAATAATGGCATTTTCAGGGAAGTGGATGAATCTAGAGTGAATAATGTTGAGTGAGACAAGTCAAGACCAAAGGAACAAAAGTCGCATGGTATCCTTAATATGTGACTATTAGATCCAAACAGTACAAGAGCGAGGACTCAAAAGTTGTATACCCAATGCTATGGATATGGTATTGGAAATATAAAGACAATTACATACTCATAAAACTTATGACTCTATAGACATAATGTTTTATTACATAGATTATTATGTATCTATGACATACAAACCTCCAACCTAATTTTGATTATGTCCTAAAATCTAAGTGCCAGTGATTGTATATAGAGATTCCCTTCTTGAATACCTGTTTGTTAAACACGTCATTTGAAATATGATGTAAAAATCAATGTTAATAAATTCTTTAATAAAAAAAAAGAGTCAAGGGGCCGGGAGTTTGGCCTAGTGGTTAAAGTGCTTGCCTAGCATGCATGAAGACCCGGGTTCGATTCCTCGGTACCACATACATAGAAAAAAAAGCCGGAAGTGGTGCTGAGGCTCAAGTGGTAGAGCTCTAGCCTTGAGAAAGTCCAAGGACAGTGCTCAGACCCTGAGCTCAAGCCCAGGACTGGCAAAAAAAAAAAAAAGAGTCAAAAACTGATGTTCAGACAGAAACCTGTACACAGATGTCTACAGCAGCACAGCTCACATAACAATACTGTGAGCAATGCAAGCACACTGTCACTGAGGCATCGATGGCATTTAGCCATCCATACTGCAGCATCCTTGAGTCAGAGCAAGAGGGAGCCCTGGCACATGTTACACAGGTAGGCCTCAGGAAACAATGTCAACCAGAGATAGGCAGAAAGGATTGGAATCCAAAGGAGGCAAGCCCACAGTGACAAAAAGCAGATCAGTGAATGCTCCCCAGATATGTAGGGCTTCTCTGTGGAAGGACTCTGTCTTTGCCTACGAGGGTGCCTGTGCTGGTGCAGGATGGCTTTTCATACAGGGCCAGGATCGTCAGGCTTTACAGGTCTAATGTAAGCTATATGAAGAACAAGTAGATACTTTTAGCCTCACCCAGGCTCAGGATAAAACACAGCTCCCCTCAACATATAGGACTGCAGTGTGCTCTCTCCCTCCTCGAGCCCCCGTCTCTGTTTGTTTCTCCTCTCTCCCTTTCCCTCTCTCTTCTCTCTTTCTTCCCCTTCCCCTCTCTTCCCCTACCCCCTCTGTCCCTTGGTTGGCACTCTATTATTTTTGGTGGTTCATTGGAGATAAGAGTCTCACAGACTTTCCTGTCCAAGATAGTTTTGAACCTCAACCCTTAGATCTCAGCCTTCTGAGTAGCTAGGATTATAGGCATGAGTCACCAGCATGGTTTCTTTTCATCAGTGAAACAAGTCAATAGTTCCCACAAGGCAGGCATTGGATCAAACGAACACAAAAGAAAAGTCTGAGCCTGGCAGAGGGCTGGGGAGAGCAGGTGTCTCTCTGCTCTCTCTGCTGAGGATTATTTATAAGGAGCAGCCAGAAAAACAAGGGCCAAGTGCCCAGAATGGCAATAAAGCTGAGCCAGCCAACCAAAGTTTTAAAAATAGGACCAGGGAAAAATCCACTTCCTTATCAGGGGTGATGATGGGAAAATAACAGAAGCCAGGTGAGGTAAGGTTGGGAGATATTTGCTGTTGGTGGTTTTGTCTGTGCCCAGAGTGTGGGCTTCTATCCTCTTCCTGCCTGCTCTGTCAGTGTCAGCCGAGGACCCACGCACCGCCTCCTTCTCCGCACTATGCTTTGAGGGCAATTTGGCAGTCGCTGCCTTCAATTAACATTGTACACTTGAAATGGGGATTGAGGAAAGAGATGACTGCAGAGGAAGAAAATAAGCCTGGCACGTTGGCAGCTGGGTAGAGCCACCTGGTCTGTGTGGCAAAGGATTTCAAAGACCTCGAGCCAGGGGGAACGGGAGGACTACTGCACTCGACACCTTGGTGCCCACCCTCCATCCCATGTTCTCTCTCTCACTTCTTCCCCAAGAAGCCAGCCCCCATGGAGGCTCTCAGGCCCTGGCTGTTGATAGAGGGATGAGAGCTGGATGCACAGAGGCCAGGATTTCCCAGCCAGTCCCAGACTTTACTAAGGCTGACAATGTTACATCCTGGGCAGATAAGGCTTCCACTGACAATAGCAGAGCCATCCTGGCTTTGCTCTCTGCTTTCAATCTCAGCCTGAGGGTATATCACCATTTTTTTTCCCTCGACAGCACCCCAAGGCATCTCTCATGGAACCCCCTCAAGGTGCTTCTTATAGAACACTGTCAGCCTCTTTAGTAGCCTCCAGGCAGTAAGGATTGGACCGCCTGAGAAGTAGCCACCCCAAGGCCCTACTAAGGGGAAGCGGGGGTGGAGGTGGGGTGCTGGTTAGTACCAAGCTTGTTTCCACTGAGAACAAAGTCTGTGAGGAGAGACCAATAGCCAAACTCAAAAAGGATAACTAAGGCCAGGGCTGACATCTGTCATCTTGTGTATATGGCTTCCACTTCCCCAACTACTGGGCACATGTGATCCTATTTTCTAGATAAAGCAGCTGAGGGTCCTAAAGCCTGCAATTGTTACCTGGGGACTAGAAGGTAGGAAGTGAGACAGCTAGGCTGACACTCACATCTTTGACTCAAATCAAACACCTGCTAGGTACCCAAGCTGCCCTTGAGGGAGCCTAGCTCATCGCAGCGGGTTTAGTCTTGTGCATAGGAAGCAGATATGCTGGCCTTGGGCAGCGTGCGACATTGTTCGTTTTCTACAACCAGCATGGTGAGTTGTTGTATCTACCTCTTTAAGCCTCGGTTTCTCAGCCTTCATAGAGGCCAGGAAGAGCTCCTGATGAGGCTGTGTTGAAGGTACAATGAAGAGAATGGTACCATCTGTGTCTGAGGTATGGATATGTAGTATAAGGTCATTTCCATCTCACCTCCTGTTTTCCTCCTACTGCCCCCTGTTTGGGAACCCGTGAGACTGAGGCAGGAAAGGCTTCAGGGCTCAGCTGGTAGCACAGAAGGACTGTGTCCAAGTGATTGGCTTCAAGATAGTGGGAAATCCACCCAACATGACAGGTCTGTGTTTATAGCTAAGCTATCCCTGCTGCTTGGCACAGTGAAAGAGACAGCAGGCTTGGAGTATTCATTCCCTCCTGGACGTTTCTCAGGAGCAGGTGGGAGAGCAGGTTGAGACCTAAGAGGCCTGAGTTATGGACAGACAAGACATGGTAATGTGGTAAGAGAGGAGAAGGCTAGGTGCCAGGCCTACTTCGTGGTGGCCCCAGGAAGCACTATAGGGTTTTGCAGACAGGATCCAGTTTCATCTGACTTGTCCTTGACCTTCTTTGTCTCCTCTATGAGATAGATACTTCATAAATTGTCTAGGGCTATCTTGTGCAGTCAGGCAGGACTGACAAGAGCATGATAAGGTCATCCTAATGTGGTAGGAGCATACACATTCTAGACGGAGGTTCACTTTCTAATGACCTATCCTCTCTCTGACCTGATTGCTTATCAAAGAAAATGTTGGATGGATACAAAGTAGTTTGCATTTCTTTTCTCAGACCTGTCTCTTCAGCATCCCTGGGAGCCTCAGCATGGAAAATGAACAGAGATAGGGCATGGAGAACCCCTGTGTCCTCAAAGGATGCAGGGAAGCCCCAGTATAGATAGGTTTCCTGGGTTCTTCCAAGCCCCTGCTAACAGGCATCAACCTGTCCTGACCTGCTAGCTGACGTAACTTCTGATGGTGTCACAGGAGGGTTTGTGCCCCACCTCAGTTCAGAGCTAAACCCAGCTCTGTATGTGTCTGGTGACCTTTGGTATACTCGGGGACACACTGTGCTGACAAAGGGCTGAAGGGAGGATTACATGGCTCATACGTAGTTGCCAAACATATCTTGGAAAGAAGAGAGAAAAATCAAACAAACAGAGCTCTGTCAGTCTACCTTCCTGTCTCTTGACACAGAAGCTGTTCCTGAAAGAGCTCAGACCCAGGTCCCAGTGGAAATGCCCAAGGAGACCAGGAGACACACGCTCCTGTCCTCTGTTAGGGAACTGCCTCCCTTCTTCCTCCTCTGCCCCAGGCCTCTGTGCGACTTTTAGGGAACAAGTAGCCTGGCAATGGCTTCCCTGTCTTTCTGGGAATTGAGGTCTTGCATAAAGAGGAAAATACAGTTAATGTAAAAATTTTGCCATGAAGAAAAGCATGAAGGACGTTGGGTGCTGGTGGCTCTCTCCTGTAATCCTAGCTACTCAGGAGGCTGGGATCATGGTTCAAAGCCAGCCCAGATAGGAAAAGTCCATGAGACTCTTATCTCCACTTAATAACCTTAAAACTAGAAGTGGAGCTATGGTTTACATGGTAGAGCGCTAGCCTTGAAGGGAAAAGAAGGGCTAAGGGACAATATCCCAGGCACTGAGAAGGATGCTGTAAATCAGTTCCTCCCCTACTACCAGCATGACTTTGTTCAATAACCCTTCTACCCTCTAAGACTTGATTTCCTTAACCATAGGAGGATCATATTTGGTTACTCTACAAGGTTCCTATGAGTTCTTTCTATTAGGCTACAAATATGGTATTTACAGATGGACAAAAGTCATCCCCCATAGGTAATAATGAACAACAAGGGGCCCAGCAAGCCATGCTTCCTTCCTCTGTAAGTGGTGGTGAGTGCTTTATCACTACCAAGGCCCACCAAAGACTAACTTAATCTCACAGTGAACTTACCAGAGTTTCTAGGCCCAGGGGCTCTGGAGTCATTAGTGAAACACTGAACAATAAGGAGCTAGGAAGGGGCTTCCAGGCTCTGAGGCCCAGAATGCTCAAGGACATACCCACTGAGAACAGGGGCTAGAACTTGCATTTCCTGATCTCCATTCCAATTCTTATCCTAGGAGGCCTCATTCTGTCTTCCCAAAATGTAGATCTCCAGACTCTTAATTTTCAGGTCCCACTTGCAATGTTCAGAAGAAATGCCTCTGCTGTCATCATCAGGCTGATTGATTCTGGAAAGCTGGGGGCTTGCTACTAGATACTCTGAAGAGGTACTAAAGCTAAGGAGCGTGAAGCTGCCCTGTGGCTCAAGTGGTAGAGCTCTATGACATGAGGTTGGTAGAAGCCACAGTGTTGGAGAGGAGAGGAGAGAGATTTGAACATTCTCTGCTGCTGAATTTGAAAACAGAGGGCCACAAGCCAAGAAATGCAGGTGACCAAAATGGAGAAGATGAGGAAACCCTTTACCCTGTTGCTTGGTTGATCTTTTTTTTTCCCCAGCATAATGTGGGCTAGGCTAGCCTGGGGTAAAGGTCTCAGAAGTCGGATAGGCCCCATGGCTTTGCCTCTGTCATCAACATGAAGTGGACTCTGGTCTGTGATGTGATAAACCAGCCAAATTTTGTCCATGAGGAATAAGGATTTGGGCACAGAAGTAACACTGAGGCATCATCTCTGTGGTTCTGGCGCCTTAGGTGTGCTGGGTCACCATGTTAGGGAGAAAAAGACTGGGAGGGAGAAGAAGTGGGATGGGAAGAAACAAAAGACCTACAGGGAGACAGAGGAGCAGCAAGAGACAGTAAAATACACTGGGAGATAGAGACTAGAAGGGATGGGGGGAGGGAGGGAGGGAGGGAGGGAGGGAGGGAGGGAGAGAGAGAGAGAGAGAGAGAGAGAGAGAGAGAGAGAGAGAGAGAGAGAGAGAGAGAGAGAGAGAGAGAAATGAGAATCCCCCAAGAAAGACACCAAGGAAAGACCTAGAGAGTTCAGGGGAGACCCAGAGAGAAACAGAAAGAGACACAGAGACAGAGGCACCTAGACAAGAACACATAGAGAGAAGGAACTGAGAAAGATGCCAACACACACACACACACACACACACACACACACACACACACACACACACACACACACACACACACACACAGAGTTGGATTGAACCCAAGGCTTTGCGCTTGCTAGATGAACAAAAACCTTTACCACTTGAGCTGCCCCCAGTCACTCATACTTTTCACCAGACTTTCTTAATGTTACATCTTACAGACCATGGTATAGTTTCCAAAATGACTATTAAAATTGCCCAAAATCTAGGATTTTATTCAGGTTTTAGCAAGTTTCCCACTACAACAGAAGTCAGTAAACTCTTCCTGCAAAGATTTTTTTGGTGCAGACCTGGGGCTTGAACTCACTGGGCGCTATCCTTGAGTTTCTTTTGCTCAAGGCTAGCACTCTACCACTTGAGCCACGGTGCCACATCTGGCTTTTTCTGTTTATGTGGTACAGAACAATTGAGCCCAGGGTATCCTGCATGCTAGGAAAGCACTCCATCACTAAGCCACATTCTCAGCCCCTGTAAAGATTTCTTTGCCAGCCATCTGATCTTTATTGCAATCATTCAATATTATCAATCATTATACCACTACAGCACAAAAATGCCCACAAATAATACATTGAGGAACAAATGGGGTTGTATGCCAATAAAACTTTATTTACATGCCAGGCATGGAGAATCTGGGTTTGAGGCTATCCAGGGACAAAGCTAGCATGGGATCCTAGCTGAAAAATAAACTTAAAGCAAAAGGACTTGGAGGTATGGCTCATGCCTGGCATTCATGAGGTGCTGAGTTCAATCCCCAGTACTGAAGAAAAAGATATCTTTCTTGACCATTTACTTATGCAATCATTTATTTATATCAGAATGAAATACTGAATATTTAGCTGATTTAATGAGATAAAAATCCAGCACTAGCATTTATCTTGATCTGTTGCTCACTTGTTCTGGCATGAATGATACTAGGCCCTTTGGGCTAGCTGGCTATACAATCATACCTGCTGTTCCTCTCTACCCTCCACTCTCTCATTGCCTGGCTGCCTGGCCAGCCTAGTTCAATGACACCTGTCATACCCTCAGAAGTCCAGGGTACTGCTCTGCAAGGGATGCTTCTGAATTCACTAACAGGTTTCCCCTCCTATACTGGGGAAAGGCTGCTGTCCTACAATGTCACCCCCAGGAAAGCTATGATGAAAACCACCCAGCAACACAACGCATAGGTCCACATCCCTGTGAGTGGCAAGGACCACACAGGGATGACTGCAGCTCACAGATGGAAGGACTGTAAGACAGCAGTAGTCTCAATGTAAAGAGGCAGTCTGTTGGCAGGAGCTCATAGCCAGATGGAGATAGGAGGAACTTCTGAGCTCTTGATCCATCCCCCTTTCCCCTCAGGACTCAATACCAGTTCAATTGAAGACTGGTCAGCCAATGCCTGAAGCTTGGACAATCAAAGCAGTCGTTGCCTGGTTCACTCATCTGCACATTTACTTTAGTCTACAAGTATTTGTGCTGTGTGTCAGACCCCGTTCTAATGACAGAGATGCCACAGTGACCACAATGGGCAGAAAAGGCTGCCATTTTCTGTGAGCAGTGTCTAAAGTAAGCTTTTTTGGTGCATCTTATTTGTGTGCCACGCTGTAGGCATCCCCCACATGGATGCATCTGTTTGATGAGGCAAGTGAGGACAATGGTTGCATCTGTTTGATGAGGTGAATGAGGAGCAACTTGACACTATTTCTTTGAAGCTATGGCTCTTCACCAGGTTCTGATGGACCAGTAACACAGAGCTATTTCCCCACTTATCCCCTATTTTAGTCTATTTTCTGCCGTTAATAATATAATGCACAGAGCAGATGAGTTAGTAAGAAAGAAGGCTTACTGGAGCTTTGGTTCTGGTTCAAGGTCAAGGTGATGGCTGTCTTACTATTGTCTTGATGGAGGTGTGTGTGTGTGTATATGTGTGTGTGTGTGTGTGTATTTGTGTCTCTATAAATGTGTGTGTCTGTGTGTCTTTCTTTATTTAAAAAAATTTTTTTTGCCAGTCCTGGGCAAACTGAGTGCCTGGGCATTGTCCTTGAACTTCTCAAGGCTAGTGCACTACCACTTGAGCAACAGCAACCACTTCAGCTTTTTCTGTCTCTGTGGTATGGAAGAATCAAACCCAGGACAAGCACTCTACCACTAGGCCACACTCCTGGCCAGTCTCTGTGTCTTTCTGTGTGAGTGAATGCTTGTGTGTGTCTCTCTCTTTGGGGATCTTTCCTCTTACAAAGCCACTAAGGATTCACTCCTAGGGCTTTACCCTGATGCCTTCATCTAATCTAATAACGTCCACAGCTTCCCTACCACCACCATATTGGATTATTTTCTCCTTCCGAATTCCTCATAATGGGGTTAAGTCCTCAACATGTTTCAGAGGGGACAGTAAATGTATTTATGTAGTCTTGAAAGAATCATGTCAGAAAAAGAGGAGGGACCTCAAGACCATCCTTTTATGTGACTTTCAAACTGGGGTTCTAGGCAGCCTGGGTTCTTGGGGGTACTGCAGGTAGTTCCTGCAAAGGGAGCAGAGGAACCTGGTCTTACTTCTCCAAGTAAAACAAATAGCACTCAGGCAATGTTCTATATGAAGAAAGGGGGTCTGGAAGCAAGCAACAAAGGGTTGTCCCATTTTCTTCTTGGAGGTAAGGCAGCAGCATAGGAAGAGTCCAGATCTGGCCTGAGGTGTCTGGGCTAAATCTAGGATCTGTGACTTCTGACTTATTCAATTCCCTCCCTCTTGGTTTCCTAATGTACAAAATGGAGGCTTATGGTAAGCATTGCTTCAATGGACATTTGAGAGAGCTAGCTAGTGTCACCCTGGCTTGGAAAATAGTCTGGAAATACTTCTATTGAAAAAATTTAAATGACAGAACTTTGTCCTGGGTTTGAACTTCAGGCTTTGTGTTTGCTAACTAGGCACTCCATTACTTGAACCATACCTCTAGCCCTTTTTGTTCTAGTTACTTTTCAGGTAAGGTGTTGAGTCTTTGATTACAGCCAGCCTCAGATCTGGATCCTCCTACCTATGCCTATCAAGTAGCTGGGATTATAGGTACATTCTACCATGGCTGGTTTATTAGTTAAGAGGAGCCTCATTAACGTTTTCTTTTTGGTGTTTTATTTATTTATTTTTATTGTAATTAATAGAGGTGTTACAGTTATATTCCCCAGATAGAAGGAGCATTATTTCACACACATTGATACCCCTTCTCATGTTTTTGTCCCCATTTCCTCCCACCCCCCTCCCCTCACCCCCTCCCCTCATCTTGTTTCCCCTCTTCCTTTTCCTATTTCAAATAAACAAATAAACATACATACAATATACCAGATTACAAGGTAAGATACTGTAACAATATGAGAATAACCAAGGGACAACAAAAGAGATGAGGATAACATAGTACATTAAGGACAACATTTTTTTTAATCTCACTATCTCACTAATTATCTCACTAATTTTTTATCTTTATAGACAAAAATTCAAGATTCTTCCAATCCCTAACTCCCAAATATATGTTCTTAAAAATACTCTAACACTATCAAAGAATTTAAAAAAAAACTAAGAATTTACCAGCATCACCTCCAATATGTAAAATAGTTCCATGAACATAACGATCTATTTTTTTGAGATTTTTTTTTGTAAAAATAGTATATCGCTATCCATCCTGTTTTGTAATTTTTTTGTCAGTCCTGGGGACTGAACTCAGGGCCTGAGCACTCTCCTTGGGCTTTCCTCAAGGCTAGTGCTCTACCACTTGAGCCACAGTACCAGTTCTGGCTTTTCTATGTATGTGGTACAGAAGAATCAAACTCCAGGTCTTCATGCATGCTAGGCAAACACTCTACACTAGGTCAAACTCCCAGTCCTGTAATTTATTTTATTTAATATCATTCACTAGTTCCCAGAGCCTGAGCATACTCCTTGGGGTGCATAGTATCCAACAGTCCAGCAGGAATGTTTTTGTCATTTTTATTTTTGGCCAGTCCGGAGCTTGAACTTAGGGCCTGAGCACTGTCCTTGGGCTTTCTCAAGGCTAGAGCTCTACCACTTGAGCCACAGCACCACTTTCAGCTTTTTCTATGTATGTGGTACCAAGGAATCGAACCCAGGACTTCGTGCATGCTAGGCAAGCACTCTACCACTAGGCCACACTCCTGGCCCTCTTTTTGTTATTTTTAACTACTCTCCAGCCAAAGGACATTCAAGTTGACCACAAGTCATTACAATCATCATCATTGATTAACATCCTTTACACACTTCTTTGAATTCTTGGCAAGTATCACTGTGGGGCAAATTCACTGAAGTGAATATACTGAGCCAAGAATTTACCCAGGTGGATTTATTTACTTGTTTGTTTGTTTGTTTGTTTGTTTATTGTCTGTCCTGGGGCTTGAACTTAGGGCCTGGACACTGCCCCTGACCTTCTTTTGCTCAAGGCTAGCATTCTACCACAATGCCACTTTCAGCTTTTTTTTTTTTGTGGTACTGAGGAATTGAACCCAGGGCTTCATGCATGCTAGGCAAGCACTCTACCACTAAGGCACATCCCCAACCGCTAGGTGGATTTTTATAGATGCTGCCAAACTGCCTTCCTAAAAGGTTGCACCAATTATCCTACTTTCCCACAAAATGAGAGGACTTTCTCTTCACACTGGCTGGCACAGGAGCTGACATTTTTTCCTGAGCTCTGCCATCTGACAAACAATAAAACTATTCTGTGTTTCTTTCCCAGTGACTCACAATCCTCCTGTAAACGGCCTGGTGGCAGCTTCCTTGTTTATAATAAATCGACAGATGTCAGGAGAGACCTGGTGATCAGTTCACATTTATGAAGTCCAGTTCTCTCACCTTCTCTTCTTGGTCACTTTCTTTTGATAAAATAGTACCGGACTTAGGCTGGATGCCCTGAAACAAATACAGATGCAAAGGTTTGCCTGTTCCTGGAGAAATAAGCAAGATCAGAGACGGGGAAGCGAGCGGGAAGGCACTGGCCTCATCCTAGGGTCTCAGGTGTCGGTCACACCTGAATACTGAGGCTGGAGCTGAGTCTTCTCACTACCTCATCACTGGCTCTACTTGTCCTGGGCAGCCAAGATCCCATGGGGTTAGTGGTAGCAGGGATTCAAGAATCAAGTATGAACCACTCAGGTGTGCAATAGCTGTGACAGAGGCCCAAGGGCAGGTTTGAAATGATGTGAGGGGTCACAGGAAGTATACCACTAGAGTTCTCTTTTGTACCCTCATTTCCTTTGGGCAACACTATTTTCCTAAGCCTGGCTTTTATGGTTCCAACGGGCCTTGGAAAGTAGCTCTAGCTAGCTGAAGCTAGCAGCATTGTCTGTCCTGCTGGCCACCATGAATAACTGGGCATTAGGCCCACAGTCTAGTTTCCCTGGTTAAAGTTGGCTCAGAATGTGTTCCGAGACAGAAAAATGTGGGCTCACATTTACAGATTTCTAGGATTCCAAGATGTCACTGAACCTTGGTGTATATATACCCCTCATCTCCATATATACACCAACACTCAGTGGGTATATATAGAGTGGCTTCCATTCTGCTGTTCCAGTTCCCTGAAGCAGGTGTCCACTCTGGGAAGGGAATGACTGGGCAGCAGGGAACCTTGTACATGGCTGCACTGTTCTCCAAGTGTTCCTAACAATAGCCACCAAGTACTGTGGAACTGGTTAAACCATGCCAAACCATGATAACCCATCATATCGCTCATCTTCTGCCAAGGATGTGGGTATAGAAGCTAGCTCACTGTGGTCTTCCTTTGCATTTCTCTGATTAATATATTTATTCACTTAGGTTTACCATATTCTTTCTTCCTGGTTTCTCTCCCACGGTCCTTTCTCAGGAAGAAGCCAGCTTCTTTCTTTTTTTTTTTGCCAGTCCTGGGCTTGGACTCAGGGCCTGAGCACTGTCCCTGGATTTTCTCAAAGCTAGGGCTCTACCACTTGAGTCACAGCACCACTTCTGGCTTTTTGCTATGTATGTGGTACCGAGGAATCGAACCCAGGTCTTTGTGCATGCTAGGCAAGCACTCTACCACTAGGCCAAACTCCCGGCCTCAGAAGCCAGCTTCTTGTCCTCATTCAGGCTCTTCTTTTTATGTGGATGTGCCTAGGAAACCCATCTGTCTTCCCAAGCTTCTCCAGGAGGGCACCTCCTATGAGAAGACTTCCCTCTTACTCCTCCTCTGCAGTCACCCAAGGCACTGTATTTTCAAGAATAAGCACAGCAATATCACTGAAGGGACTTTGTGCTAGCCAACTCTTTCTTTCCCTCCCCCACCTTGCAAACCTGGTGGCTTCTCATGGAAGGGACTTACAGTGGGGTCTGCAAACTGTGGTTTAGGCCAGGCCAAGAGGCACAAGGGCTAAGATATCAGTAAGAACTGAGCCCCAGTGGCTTATTCTAGTAATCTTAGCTACCCAGAAGGCTGAGATCTGGAGGATCAAGGTTTGAGGTCAGTCAGGGCATGAAAAGTCCACTAGATTCCATCTCCAAAATAACCGGTATAAAGCCAAGCTGGAGATATGGTTCAAGCAGTTGAGTTCCAACCAAGCAAGAAAGCTGAATATGAGGCCCTGGACTCAAAACCCGGTGCCACCAAAATAAGAAGTATCAATAAAAATCAGTGGCTCAAAGCACTTCCCACTTTCAAACCTCTTTGACCCCACAACAACACTTTCCATGCTACCACCTCAGCAGAAAGCAGGCCAGCTGTCCACTATCTTCTGTGCTTGCTATAAAAAGACAGCTCCCCATTACACTATAAGCAACAAACAGGTTTTGATGTTCATATGGGCACATCTCAGTACTCAGTGTTTATCTGCCTGTTACAAAACCAAAAAACTGGAAAAACTCTAGGAAAAAAAGACCAGTATCTCAACCAATGAAAGACAAATCCACTCCAATACACAGAACTCCATGGGGCCATGGGGACATTTCCCAGCTGCCTCAGTCCCCGGTTCAAGTGGGTAGGACAGAAATGATGCATGCTGACTTGCAAACCTCAAACCAATCCACTGTTTTGTTCCCCTGAATTACAAAGCGAAATATTTTCAGCTGGGCTCCCAACTACCCAGCAGACATGATACAAAACCAGAAGTATCCTCAGGTGGGAAGGACTACCATCTCTCCTTCCCTGTGAGGTCACACACGGTAGAATGGACCCAGCAGCTGGTAGCTGGCCTGTGCTCAAGTCCTGTCCTCTTCTTTGACAAATGAGTAGTTTTCATTTATTCTGTGCAAGTGACATTTTAGAGGCAGCCTGGCGATGGGCAGTGAGAATTTGAAGCCTGTGGGACTTGTGACACAACATTTCATAGAGCTAAGCTTCCTCCTTTGTAAAGAACAAGTGGACATGTTCCTCTCTGCTTTACAGTTCAGATATGCATTGAAACCAGACTGGGCTAAAGCCATGAGCAGCAGGGGATGTTCTCCTGCCTCACAGTGCCATTCACGCACATGTGTTCTATAAGCAATAGGTCTGACCTATCAGGGACCAGACTCTGAGCCAAACAAATGTTCCCATGTCATTAATTGGTTATCTCTGCATTTTGTTACAATGAGAGAAAGCTGATTACTACAGCTATGAATGCAGAAGAGACCACAGCAATCCTTTAACCTCTGGACAAGGATTTGGACCACTGGTATTGAGAACCAGACCTAGGCTGGTAGAACCAATAGAGGCTTATTCTACCATGAACCTGTCTGTGAAAGGGATTTTCTGAACTCCTTGGCCAAATGAACATTACAGGAGGCCATTGTTCAGACTCCTGAATTAAGTAAACCAAAGTAACAGGCTGGAAAATCAAGACAAAGACTCACAGAAGTTGTTCTCTGAAATCAAGCTTTTTTTTTTTTTTTGCCAGTCCTGGGCTTGAGCTCAGGGCCTGAGCACTGTCCTTGGACTTTCTCAAGGCTAGAGCTCTACCACTTGAGCCTCAGCACCACTTCCGGCTTTTTTCTATGTATGTGGTACCGAGGAATCGAACCCGGGTCTTCATGCATGCTAGGCAAGCACTTTAACCACTAGGCCAAACTCCCGGCCCCTGAAATCAAGCTTTTTATCTGACCTTCCTAGAAATCAAGATTAAGAAAGATAGCAGCTAACTTTCCCAAACAAACCAGTGTCTGGCATGCTAATTTGATCCAGTCACAACTATTACCTGAAACAACTGGATGCTAGCCAGTTTTGTTTTGTTGTTGATCCAGCTCCTTACAAGGGCAGGATTCTGAAATGACTCATCTTTTTCTTCTTTCTTTCTACTTTATCAGCTTTTTCTATGTTATAAAAAGTCCACTTTGGACTGGGAGTTTGGCCTAGCATGCATGGAGACCCAGGTTCGATTCTTGGGTATCACACACATAGGAAAAGCCAGAAGTGGTGCTGTGGCTCAAGTGGTAGAAGTGCTAGCCTTGAGAAAGCCCAAGGACAATGCTCAGGCCCTGAGTTCAAGACCCAGGACTGGTTAAAAAAAAAAAAAGTCCCCTTCCTAGAAGGGGACTTTGAAACATGTTTTTTAAAATGGAATGTTGTGTTGCCTGATTCTAGAATTCCAAGAAAGCTAATTTCATCCTCAGCCCTGTCAGATTCTGTGATACCTGGGGCTGTTATGAGACTCAGGAAATGAAGACTGGGCTTTCTTGAAGAGAGGGACAGGTAACCTTCCAAAGCACCTAATTACAATAGAAACAACCAATCAGAGAACAGTCCAAGACATAATAGCCCCTAGACTCAGAGCCACTGAGAGGGACTGAGACAGACACACTAGGAAAGACTATGAGGGACTGGGAATATATTTTAGTGGTAGAACACTTGCCTAGCATTCTTGAAGCCCTGGGCTTGATTCCTCAGTATCATATACACAGAAAAAGCTGGGAGCAGTGTTGTGGCTCAGATGGTAGAATGCTAGCCTTGAGCAAAAGAAGCTCAGGGCAGTACCCAGGCCCTGAGTTCAACTCAGGACTGGCAAAAAAAAAAAAAAAAAAGAAACACTATGACAGAGAGGACAGTGATAGCAGTCTTTGAGCTAGATATTACTCCTCTGAATAAAGTTTTTCACCCTTATCACCCATTGCCTTGAACTTCATGAACTTTATTCTTCAAAGTCCTGAGACACAAACCCAAGGAGGCTACAGTAGACTAGCAGTAGAGCTACTACACTGGCAGGCATTATCTGTCCTGAGCTGCAACACTGAGCAGGTGTTGCTTGATACAGGGCTGTAATCCTAGTGGTCTCTGCTAGCTGTTGAGTCAAAAGTTTGTGAGCCCTGAGAGTAACAGCAGGACATTTTGTATCATAGCTAGTTAAGTATGGGGCTTCTTTTTGAAACTGATATAAAAATGGTCAAAGAGTTAACAGAGGGATGCACAGCTCTGTGACTATAACTCAAAGCATGAAATTGTACACTTTAAAATGTTATTATACCCAGATCTGGCTACTTGCTCAAAAGCCAATACCTCAGCATTTGGGAGGAAGGAACTGGGATTATTCAAGTGTAGTGCTACGAAGTTAGATCCACCTCAAGGAACTTGGGTATAGAAAAGGAGCTTTACAGGGAGAAAAAAGAGGTACAGTGAGAAAAAGGGGAAAGAAGGACATTGCTGAGCTGATGGATCTTGACTGTCATCAAGTACGAGACTCCTTTTTTACTTTCTGGCTGGAATGGCCTCACTGATTTTGACCTACTGTGTCTTATTCCTGTATTTTCTTTAAGCAGACATCTTACTTTTCTACAAGTTAAACCTCACAGCAGAGGGTAGTTGGTGGTGCAGAGCTTGCTTCACAGGCATAAGATTCTGAATTCTATCTATCAACACTGGAAAAAGAAAAGAAACCAAGATCCAAGCAGAACATATACTACTGGGCTGGCAGAAAGAGGGGATACAACTCTGTGCCGTTATTAACAAAGATGCATTCATGGTATGTGAATTATATCACAATAACTATTAAACAGAAAGAAAGCATATACAGAGCTGGGAACGTGGCTTAGTGGTGGAGTGCTAACCTAGCATACATGAAGCCCTGGGTTCAATTCCTCAGTACCACTCAGCACTACATAAACAGAAAAGGCAAGAAGTGGTGCTGTGGCTCAATCCCCAGAAGCCCCCAGGACGATATATATATATATATATATATATATATATATATATATATATACACACACACACACACACATATATATATACGTATGTATATATATATGTGTGTGTATAATATATATTATATATACATATACAATATATAATATATATGTAATCAGATTACCAGGTATTTTTTCCAAGTCAAACAGCCTCAGGATTAAGTTAGTGGCCTATATCTGAAACTCCCGGTGGAGTGCAGTAAGGAAGTTTGTTTTTACTTTAGGAAAGTAAACCAGGAGGTAACTTATTCAGACCTAGTTTCATAGTTCCTAAGAACTAACAAGGACTCAGTCTCCTGTTTTCCTTTTCCTTCCCTATTTACTGGCCACTGTCAAGGTCAATTCCTAGTTCAAGATGGCCATTGACTGAGCTGGGAATGGTGGCAAATACCTGTAATCCCAACACTTGGGAAGCTGAGGAGGGAGAAGCCACTCTGAGGGACATAATAAGTTCCAGGATGGCCTCAGGTACCTAGCAAAACCTGCTCTCAAAAGTATAGACAGGAGAGAGAAGGGTGGGTGGGGATAAACTTGAGCTGTTGGCAAAAAGGAACAATCCAGATGGTGGCTGGAGCACCAGCCATTTATCCTGGTTCTGGACAGTTGGAAGGAGAGGGAAATTATAAAAGGCACATAACTTGCTTCCACTTTCAACTCATTGGTTACAATGTAATCTCATGGTCTTATTTTGCCACAAGGGACCACTAGACCATAGAGTGTTTTATTTGAGCACAGTTCTGCTTTCTCTAACTCAAATAGGGATTCATAACTGAAGAAGCAGGAGAAACAGAATAGGTAAAAAAAAATTCATGTCTGCCATTGTTTTTAGGTAAAATCCTGCTTATTTTAATACCTTACAAAACAAACAATGTGGAGGAGGCTCCATTTAAGGTGACTGGACAGACAACTAAACACCAAGGTCTAGGGGGAATAAGGAAGCATGTCAAGGCCCAGAGATGGACCAGAAGGGACACAGATATGAAAACCAGGCCTCCAACTGTTCCTTTAAGATCAAAATTTAAACTCTGATGCAAGAAACAGCCAATCAGTAGACTCCACAAAACAGAAAACAGCCAGTGAAGTAGTTTAATGAGCTCACACCTCTAATCCTAGTTACTGGGGAGGCTGAGATGGCAGTTCAAAGCAAGCCTGGGCACTGAAGTCCATGAGACTCAATTAACCACCAGAAAACCAGAGGTGATTCTGTGGCTCAAGTGGTAGAACAGTGGCCTTGAGCTGAAGAGCTCAGAGTCAATGCCCAGGTCCAGTTCAAGCCCATGACCAATTAAAAAAGAGAGAGAGAGAGAGAAAGTTTAATGAAAATAATGAACTTCTTGTCCTGTGTGTGTGTGCTATATCTCTGACTGTCTCTAGTGTCTCTCTTGAACCCATGTCTCTCTTGAACCCATGTCCTAATAAACTTTTGTTTCTCCTATCCTCCTTTCCTGTTAAATTCTCTTACCAGCCTGTGACCTGGACTCCAAGCATTCATGCATGACACTGAACATTACTGCAGGCTACATGTTATTGTTGTGCCAGGGGTAGATGTGCCAGACACCCTTTTTCCTGATCATGATTTTGCTGCTGTTATTCATCTGAAACAGCAAGATGACCCTTTTTGAGTCACCAAGAGGTGCTGAGTGAGCCACACAAAGACTTGGAAACTATATGAAGCACAAACCTCACCAGGAGGTCGCAGTGTGGATCTAGATCTATCATCGTGTCATTCCCCACACAATCTCCACCCTCCCTTCCACACCCCCCCCCCCCAATCACCACACACACAGCCAGCCTTGCCAAGCAGATGTGGTGGAGACCAGCCCCTGAGTCATGGCCTGCTTTCTATTGTGTCCTGTATTTGCATTTTCTTTGAATGTAAATCAAATGAGCTACCAGTTATGGTTGCAACTTGGACACTGAAGGAATATAAGGACCAAAAAAAAAAAAAGCTAATAATTACTCACTCTGACCTGAGTCCAGTTGCAGGACAAGAGCCATTCGCGCTATCATGAATGGTGTCTCCGGAAGAAGCCTTGGGCAGAAAATGGTGCTTTCTGGTGGTGTCCGTTAGATAGGCTGCTCTTCGAGGCTGAGGAGAACGTGGAAGCAGGAAGCAGGAGGCTGGGCAGCAGCGGCTCTTGGTGGCCCGAGGTGCGTGTGAATGGCGCGAAAGCACGAATGGCGGGAAAATAGGGGCTTCTGTGCGCATGCTCAGAGAGGTGGGATGTGCGCATGCCTAGAGTGGCTAGACCTGTTGGCTGGGGTCTGGCCTATCTCTACAGGGCCCTAAGTGCCCTCTTAGCATGCAGCCTCCCTTTTTTTTTAATTTTCAAAAGATGAGGTTATTATATAAGCCAGGCACCAGCGGCTCACACTTTTAATCCTAGCTACTCAGGAGGCTGAGGTCTAAAAATAATGGATTGAAGCCCCTGTGGTAGAAAAGTCTTTGAGATGATTATTTCCGATTATTAGTCACCAAAAAGCCAGAAGTGGAGCTGTGGCTCAAATGGTATAGTGCTAGCTTTGAGCAAAAAAGCTCAGGGAACAGTGCCCAGTCTCTGAGTTCAATTCTTGGGACTGGCACAGAAAATACATGAAGTTATTACAAAGCTTCCTTTGCAGGATTGCTCCTTGGCTGGCGAACTGGTCCTCTTTTTGTCTAGGACTTGGTACTTTCCCAGTGTTAGGTCTTGCAATCAGCTAAGCCAGATGGGAACAATTTTCTGCTCCAAGTGATTATTGTATCCCAGAACACAATGGCTTAACACCATTTTGATTAGATCTGATTTCCCTGAGATCCCCATCAGCAAGCCTTCCACTCCATGTGGCTTTACCTAGTGGCTGGAGTGGTCTGTGGGTAGCAGGACAGCTTCCCTCACACTTGTGGTAGCTTGGGGAGAATGGCTGAAAGGCTGTGTTCTTCTGAATCTCTTTAGTCAAGTAGGTGGATTCCGAACATGGCCACTCAAAACTCCAAGAGTTGGGAGACAGTCTCAGAAATGGACTGTTAGTCAAGGCTTCTAGCAATGTGTTTATTTGCCTATTATTTACTTTCTGTGGCGATCAGGCTGTTCCCCGTTCAAAGTTACTCCACATTGTATAGAATAGTAGCTTTCATGCTTTCATTGGCACTGAGTGGATTCCATTTTATAAAACAGCAGGTTGCAGCTCCATTTTGAGTGCAAATGCTGAAGCAGAATGACTCCATACCTTGTATGGAAACAGTATTTTGTTGTTGTTGTTGTTCTTGTTCTGGCAGAAACCATGTAAAAGACTAATAAAAGAATTTGACTTATAACTGTATCTATTAAACTAATAGATTTATTAAAAGTATATAAAAATTAGGTTCATAAGCCTATTCTACACATTGAATCAAGGAATGATGCAGCTCCCAAACCTGAATGATATAGAAGTAGAGGCTCCTAGCATAGAGTTGACACTCACACATCCATCATCAGACCAACCCGTGTGTGTGTGCTATGGATGGAGAGGTGACAAATTTCCCTGGGGCTTCAACTCAATACAGGCCCATCTGCTTGACGTAGCTCATTTAAACCACCTGTCCATCTGGGATTAGTAAGCTTGAAATCATGTCTGAGCCTTAAGTACTATGTTGTGACACTACCTGGCCTCACAGCTCTAGAGCTAGACTCCTATGTTCATATCTTGTATGACCACTTGTAGTGACTCTTTGGCTCAGTTATCAGCTCCCCACTCCTGCAGTCAGCAAGGCCTCTTGGGATGCTACAGCCCATCTTCCTTGAGCCATTCTGTAATCTATGTAATATTGTGAAGTATCATGGAAGTATCTTAGGGTTCATATTAGCAAGTAGGATAGGAATAAAAGCACAGAAATGGAAGGACAAAGGATGAATAAATCAGCAGTAATATTTACAAGACACTATGTTGAAAATGAATTATACAACTTGTGGGTAGGATGCGCGGGGAAAACTGAGAGAGCAAGGAAAAGGGTGACAAAATGGAATGTTCATTTTTGGAATTGTCCAAAAAGGAATATACTCATTACCTTACTTATCTAACCCCTCTATGCATCACCTTTATGACATTAAAACAAAATTTAAAAGTAGGAATAAAAGAATCTGCTTGGCTCATGCTGTAATCCTAGCTACTCAGGAGGCTGAGATCTGAGGATTGCAGTTCAAAGCGAGCCCAAGCAGGAAAGTCCATGAGACTCTTATCTCCAATTAACCACCAGAAAACTGGAAGTGATCCTGTGGCTCAAAGTGGTAGAGTGCTAGCCTTGAGCTGAGGATTAGTGCCCAGGACACTAACAAAAAAAAGAAAGAAAGAAAGGGAGGAAAAATAATCTGCTTGCTAATTGCTCACCACTATCAAGTGACATCAGTAGTACTTTGTGGATTCATATCAATGAAATTGGGGTTGCTCTTGTTATTCAATAAACTCTAATGTTTTGGAAGGACACAAGTGTGTCCTCTAGGCTTCTAACATAATTGCTCATGATACTTGCCCTACCTCATCCTCAATTTAAAAGGAATATTTGGAGCAATATGACACACTAAAACAATGCCAACCTCCAACATTTCCCTGCATCATCAATGTGACTTTCAGTTCCTCCCATCATAAGATGGCGGCCAAGATGAGGATGGAGTTCAGTGTTGGTACAGTACTTGCCCTGCAAGAATAAGGCCCTTGGTCCCCAAGATCGGGGGAGGGGGAGAGAGAGAGAGGGAGAGAGAGGGAGGAAAGGTAGCACCTATTTCACCATCCCCTTATTTTATGGCCAATAAAAAGCAATAGGAATGGCCTCATCTCCAACCTATTCTTGAAGGTATCTCTGAGCTTCCTATCTCTTTCTCTCTTCTTCCCCTGTGATGGCCTGGAGGATCTCCCAGGGCTAGCCTGAGAAAGGAAGTGGCTATTTCAGACATTCAGATGTTCCACTCTGTCTGCTGCCCCTCTTTTGACACTAGTCATTTCCCATCTTTAACTGTGATGAAACCTCCCTTCTAACCTGCAGATCTGCCAAAGGAAGGTAGAGCCTCTGCGAAGCCTGTCCTAAGTTTGTATTGTACTTTATTGGAAATGAGAACCCTGGAGTGTGAGCAGCAGAAACATGACTTGATAAAATATGTTCAAAATTTTTTACTGTTGTTATAAAGGTGTGTACAGAGGGGTTACAGTTACATAAGTCAGGTGTATTTTTTTTCACATGAAAAAAGATTTATTTTAATGCACAAAATATAGTTAGAACAAATCTCAATTTTAAGCATCCAAGTTTTTAGAAGTAAACACGGAGAGAAAAGTTAAGAGGTTTTAGCTTTGTCATTTTGGACAATATTGCACCTTTCCTTCCTCTCTTCCAATTTTTCCCTTCTCTGTTCCCCACCCAAGGATTCCTAAAGTTCTCCAAGTTCAGTGTGTGAGGACTGAGAATCCCTCCCTCAAATATTTCTATCCTTGGGGGCTTACAGGGTCATCTTGTGGCTATTATACTGAACATCAGACCCTGCCTCCCCTGCTGCCCTGTTCTTATTTTCTGTCTTTATCTTCCATCCTCTTCTGCAGAGGCAAGGCTTTTGTGGGTCCATGCCTGTTTGTGCTTGGGTTAATCTGGGTGAGGGAAAATGCGTCAGTGGGTCTGATACACCTGGAAGGATAAATGTTTGCCTGCAAAGGGATGTCTGCATCATGGATCTTTATCTGAAGGTGAAAGAAGTCCGCTCCTTACAGCTTTTGGGAGCTGCTAGAGCCTCCAATCATTTATGAATCATGTTTCACAGGATGAGCTAGTTCCCAGGTGGTAGGAGACACACTTGTCATGTCCTCAAGGATGCTGTTGAGCTGTGAGCTGTTGGCTAAGATGGTCAATAATCCTTGATCATATCAAACAGGGTCATCCTCTCGGGGTAATGGAGCAGCAGGAAGAAGTAGGGTCTGTGTCTGTGCCTGTACAGCCTGTGCCTGTGTCTTTGTTTGGACAATGTTGGTCACACACAGGAAGGTGATTGAGTTGTGGGCCCACACTGATTCTGCTCCCCTTTCCATTTGACTATTGTCCTCTAAATTTGCTAGGGTTTCCCTATCCCTTTTGCAGTCCTCATCTCCAAGAATCGGGAATTGGATGACAGCCCATTTGGTAAGTTGAGGTATTGGCTCATATCACGGGTAACAAAAATTAGGATAGTCAAATATAATAAAAGGAAGCAGATGGTCCACTTATTATTTTTCCTTAATTTGGAAGGTGCAGATCTAATTTTCAGGACCTTGAGACTGGTCACAGTGATTCTACCAGGCAGGATGGCAGGAGCTTACTGAGTGGTAGTTTTGGAGGAGTCCAGGACCAGGGCTATGGGTGAATGGAAGTCAGGTGATAGTCAATCTTTGTTCAACATCACTTGAGAGCTGGTGCCACTGCATCTCTTGAGTCTCAGAGTAACAATAGTGTCTGGTAGCTCCTTTAATTGTTGTTTGGAGCTGAGGAGGTGGTGGTGAGGGGATTTCTTCCCCTTGGCCTGGGCAGGATCCAGGCTAGATATAGAAGACCACATGACAGGCAAGTTTGTCTGCTTTTAGGACCATCTATGTCCTCCAGAACCATTCAGAAATACCTGCCTGCCATACAGGTAAGCTCAGGTGTGCAGAAGATACAGAGCAGGCTCAGTGGCTTGGATCTTGTCAATGGTACTCTGTAACTCAGGGTATTCAATGCTCCTCATCCTGGTTCCGGTTCTGCTGGACTCACAGCAATATCCTCCTGGAGTTTAGCATGAGCTCCCTTGGTCCATTTTCAAAACATTAATTTTTCTGCCTCCCCTCAGCTGTCACAGACAGGTTGGTTGGAAAGGTTCCCCTTTCTCATAAAGTCACACTCTTCTTGCCCTAAAAAAAAAAACCCCACAGAATTAATCCAGTTGGATCCTAGAAGAAAGGAAGTGCAGATATGCATCACAGCAAGTGTTTCCTTTTCAGATCACATCTGGTGGATTGCACATTTTCATATGAAATTCAGTGAAGCCCGTGTGTGACCCTGAGGGGCTCTGTTATTATAGTTACAACAGCTAGGGTCCATGACTCATGCCTGTAATTGTAGCTACTCAGGTGGCTGAGATCTGAAGAGTCAGATTGAGCAGAAAAGTCCATGAGACATTTTTTTTAAATTTATTTTTTATTTATTTATTTTCCAGTGTTAGGCTTGAGCTCAGGGCCTGAGCCCTGTTCTTGGACTTTCTCAAGGCTAGAGCTCTACCACTTGAGCCTTAGCACCACTTCTAGCTTTTTTCTATGTATGTGGTACGGAGGAATCGAACCCAGGTCTTCGTGCATGCTAGGCAAGCACTTTAACCACTACGCCAAACTCCTAGCCGCTGACATTTTTTTTTTAATCAGTCCTGGGTCTTGAACTCTGAACTTGAACATGGTCCCTGAGCTCCTCAACTAAAGGCTAGTGTTCTACCACTTTGAGCCACAGTACAACTTCTGGTTTTCTGGTGGCTAATTGGAGATAAGAGTCTCACAGACTTTTGTGTCCTGGCTATCTTTGAACCTAGATCCTCAAATCTCAGACTCCTTAGTAGCTAGGATTATAGGCATAAACCACCAGCGCTGAGCCACCAGAACTCAGCTATGAGAATTTTTTTTTTTTGCCGGTCCTGCAGCTTGAACTCAGAGCTTGGGCACTGTCTGTGGGCTTTCTCAAGGCTAGCACTCTATTACTTGAGCCACAGCATCACTTCCAACATTTTTATGTGTATGTGGAACTCAGGGCTTTGTGAATACTAGGCAAGCACTTATGGGGCCATTCTCCTGGCCCCATGAGACATTTTTTAAAATTTCATTTTATTGTCAAGGTGATGTACAGAGGGGTTACAGTCAGTTGCATACGTACCCATGAGATTTTATCTCCAGTTAATCACCAAAAAGCCTGATATGGAGCTGTAGCTCAAGTGATAGACGTCCAGCCTTGAGTAAAAAAATCTCTGAGGCAGTAGCATGTAGGTCCTGAGTTCAAGCCCCAGTACCTGCATACACACTGTATGTATGTCTTGCTTCAATGGGAAAAACACTCTTGAGAAAGAATAGTCTTGCTGACGTTTCATTGGGCTTCTACTTTGGTCCCATAGTCCTTCTGTTGGCTGGATACCTTAATTGCAAGCAAAGTACTTAGAAGTTGCCATAGGAACACACACAGCTTTATAGGTGGTGCCCATTTGCTGGCATCCTTCCACCCAGAGATGTGAGGGGATGGAGTTCTTTGCTTTGATGTGGCTTACTCCCCCTGCAGAAGGACTGGTAGGACTCATTCTGCTTCTGAAAGGGTCAGAAGAAAAAAATCTAGTTATTTTCCTGCCTTGGAAGGCATGGATTCTTTTTAACTCCTGTCTTCAGGAGAGAGAGAGAGAGAGAGAGAGAGAGAGAGAGAGAGAGAGAGAGAGAGAGAGAGAGAGAGAGAGAGAGAGAGAGAGAGAGAGAGAGAGAGGGGGGGGGGAGAGAAACACCCAAGAGTTTGAGGAAAACAAACAAGGGGGTGAGAGGGAAGTGGGTGCTGATGTGGACACCTGACTCACTGCCCAGCAGGAGGTCCACTTGGAGTAGAAAGACCCAGCCAGCACTTTCCTTGCTCAGCTCTGAAATCACAAACAAGCCTTTGGCTGGAGTCCTAATGAGCTTCTGAGGAGCCCAGGCTGCCCTTCTGACACAGAAAACACAATTAGACATGCACAAGTGGCTTGTGAAATGCCAGGCCAGGCACTGGAGCTCCTCACAAATTCTCTTCCCTCTACCACAGGCCCTCTCAGGAAAACAGAGCTGAATGGGAGTAAGAATGGTTTAAACAACTCAGAGAGGGCATTGGAGTCTTGGTTTTAAGCCCCTAGCTGGGCAGCAAGAAAGAGAGGGAGCGTGCGTGCGTGGGAGCGTGCGTGCGTGCATGCGTGCGTGTGTGTGTGTATGTGTGTTTGATGGTAGTGACACATGTTATCTCTCTTTGTTTTTCTCTCTTAAAGGGGCTGAGCTGCACCGGAATCCCAAGATCAATGCTTTCAGGTGAAGAAATGACAGGAAAATACATTGCTGTTAAACTCAACATCCCAAATCTATCAGCCTATGACCTTGAGAAAGTTTTTGAGTCTTGGCACCTCTGTCCTGTCACCTGTAAAATGAGGATAATAATACAATTCCCTCCCCTTGACACACACTTATGGTCATTAAAGGACTTACTGCAGACAAATCCAAATCCCTTAGCCCCAAGTGTAGATCTGAGTTAAGACCAGATTTTGTGCTTTTTAGTCCCTTTAAGATTTCATTTTTGGATGCTCGTGCAGAAGCTGGCTGTGAAAACAGTCTTTGCCCTCACAGAGCCTGGGGACAGCTGGGACAATGAGAAACCCATTCTGGGCAGGGTTGGATCTCCACTTGGGCATATGGCACAAAATCGAGGCAGCTGTGACTGGCTGCCAGGGTCTGTTTGTTCCTTCTCGTTTTTGTCAGCTTCTTCCCTTGGGTGGGTGGAGGAAGGGCTGATGTGGAAGGCTGAAGACAGCAGGCCTGTATCACTGTTTCATCGAGGCTATCATAAAGAAATAACATGATGTTGGATGCAAGCACACAAGCCAGGAATCCCAGTGACTTGGGAGGCAGAGATAGGAGGATCACTTGAACCAAGAGGCAACATATAAAAATAAAAATTTAAAGATGACAAATCTGTATTCTTCTTGTCACTGCTTTAAACATGTTAATTTCTAAGAACATGTGATTAGACAGGATGGTTTTATGTGTGATGACAGAAGTCCACCCAAGTTAATGGTGACAAAAGTAAGCAAAGTATTAATAGAAAAAAGGAAAAAGAAGAAGCTTTATTTTCTTATAGGATAGAGAACAAAGCTGGGTCTTGCTAGCTTCAGTCATAGACCTAGGCATTCAGCTCTCTGTACTTTTCTCTCCTCCCCTTTTCTCCCTCTCCTCTTCTTTTTTTTTCTCACTTTTCTTCTCCACCTCCTATTTCTAGTTGTTATTATTCTCCTCAACTCTTATCCATGGTTTTGATTTCCTTGCATTCAATATTTGCAGTCAACATGGTCTGAAAATATAAACTGGAAAATCCCAGAAATGAATAATCCATTAGTTTCAGATTGTATGCCATTATGAGTAGCATGATAAAACGTCCCATGTCACATTGTCCCTCTCCATGCCTCCTGGGAATTGAGTCATCCATTTTTCCAGTTTCCACACTGTATATGCTACCCACCTGTTAGTCACTTAATAATGCTCTTAGTTATCAGTCTAATATCACTGCAACAAGTATTATGTTTAAGTAAGCGCCACAGTGCAAGAGCAGTGATGCTGGCAATTTTGTTTCACTGTACTGTTTTGATTGTTCTACTTCATTATTAATACTGTGAATTTCTTACCTTTTCTAATTTATAAATTAAATTGTGTGATAGAGGCTGGACTGTGTCCTAGTGGTAGAGTACTTGCCTAGCATACACAAAGCCCTGGGTTTGATTTCCTCAGTATCACATACACAGAAAAGGCCTGAAGTGGTGCTGTGGTTCAAGTGCTAGCATACTAGCCTTGAGAAAGCCCAAGGACAGTGCTCAGGCCCTGAGTTCAAGGCCCAGGACTAGCAAATTTTTTTGTGTGTAATAGCTCTTATATGAAGGAAAAGAAAAGCAGTATATTTAGGATTGGTACCACTTATGTTTATTTCTTTCTTTTTAATTTTTTTAGGGGGGTTCATGGGGCTTGAACTTGGTCTGGGCGCTATCCCTGAGCTCTTCAGCTCAAGGCTACCACCCTACCCTTTAAATCAAGTCCCACTTCCCGTTTTCTAGAGGTTAATTGGAGATAAGAATCTCAGGTCCTTTTGTGCCCAGGCTGGCTTTTTTTTTCCTATATATTTTTTAATTGTAATTAATAGAAGGGTTAAATTATATTTACTAGATAGAAGGTGCATTACTTCACAAACATTGATACCCTTTCTCATGTCTTGGTCCCCATTTCTCCCCTCCACTGCCCCCCCCCCCCAGGCTGGCTTTGAACCTTGATCCTCAGATCTCAGCCTCCTGAGTATCTAGGATTACAGGCATAAGCCACTGCACCTGGCTTTGCCACTTATGTTTCTATGCATGCACTAGGGATCTTGGATTTTCAACTAACCAGGCACTGGTAGCTCACACCTAGCTACTCAGAAGGCTGAGATTTGATAATCATGAAGCAAGTTTGTGCAGGTAAGCCGATGAGATTCTTATCTCTAATTAACTATCAGAAAACCAGAAGCAGAGCTGTGGATCAAAGTGGTAGAATGCTAGCCTTGAGCAAAAGAGCTCAGGGACAGTGTGCAGGCCCTGAGTTAAAAAAGAAAAAAAAAGAGGGTGGATGGGGCTTCTTGTAAACCTTGCTTTAAATCAATAACTTAACGGTTCGCTAAGTTCAGAAAATGGAGTCACACCTCCTTCAATTTGCTCTTGTAATTTATCATTTGGAAAATCCTGTCCATTTTTGTTTATAAAAATTCATCTTTCGACAAAAAGAGACAATATGAAAAACATACAAGTAAATATTAAAGTAAAACATCAAAAAAAGAAAAGAAAATGGAGCCACAATAAATTCATTTGCCAAAAGACTTGTTAGCATCTGTTTTCAACTGGTACTGTAGTCACTGTAGTTTAAAATATGATTTAGTTTTGTTCTATTTTCACTGCTTTAAGTAATTTCCAAACAAGGTGAAGTAGAAACAAATAATAGGGCTATGCGTGGGAGCACAAAGGAGCTATTTGGGGAGACTTTCCTGTCTAGTGATCAGTAACTATGCAAGACCAGGTGCCCTGGGACCTGATAGCTCCTGGGATTCATGAAGCATTAAAAAAAATAATAAAGAAAGAAACAAGGAAATGAGGTGGAGAGAAGTCAGCTAATTCTGGGAACAGAGCTGAGATTGCTATTAAGTGGGAGCTGGCCAGATCATTGCTTCTTTCTTTAGTTACTTTTGGCCTTCTTGTCTTTCCTTGCAATTTTCTGAAAAGCCACCTTTATTTTCTTCCCATGATTGCGGTAATGAATTACCACCAATTGCTGGCTTACACAGTGCAGAGTTGTTGTTGGCAGGGTCTTGCCTGTCTCTTCTAGCCTCTGATGGTTGTATGTGGTCCTTGCTTCTGGCTCCATCACTCCAGTCTCTGCCTCCTTCTCCGCATGGTCTTCTCCTACAAGGGCACTTGTCATTGAATTTTAGGACCTATATGGCTGATTCAGGATGATTGCATCACAAGGTCATTCAATTATATCTGCCAAGACCCCTTCTCCAAATAAAGGTCATACAAATTCAGCTTCCTATACCTTCTTTGACCAAAAGTTTTTTTTTCTTTGTGATGCTGGAGATCAAATCTAGGACTTTATGCATAAAGTATAAGCAATGTACCACTGAATACCCCAACCACAGGGCTTCTGCTCTTAATCCACATGGGCTCAGGGTTCTGATTGCACTGGGATATATCTGGGTCTCAGATTTGGCCAAATACCATCTTCTGATACCATCTCTTCCTAGAGATGACCTCCATTGAGCCAAGGCTGACATCCCCAAACTCTGAGGCACTCCTTCTCCAGGACCAAAGTGCCCAGATTTGTAGGATTCATTTACAATACATATTCCAGTTCAGCAGGCCTGGGACAGGACTCAGGTTTCCGCATTTCCAGCAAGTTTCCATGTGGTACCATACCATGAATGGCGACCTCTGGTGCATATGAGAAACATCCAAGTCCCAGCCCTGCCAATTCCAGTCAAGAGGCGGTCCTTTCTTCCCCAATAAAGGAAGCAGCACTGTGACCATATGCTGAGACATGGCTGGTAGCTCCTGCTCTGTACCGAGGATGGAGGGAAGCCAGGTGACACTTTATAGGCTCTCTTTTGTGAGCTGGCAAGCCACTCCTGCTCTCTTTGAGAATTCCAACAGATCCAATAGCCTTTCAGGAAACATCTGCATTCTCCCAGCCTCTCCCTCTTTCCATGCCTTTGCTCTTTCTCCCCTGACTTCTGGGGAAGGTCCCATTCAAGTACTCAGACCTGGACATGTTAGCTGCCTATAAACTGAAAGTAGTACAAGGCTGTCCCAAGAGTATTTGCTGAGGAAGAACTACCCAAACAAGGACATAGACATTCTCAACTGACTGGACAGTTAGCCTGGGACAACAGGATAATGGAGAAGATGGTACTGGCTGGCTCCCAGCAAATGGTTCCATTCCTCAGCTTCGTGCAAGCAGAGTTGTACATTCCAGCCAACTGTATAAGGGAAAAGAAGTAGAATTCCTGGGAGAAAGACTGCTCAAACCAGGCCAGCTCTGCATGGAACAAGGAAGGTGGCCAGGAGAGAGGAGTTGTGAATGTCATGGAGAGTTGTGATGGCCACCTCCCTATCAGGGCTTCTTTCTCCAAAAATAAAATAAAATAATAAAAACAGTGGCAGGTATGAGATCCTACCTGACGCATTTCCACACTGTGCACTGCATCCCTTTCCATTCAGAGACTGCTCAAGCAACCATGAAAAAGAGCTGAATTTATCAGGTTAAAAGAGCCATATATCCCTTCCAGTGTGGACTCAAAGCCTATTTGTCACTTCAATCTGACATTCATTGGAATGGTGGTCATCCACGTTATTGCCAAACAACTCTGATTCCCTTAGATGGAAGTCAGACTCCTGGAGCACACATTTATTCAAGACTTCAGTGATCATGGCTCCCTCTGGATTTTCCCCCGGGTGAGTGACCAGTCGGAAGTGCCTTGCCCAACGTCACAGATGTGGATGACCTTTCCAGGAATGCTTCCAAACCAGGCATCTGTGGATGGCTTACCTCAGCCCCACGCTGCTCCCACTGCCCCTCCTCAAGAAGGAAGTGACTTTTTTAGGCCAGAGGAGGTAAATGGAAGGAATTTCCCCAAGGGCCTCTGAATCTGATCTGGAGTGAAAGGAGAGCTGTACATGGTAAAGCATGCTTGTCATCCTAGCTACTTGGGAAGTAGCTGGGTTCTTCAAGAGAGACATGACTATCCAGGCCTCTGGGGTCAGAGGACCCATGCTCCCCTTGCTTTGCCAGCCTATAGTTATAGGACCTTGGATAAATGCCTGAAGCTGTGTCATCTATGTGGTGATTCGGAGCTTGTATCAGTTGTCGTTTTGGGGGCACTGCGGGGAGTGTGGGAGAAGCCTGGCCAGTTCCACTCAGTTCCACCAGAATACATCCAGTAGCTCCTGCTCCTCACAGCATTGCCTGTGTGACTTCCCAGAACCCCTTAAGTGCCACCACCATCTAGAGTTCTAGATTTTTTTTTTAACTTTTCACAAACAGGATCATACATATGCACAGTTTTTGTGGACACTACTAGGGTTTGAACTCAGGGTCTTATGCTCACTCAGCTTATTTGCTCAGCTGATGCTCTACCACTTGAGCCATACTGCAGCCTAGCTTTTTGCTGGATATAGGAGTCTGGCATTCTTGCTGTCACTCCCTTCCTGTACACAAGGACATGTAGCAAGCCCCTGTTCCTCAATTAGGCTTATCCATGGTTTTTTTGGTTTTTGTTGGTGGTGGTGGTGTGGGACTTGAACTCTTGGCCTGAGCACTGTCCTTGAGCTCTTCAGCTCAAGGTTAGAGCACTATCACTTGAGCCACAGCGCCACTTTCAGTTTTCTAGAGGTAATTGAAGATAAGAGTCTCACAAACTTCCCTTCCTTGCCTGGAGTGGCTTTGAACTGGGATCCTCAGGTCTCAGCCTCCTGAGTAGCTAGGATTACAGGCATTTATGGGTGTTTAAATAATCAGTGATAACTGGGTCTGGGGTATGGACTCAGGCCCAACCCAAGTAAGCAACTCAACCAGTTGAGAAAACTTGCATGCAGTTCCCTCTCTTTAAATCTGAAAATAAGTCTGGAGAACAAAGGCAGATTCTGATTGTTATGTTGGGTGTGTTGATGGCTGTTAGTTTGGCCTAGTGGTATAGTGCTTGCCTAGCATGCACAAAGACCGGGGTTTAATTCCTCAGTGCCACATGCATAGAAAAAGCTGGAACTGGTGCTGTGGCATAAGTGGTAGAGCACTGGCCTTGAGAAAGCCCAAGGACAGTGCTCAGGTCCTGAGTTCAAGCCCCAGGACTGGCAAAAAAAAAGAAGATGAAGAAGGAGGAGGAGGAGGAGAAGGGGGAGAAGGAAGAGGAGGAGGAGGGGGAGGAGGGGGAGGAGGAAGAAGAAGAAGAAAGAAAAAGGAAAAGGAAAAAAAATGTTGGGTGTGTTGGGGCATTTTGGCTCCTCCAGTTTGTTATTTCTTGGTTCAGGTTCCCCAGGTGACTCCACTTACAGCATCCAATCCTCGTTCCCCACTTTTGCATTTGAAATTGTCCTTATTTTGTCTAACTGGGTCAGGCTAGATGGAGCCGAGGAGAGGGTTGTTTGTATTGGCTGCTTTGCTTTGCTAAGTGGCATGCACGGACCCAGCCTCTGAAATTCAATTTAACATAAATCTTGACATTTGGACCAAGGCAAATGGGCTTTATTCAAAGCTGAGTGGTCTATTTATTGAGCCAGAGAAGCAGACAATAGCTGACATATTGTTTAATTTCAACTGTCCTAATTACTGAAGAGACCTTCGTGTTATGACATTTTTTTTGGAGTGCCACAAATTTTTAGAAAGAATTCCTCACCTCTCCTTTTCCACAGAAGTGGAAGGGGATGCAGGTTCATTGTAGTTCTTGGTGGTATAGATTCGATCAATTCCTGAATGTCATGTATTCTGCCTCCCAGGTCTGTGGTGAGGATGAGGAATTGGTGGAGGTTCTTTGACAAGGGACAAACTAATGCAATAACCAAAAATAGAGTTATGGATCATACATGCCTCACATGGCACAGTGCGGCATTGATGGAATGTTCTTCTGCAGGCTCCTAGCCTCTCTCCTCACCAGCCCCTACTCTCCTCCATCCCTGCCCCTTCCTTCTCATTCCCTTGCAATGGCTTCTCAACATTCAGGTGGCAACTGAGATGCCATCCCCTTGGGAAAGACATGGCCTGTACCTCCTTGTTGTAGTCAGTGCCCTGCATTCTCCTGTGCTCCTGACTGTGTCTGAAAGTGTCCCATGAGTGCCCCTAACAGTGTCAGCTCCTTGAGTATGGGATTCCATCTGCCTTGTGAGACTAAAGCACAGGTTGGCTTGGACAATAAAGGCGAAGTGATGAGCCAAGGAAGTAATGTATTCAGTTTTATCTAAGTACCTGGAGAAGTCCCTTCAGGCTCTGTGTCCTGAAGTACTTGGAAGAGTGTTTAGGGATAGTACCTGAGTCCATAGGTTCCCTAAATATCCACAGATATCAGGGGTGGGCTGGGGAGGGGAGGCACTGCTTGCAATCTCTGACAAGCAGAGATAGTCTCTAAGTACCTACCCAGATCGGTATGTAAGGCAGTGCCTAGAGGTCCTGGGGAAGCTTAAATACCTGTCATAGATGTGGGAGAAATGCTAGAATCCCTGAGGATCGATGGTATCAGTGCCTGGAGTCAGGCCATTGTGAAGGGCCTTGCCTAAGAGCCCTGGGTCACTATGTATCTGAAGATGTATGGAAATGTTCCTGGAGACCCAAGCCCTCCCTCAGTACCTTCAACAGGTGTCACAAAGGTCCTAAGAAGCTTAAAGATTAGTCAGGAAATGAGGGCTTTCCGGCTGTCAAATAGCTGCCCTGATACCTGGGGTGCTGGTTCGTAGTAGCTGAGAGGTAAAGTTAAAGTGGGGTCCCACTAATGGAGACATGGCTATTTTTCCTTTAAGAGGACAGGGACAGGATCATTGTTGCAACCTCCTGTGTGATCTTGGGGAGCACAGCTCTATCTGGCTTTCTAATTATTCCCTTCACATGCTGCCCATTGGGTTGTCCCCTGGACTTTCTAAGAAGTCACACCTTGGTGGTAGCTCCTTGTCCATCTCTGTTCAGAGGTCTGGCTTTGAGCTGATGTCCACAGGGTAGCCCTGGCCCTTCTGATGCTAGAGTCTAAGCTCTGGGCAGCTGTGACTGGACAGGCCATGCTGGATCCAGCACATATCCAGTGTTCTGTGAGGTCCATGATGAGGCTAGGGCCGCCAATGGCAGGGGGAGACTACAAAGGTGGCAACACTTGAATTGGTTTGTGCTTTTGCGTTAGTTAAACCTGCTCTCGACAGCTTTTCTTTGAATGTTTCTCTCCCATTGTCTCATAGCTGTTCTCTGGAAGCACTTCTGTGCATGTCTGCCAGCTAAGAAACCCTTGAGCATCCGTGTTCAATGGGGACCTTGACTCTCATGTTCAAAGGAAGCTTTGAGTAACAGACCAAAAAACCTGCCTGGCTGAGTCTAAGAAAATAATGCTTACTATTTGCACTAAGTACCTTAAGTTGAGCCTTTAAAAATAAAGCATATATATATATATATATATATATATATATACACACACACACACACACACACACACATACACACACACCTATGGCACCTGGTAGCATTACTGAAGGGATTCTGGGGAGAACATTCCAGTCTAGTGTCATGCAAATTCCAGGAGGTCCACTGCTTCCTACAGAAAAACAAAAGATATCTGCAAGAATTTCTGTCTCTGAAACAGACAAGATTTGAGTCTTTTAAATGTGAACCTAAATCATCAGGTGCCCATGGAGATGAGACTTTATGCACAGATATATGGAGAGTTCCTATTCTCCCCTAGAAAGACAGAAAGGTTCGTGGCCACTATCCTGTAAGCCTGTGGTCGGTCCACAAGTACAAACAGGCATTCTCTATTGGGATATAGCTCAGTGAAAGCCACAGTCGTTAGGCAGAGGCTGCGGGATCACATATGGTAGAAGTCAGGCATGGACTACTTGTTTGTGGACTAAGCTACAAAAGCTGAATTCAGGTTGGAAGAGCCATCCCAGCTCCCTGCTCACATGTGGTCCTGTTGCTTATACCTCTTTGGGTTAATTGTATAGATCAAGATTTTATTAACACTTCCCAATAGTCTTCCTGTCTTCTTGATGTATAAATAGATCCAGAGAGGTTAATAACAGTCACTACCATCATTGTCACAGCCACCACTGCTGCCAACATCACCATTATCATCACCCCTATCACCACCACCTCATCACCCCCTCTACTACAATCATTAGCATGTCATCAGCGTCATCGTCACTAGCAGTGTCATTATCATTGTTCCAATGATCATTGTACTGGTTATTGTCATCACTGTCAGCATAATCAGTCACTCTGTCCCCATCCCTACATCATCGTCTCCTTCATCGCCATCACCATGACTAACAATTATAGTACATACTATCTACCAGGGACAGTGCTAGGCATTCTCCTACTGAGACCTCTCCATCCTCACTGAGACCTCCCTGAGAGGAAGATGTATTTATTATCTCAAGTGCAAAATGAGGACATAGTTTTCTTGCCAAAGGGAAGTTTGCTCATGTCCCAGAAACAGTATCTTCTTTTTTTTTCCTGGATAGTATGGCTGTCTTGGAAACTAAGCTGAATGTCTTCCTCAGACTCTCAGGCCTGCAAGAGCACAGGAAGATTTGGAAAGGAATGAGTGAGTGAGTAAGTGAGTGAGTGAGTGAATGAGTAAACAAGACCAGGCTTTACATCTGTGATTTGGAAGGTCTTGGTATCTGTTGCATTTACTGTACGCAGCTCTCAGGCCTCTCTCCTCCTTTGTGTACCAGCTCTTTCCAACCAAACAAAACCTAGTGTACTTAGGGGAAATGCCAAAACCCAGCCAGACACATTCAAGGCCACACGGGCAAGAAGATGTACGTTGGGCATGTCCTTCTGAACAAGCTAACTCTGATGGGTATCAGAACCTGATACCATTGAGGGAAAAGCAGGCCTTTAGAGAGCAAGGGCAGTCATGACGTTTCTCCACTCCACGTGGCTGTTTGCATTGTGTGGCAAGCAAAACTGAAGTACGTGACCCAGGACTTGCACTTGAAACTTGACTTTGACTGGACTGTTTATAAATAAGCAGAAGGGATGAGCCTCAATTTTCCATTGCCTGCTAGGGCTGCCCTCTTGGTGCTTAGAACACCCTGTACAGAATTGGGAAAGAATTGCCTCACAGAAAAATGATTGTGAGACACCTGGCTCAGCTGCTGTCACTGGCAACAAAGCACTGCAAAGGGTGTTCGCTTGCATGCTCCTTTTGTGCTGTGCTTATGGTTCTGCTCAGCGGAAGCACTGAGCCAGGTGTGGGAGGAGGGGCCTGTCTGCACCACCATGGTTGGAGCCCTGTTGGGAAGCCTTGGGAGGCCAAGGGAACTTACTGTTGCCATGAGGCAAAATAACCATTGGCTGGAGCCTCAGGTGGGTTGTTGGCTAGAATTCACATCTGGGTTCATGGTGGAATTTCCCTCTGCAAGGGCTATGTATTCTCACTCATGGAAGTTGTATTGCTGTTTTTTTCCTTTTTCTTTTTCATTGTTTTTGTTTTCCTCCTGGTGGTACGTGTGTTAGCTTTCTGTTATGAATACCACACTCAGGAACTGTTTGTCAAATTCAAGTTGAGGTAGGGCAGTGTAGCTCAGGAAGCTTCCTTAGCATTCAAGAGGCCCTGTGTTTACCCCCAGCACTGGGGAAGAGAGGAAGGATGAAATGCATTGAATGGATAGGTTATTAATGTTCTTTGTATTCAGAGCTATTTTTCTCACTCCCGGCCCCTTCTCTAAAATTTATTTTGCCCATAATCCTTTATCAATCTCTTTTTGTCTCTCTGTCTCCCTCTGCCTCCCTCAGTCTCTCCCTTCCCCCATCCCCTTTGCATGTTGGAATTCATTTGCCTATTTTATAACCTAGAACTTTATTTAATAACCCTGGTAATCAACATTTGGGGAAATTATTCAGAAATCCGATGGCTTGATTTTAACTCCAGAAAGAAAGTTCAAACCACGCCTTTGGCCATCATTTCTAATCTTCCATCCCTTGTGTTTGTCTGTCTATTTAGACTATAAAGTCACTTGTCAGACTTGTCCTTAGATTTCTGCTTGGAGCAGTGAATGCTGGGATACCCCTCAAGGTCTTTTTCTGGCTCTAAAGGCTTTTGACCAATCTGCAATGGGGGCTTATATTTTTGCTGTCTGCCCACTGAGGCTTCACCAAGGTTCCTGTTACCAGGGAAACAAACACAGCTGCCACACTGGCTGGGGCAGAGAGTAGAGGGTGGCATCCTTTTCCAGTGGCTTCTTAGGGTGATGCTATACTGCTTATTGCTTCTTCCAGCTTTGGTAAAAGAAGAGTAGAGGGAAGTGTATAAAAGCAAGGATCTATCTGTTTGTTTCATACTCAAGCAAAGATTGCACTCACCAGCCTGGGAGGGAGCAAGATAAAATCATGGAGTGGCCCCTTTTCCTGCCTGGCTACCTCCCACCAAGCAGTGCTCCCAGGTTTGCCTCGTGATGTTCTTGCCAGCAAGGACTCAAGTAAAGAGCTGTGCACAACAAAGTTGTGCACTCAAGGAGACACGTAAATGCAATTATTTTTGAAAATCGTGTACAGTTTCCCTTTGAGATGACCAATCAGAATTCTTTTTTCTTTCTAGAAAGTTCAGGAGACTAAAATAGGACTGAAGGGCAGCCCTTGAAAGAAAGAAAGAGAGAGAGAGAGGAGAGAGAGAGAGAGAGAGAGAGAGAGAGAGAGAGAGAGAGAGAGAGAGAGAGAGAGAGAGAGAGAGAGAGAGAGAGAAAAGCTGGTCACGGTGGCTCAGGCCTGTAATCCTACCTATGCAGGAGGCTGAGATCTGAGGATTGAGGTTCAAAGCCATCTGGGGCTCTCTAAAGACGGTGCGATTCGTATCTCCAATTAACCACTAGAAAATGGGAAATGTGTCTCTGGTCTAAAGGTAGGGTGGTACTCTTGAGCTGAAGACAGGGACAGTGCTCAGGCCCAGAGTTCAAGCCCCATAACCCACAAAAAAGAAATAAAAAGAAAAAAAGAAAGAAAGAAAGAAAGAAAGAAGGGAAGGAGGGACTGGGAGTATAGCATAGTGGTAGAGTGCTTGCCTAGCATGCACAAAGCCTTAGGTTCAATTCCTTAGTACCACATACACAGAAAAAGCCAACAGTGGTGCTGTGGCTCAAGTGGTAGAGTGCTAGCACTGAAAAAGCCCAAGGACAATTCCCAGGCCCTGAGTTCAGGCCCCAGGACTGGCAAAAAAGAAAAAAGAAAGAAAGGAATCTCTTGCTTGGAACCAGTGGTTCACACCTATAATCCTAGCTACTCAGGAGGCTGAGATATGGGGATTTTGCTCTGCTCAAAGCCAGCTTGGGAAGGAAAGTTCTTTTAGTTTCTTTAGCTGAGCTATGCCAGTCCCCAGATCTGTCCTGTTGCCTCCTGCCATCTGGTACAACCTCACTTTCCTGGAGACAAGTTTCCTGCCCCAGAAATTGTCTTAAGAGTGATTACATCCCATACCCTTGCATAGGGCTGAACTAGTGGGATTCCTGGGCAGAACCCACATGTTCAGGCTATACTCACAGACATGAATCAATGAGGGAACAAATATATAGCCAGGCCAGAGAAATGAGTTTTTGGCAAGTCTTGTCATTCATGGAATGTTTTGTTTTCCCCTTCAGCAATAAAGCTTCCTGAGGCATATACCACCCTCACACGCCTCATATCTCATAGCACTTATGCACAGCAGAGCTCAATAAATGTGCCCAATATCTTAATCTCTCATCCCTAGGACAGGGTCAGCACTGACGATGTGACCTTGTGAGTCTGATTGCTATGACATTTTGTAGCTGACATGTGCAAAGCTCTGGAAGAAAGATGTGGCACATGATATCTATTTGCCTTTCTAATTGCCTTTTCCCATACTGCTATCTAATTAAGAACCAGGGATGTCAAAAAAGAAAAAAAAGAGGAGGAAGCAGGACCATAGCCTTGATCCAGAGCACTGTGCTGGGCTCAGTACACGTACATTATGGTCTCCTCCTTGGGGCAGGAGGATACATGAAATAGGAGTAGAATCACATATTCCTTCTTACTGTGGAGGAACTGAGGTAGAAGGTCACACCTATGATCTGGATAAATGTGGTCCATATCCCCATATGCCAAAACCTCAGTCCCTAGTCTGTGCTGTTGGAGGCTGGGAGGGGGGTGGGGGGAAGAGGAATTTTTTGGAGGTGGGGCCTAAAAAGAAGAAGTTAGGTTACTGGGGGGTATATTGGGACTCTGTTCTTCTTTCAATCTTTTTGCATCTCTGCTGCTTGAATCAAGTAGCTTCTTCCACAATGTGCTGCTGCCAGAATATGTGCAGCCATCAAAGAGTCAAAGTAACAGACTAAGAGAAACTTGGGTTGAAACTTCTGAAATCTTGATCCAGAATAATCCTTGACTCCTAAGTTTCTCTTAGGCATTTGTTATTTGTTAGTCATAGAGTTGGTACTTAGTATATTTGTTCTTTGTATCTCTTCTTCTGCTTTGTCTCTCCATAACCAGAGACCGAGTGACAAGGTACTGCCCTTGACTGTATGGCTTCTTAGGTTACTATATCATTTCTCCTTCCACATGCACAGAAAGACAACTTTCACCTATGAAATGGTATCATCATGAAGGTTAAGATTTCAGTATATGGGTTGGGTATGGACACAGATATGGAGACCATAGCAACTAGCTTGGCCCTGAGAAGCAGTTCTGGGGCTGGCTTTGCCTTTCTATTGTTGCTGGAGCTACAGTACTTCAGGCTCAGCTGTCACCACAAGGTCATACACTTGCCTGTCAAAGTGGTTTCAAAAGACACCCATGAATTCCTCACGCTTTGCTGGGGATGGCTCTTCCCACACTTTCTTCTCTGTCTGTGCTTACAGCAATCCCCAGCAAAGTGGTTACATAAGCATCCCTTCTTGCCAACTGTCACCAAGGCCACCTGGAAAGCAAAGACATACGAAAGCCAGCAAGAGCTTGCCAGAGGCTCACGGAGGCTTGCTTTGAGCCCTCACATTACCATCTCTGAGTTTTTCCAAAGCAGGAAAAACAACAATGTTGTGTTTTCTGTGAATTTAAAACCAGTGAAGAGGCTGGAAACAGTAACATGACTCCTGAAATCCTCTGTCCCTGGTCCCTGATTTCTTCCCGAGGTCAAGATCATACGACTGGTCCCAGTTTCCACGTCCCGGCTCTTCCACAAACAGACACTGTGACCTCAAATGCATTACTTAGCTGCCCTTGCCCCCTCCATAATGTGCAGAATGGGGATACTATCCCCAGGTGCCTCTACAATAAAGCAACAGGTCTGGGGGGCTCTCAGCCTCCTCTTTTTCCACAGGTCCAGGATGGGCCCTGGCAGGAGGCATGTGGGCAGGGAGAGGGTATTTCATTTCAGCTCCAGATCATACTATTTGTTTTAACCAGAAGTGAGCATGTGAGCCCTAGATTTATTCCTCTAGATATATTATGTCCACAGAGGCCCTGACCAAATCTCCACATTGTCACTCAGCCTTGCTAGAGCATTGCTCCTAGGTCCTCTCACCTGTGATGTCTCCAAGAGAGAAGAAAAATGGTACTCATGTTCTCAGTGTGCAGTGAGGAAAGGGCACTGAGAGAAGGGGATGACGAAGCCTGCAGTGTCCAGAGGGTGACATCTCTGTCTCCTACACTACCTGGAGCACATTAAAGAAGGGAAATGAGGGGCCGGGAGTTTGGCCTAGTGGTTAAAGTGCTTGCCTAGCATGCACGAAGACCCGGGTTTGATTCCTCGGTACCACATACATAGAAAAAAAGCCGAAAATGGTGCTGAGGCTCAAGTGGTAGAGCTCTAGCCTTGAGAAAGTCTAAGGACAGTGCTCAGGCCCTGAGCTTAAGCCCAGGACTGGCAAAAAAAAGGGGGGGGGGCTGAGAGTTTGGCCTAGTGGTTAAAATGCTTGCCTAGCATGCACGAAGACCCGGGTTCGATTCCTTGGTACCACACACATACAAAAAAGCCAGAAGTGGTGCTGAGGCTCAAGTGGTAGAGCTCTAGCCTTGAGAAAGTCCAAGGACAGTGCTCCAGCCCTGAGCTCAAGCCCAGGACTGGCAAAAAAAAAAAAAAAAAAGAAGGGAAATGAGGTCTAGGGCACAGGTGCCAGTTCTACATCTCCCCGTTAACTGTGGCTCATTCTTTCAGCCCAGCACCTCTCTCTTGGCATTCATATCAGTCCCCTCTCAGTCCTGTAGCCCATCTGCCTGTTCTGTCCTCATCACCTCCAAAGCCAGCTGCCTTACCTAGAGAGAGCCAGGAGAGAGGAGCAGATGGTGTCCCTGTTAGAAGGGCAGCTGGAGGCATACAGTTTTATTGAAAGTTGGACTCCATCAAGGTTCAGGGGTGAGAAAGAACCACAATGTAAGCTGCTAGGAGAGGGAAGTCCACCCAAGTCTCCAACTAATCCTGTGCCTGGAGGAGAAACAGATTGTTAGAGTAGTCTAAAAATGGGAGTAAGCCAATATAAAATGCCTAGCAGAAGGCTGATCAATCAGCCAGGTGTGGTGGCATAAGCCTGTGATCCTAGTACCTGGGAGGCCAAGGGAGAAGGATCAGGAGTTCAAGGCTGTCACCTGGGTTCTATAGTGAGATGCAGGCCATCTAGAGCTACATAGTGAGACTCTGGATTGGAAAGTTAAACAAAGAGAGGCAGAGGGAGAAGGAGAAAGAGACAGACAGAATTATAGGAAGGAAGGGAGGAAGGAAGGGAAGGAGGAAAGAAGGGAAGAAAGGAGGGGAGGGAAGTGGGGTGGGGGAGGGGAGGAAAGGGAGAGAGGGAGGGAGGGAGGGAGGGAGGGAGAGAGGAAAGGAGTGAGGGAAAAAGTGAGGAAACATTGTCAGCCAGCTGCAAGTGCTGATATAGTTCAAGCCAACAAGTGCCTTAGCCCTTCAGCGTTGTAGTTGCACCATCATACTTTAAACTTTTATTTATATGTCAGTTGTGGGGCCTGAACTCTGGGCCTGGGCACTGTCCTGGAGCTCTGCAGCTCAAGGCTATTGCTCTATTACTTGGGCCACAGCCCCACTTCCAGTTTTCTGGTGGTTAATTGGAGATAAGAGTCTCACGGACTTTTGTGCCCAGGCTGGCTTTGAACCGCAATCTTAAGATCTCAACCTCCTGAGTAGTTAGGATTACAGAGGCGAACCACTGGTGCCTGGCTTAAATTTTATTTATTTTTATGTAATTAATACATCTCCAAGATAGTTCAGAGTTAAACCCACACTAAGCACAAGTTGTACACCAAGCTACAATCTGAGTCCTATCATTTTTAACTGTAACTTTGAATCTAGAGTAAAATACTTCAGTGGAAAGAATTACAATGAGTCCAAGAAGGCAACCAGGTTTCAGTTGTCCATACCTGGAATCCTAGCTACTCAGGAAAGTGAGATCTGAGGACCACAGTTTGAAGTCACCTTGGGCAGGAAGGTCACTGAGACTCTTAACTCCAATGCGCTACCATAAAGCTGGGAAGTGAAGCTATGGCTCCAGTGGTAGAGCATGAAGACTGAATGGAAAAAAAGAGCTAAGGGACAGTATCCCAGGCCCTGAGTTCAAGCCCCAATACTGGAACAACAACAAAAATCCAAGAATGCAAAATAAAGCAATTTCTGGAAAGTTAAAGAATTAATAATAATAATAAAAAGAAACTGGAAGTGTGGCTCAAGTGACAGAGTACCAGTTGTGAATGAAGAAGTTAAGTAGGAAGAGCAAATCCATGAGTTCAAACCCTAGTACTAGCACAAAAAGAACAAAAGATGAAGAAGTGAAGTCTTAGTTCTGGGGCTATAGTCCAGGGATATAGCTGCTTGCGTAGCAAGTTGAAGTACCCAGATCTGAGCTGAAGGTTGGCTTTGCAAATAAACTTTACATGTTTTTGAAATTAAAATTCCCCAGAGAATGGCACTAAAAAATAATTAACTGAGGGATGAAGTTTGAGGCTTTTGGGGGGGGTGGAGGGAGCAGCTGAAAGACTGAAGAAGAAGAAAGAAAGAAAAGAAAAGAAAACCTTGGCTAAAAAATAATTTAAATGAAAATGACTTAGTTAAGAGATTGGAAAGAATATGGTCTCCAAACAATAATGAAGCATTTTAGACAAAAGCTAGTTCCTGGAATGGATTGCTTTCCTTGTAATATATGAAAAGTTGTTTCGAAATTTAAAGGGCAGCTGGTTAGGGTTTGACAAATATATTACACACACACACACACACACACACACACACACACACACACACAAAGAAGCAACTAAAAGAAAGAAAAATTCTCGGAATCTAAGAAATGCAGATAGATTTATATGCTGAAAAGGTCTGAAATCAGTGCTTCTGAGAGACAAAGCTACTAACACCGTGAGCAGAGAAATAAGGTATAATAGAGCTCTTTGGGTAAGGAGAGGCAACTAAAAGGAAAAGAAAGAAGGAAAATCAAAAGGAGTTCAGAGTCAGAAGAAAGACTGAACCAGGAAAGTGCTTTTGTCTGGAGCTTTAGAAACATGTTGTGGGTGGATGGAGCTGATTCCCGGTATACACTGCATTTCCTTTGGCCTGAGCCATGATTGTTGCTTTATTATTATTTTTTAAAGCTCACACCCACACATACCCCCTCCTCCACACACTCGAATCAAAGCATCATGTGGCTTTTCCCACCTGCTCAATGTTCCCAGGTAATGAAAAGAAAAGGATGAATCATACGTAAGAATATAGCTTTGATGGAAAACTGTCCAGCCACATGATGACCTAATTGGGTTAACAAGTCCCACGACATCCATCTGACGGAAAGAGATGGCTATTTCTGGATTTCTCGTAGCAGAAATATATCACAAGCAAGTTCATGGGTATGTGTGATGCAGGTCCCCTTTAGATGTCTGAAAGAACAATTCTTAGATCAGTCTGGCTTTGGTATTTGGTCTCAGTAAGGCAGTTTAAAGTCAAATTAGTGTTTATTATGTGCCTGGTAGTTGTCAACAAGTTCTTTACATGCATTAACTCTGGTTATCTTTAAAGCTCAAGGCCCCGAGTTCAAATCTCAGTACTGAGAGCAGAATAAAAGGGGGATAAAGGAAGAGGAAAGAGGAGGAAGAAGTTTTAATAACCTCTTACCTAAAAGCTTAGGTAAGCTTTATACAGCCAGAGAGGCACAGAGCTTGGATTCCACACAACCCTCACCCCCATATTGTAATTCATGCTTCATATTTTCCTATTTGTTTTAAGTCCTCTTACAATTTGTGAAAGAAAACAACCACTACACAAGAAGCTTCTGTGCCTATTATACTTTCATTCCATCATCCAACCCCTGTCTCTTGAATAGGTGTATCCTCTACTTCCTTTTTCTTTAAAATTTTTATTATTGCTTTTTTTGTTGTTTATATGATACTGAGGAATCGAACCTAGGATTATACACATGCTAGGCAAGCATTCTACCACTAAAACACGTTCCCAGCCCCCTTCCACTTGCTCTTTCTTTTCTTCCTTCCTTCCTTCCTTCCTTCCTTCCTTCCTTCCTTCCTTCCTTCCTTCCTTCCTTCCTTTTTTTCTTTCTTTCTCTTTCTTTTTTTTCCATCGTGGGGCGTAAACTCTAGGCTTGGGCTCTGTCCCTGAGCTCTCCAGCTCAAGGCTACCCTTGAGCCACAGGCCACTTTCCGTTATCTAGTGGTTAATTGGAGATAAGAATTTCTCACAGACTTTAGTGCCCAGGCTGGCATTGAACTACCATCATCACATCTCAGCCTCCTAAGTAGTTAGAATTACAGGCATGAGCCATCAGTGCCAGGCTTTCAAATACTTTTACATATTCTTGTGTCATTTCTAGCTAGGGACACTATGTGGTTTTGTTTTTCATATTTCAAGCATTGACATAAGGCTATGGTTTGAATACATGTCCCCAATAACCTTAGGGCCTTAAGAGCCTTAGTTCCCAGCACCTTGTGCTGATGGGAGTGTTGAGACCCAGTCAAAAGTCTTCTGGTCACTGGAGCTGTGCCCTCTAATGTGATTTTAGGACTCTAGCCTCTGTCTCTTCCTTTCTCTCTTTTACATTCCAGTCATGAGTGAGCAGCTTTGCTGTACCTCAAGCAATAGCACCCACTTTTAGAAGTTTCAGTTTTAGAAATGAAGCCGAAAAAGAAACAAGGAACTGAAACTTCTAAAACGGAAAGCCAAAATAAACTTTTCTTTTTTCTTTTAAAGGAGATTAACTTAGTCATCTTGTTATAGTACTGGAAAGCTAACTCACATAAGTTGTAACATAGTACTTAAGGTAATACCCTTTGAGCCTCTTGCTTTCTCTCTGTTTCCACCATTAGGGTTGTGAACGTTGCCTGTGTTGACGTATACCAAACTCTGCACAAACCAGTTGTGTAGCTGCTTTTGGTATTGATCACTTGAAGTATGGCTAGTCCTCGTGGAGATGTGCTCTAAGTGTAAAATACACGCCAGATTCTGAAGACTGTATGGCAAACAGCTAAACACTTTATTAACTATTTTATACATTGGTTACAGGTTGGGATGGTAATATTTGGGATTTGGGGTTAAAAGAAACATGCTATTAGCCGGGTGCGGTGGCTCACATCTGTAATCCTAGCTACTCAGGAGGCTGGATGGTGGTTCAAAGCCAGCCCTGGCACTAAAGAACATGAGACTCTTATCTCCATTTAACCACTAGAAAACAGAAAGCGGTGCTGTGTCTCCAGGGGTAGGGTGGTAGCCTTGAGCTGAAGAGCTCAGGGACAGCGCCCAGGCCCAGAGTTCAAGCCCCATAATAGACAAAAAAAAAAAAAAAAGATTACTAAAATGGTTATTTCTTTGTGGTACCAGGGCTTGAACTCAGGGCCTGGAGCTTGCTTGTTCAAGGTGGTTCTTTACCACTTGAGTCATACCTCCAAACTAGCTTTCTGCTGGTTAACTGGAAATAAAGTCTTACAATTTCCCCTGCCAGGAGTGTTTTGGAACTATAATCTTTTGGATCTTAGTCTCCTGATTAGCTAAAATGGGTCACTTGTGTGACCCATTGGCCCCTAGTTTAGTTTCTTTCCTTTTCTTTACCTTTTTTTCTTTTCTTTTTTTAATTTTAAGATCAGTGGTGGGGTTTGAACTTAAGGCACCACAGCACCACTCCTGTTTTTTTGGTGGTTAATTGCAGTTAAGAGTCTCTGGACTTTTCTGCCACTGTTGGCTTCCAACTGGGATCCTCAGATCTCCACCTCTTGAGTAGCTAGCCATCCGTGCCTGCCAAGTCTATTTTTTGTTTATTGTGGGGCTGGGACTTGCGGCCTGGGTGCTGTCCCTGAGCTCTTTTTGCTCTATACCTTTAAGCTACAGTACCACTTTCCTTTTCTTTCTTTGTGCTGGTACTAGGGCTTGAACTCCGGACCCTGTGCTTTTGCTTGGCTTTTTCACTCAAAGCTGGCATTCTACCACTTGAGCCACAGAAACAAAAGAGCCACCAAAAGCAAAGTGGGGAATAAATCAAGTGATAAAGCCCTAGACTTGAGTTAAAAAAAAAAAAAGCTAAGAGTACTGAGAACTGGCACACACACACACACACACACACACACACACACACACACACAAAGAAATTTTATTTTACTATTTTTTTTTTGCCAGTCTTAGGGCTTGAACTCAGGGTCTAAGCACTGTTCTTGGTCTTTGTCCTCTAGGCTAGATCTCTGCCACTTGAGCCATAGCACTACTTCCGGCTTTTCTATGTATGTGGTACTGAGGAATAGAACCCGAGATTTTGTGCATGCTAGGCAAGCACTCTACCACTAGGCCAAACTCCCAGCTCCTTTTACTAATAATTTTTAAAATAATGTTTTAGTTGCATTAATTGACTATATATACATACACATATATATATATATATATATATATATATTGCTAGTTGTGGGGCTTGAACTCAAGGCACAAACACTGTCCTTGGGCTTTCTCAAGGCCACAGCTCTACCACTTGAACACCACTTCCAGTTTTTTCAATATATGTGGTACCGATGAATCGAACTTGGGTCTTTGTGCATGCTAGGCAAGCACCCTACCACTAAGCCAAACTCTTGGCCTGAAAATATATTTTTTAAAAACTGTTGTCAGTATGGTTTTTTTTTTAACCTGGTGAAGGAAGCAGTCCTGCATCTGAGTAATCAGAATTAATATTTACTGCACACAGATAATTTATTCCAAGTTCTTTGTAAGTTTCTTAGTGTATTTTATGTTCTATAGCAGAAGATCATAGGCTGGGTAACTTATACACAGTTCTAAAGGCTAGGAAGGACAATATCAGGAGGCCACATGTGGTGAGGGTCTTTGTGTTTTTGTCATCACTTGGCAGAAAGCATCAAAGGGTAAGAGATTACAAGTGGTCTGATAATGAAGCTCCTTCTGCCATAACATGAATCCATTCTTAAAGGTGTCACTTTTCAACCTTGGGTATCATTATACATGAACATTAAGGCCACATTTTATTCATAGCAGTATGTCATAATCCAATAAGATCATCCTGCAAAGTTGCATGGCTAAATAAGTGAGATGAAGTGATTGTCCAAAGTCACACAACTTCATAGAGACCGCATTGGGACTAAAGTCTGGCCTTTCAACCACTAACCCTGAAGGATAAGATGCTATAATAGTGAAAATCTGAACAAGAGAGCTGTGACCTTGAACTTGAGGATGTCTCTGACAATATAGTCTCTTTCTATACCAGTGGAGCAGCTGGCCTTTTTTTTTTTTTTTGCCAGTCCTGGGCTTAAGCTCAGGGCCTGAGCACTGTCCTTGGATTTTTCTCAAGGCTAGAGCTCTACCACTTGAGCCTCAGCACCACTTCCGGCTTTTTCTAAGTATATGGTACCAAGGAATCGAACCTGGGTCTTCATACATGCTAGGCAAGCACTCTACCACTAGGCCAAACTCCCAGCCCTGTCTGGCTCTTTTAACTTATAATAGGACAGATATGTAGATACATACTTTTCTGCAACAATTTCAGCTTTAATGAAACTGACATGGGCAGTATTTTTTCTGACAACCACTTGCAACAGTATGAAGTCAGCTTTACTCTTTGCCACTAATTATATTAACTATTTTTAGGGCAAACTGTCAGTGCTTCATATTTATTCATGCTTTCTATATTTTCAAATTGTTTGCTTTAGCCATTTCTATTTATATCTAAAGTGTTTTATTTATTTTAAGAGATGTCTTCATTATTCTGTCAATGATAAAGTTAGGGCTTGTAATTAAGTTATAAAGCACACTGGGAGGGAGAAGACGACATGTGGTTGCCATGGGAATATTATTGATGACTATTGGATTGCTTTTCTAATTCTGAATTTAAAACTCACTTTAACACTTTGAATCATTAAGCTACAGAACAAGGGGGCAGCTAAGGTCATCTAAGTGTAAGTTTAGGTCATACTTGATGTTCAGCAATCTTTGGAACCGTGCAATTATGTAGTTAGTATCGAAAACCTCAATTCCTAATCTATAAAATGGGGAAAGTAATACATAGCTTCTAGGACTCTCCTGTGCATTAAAGAAGATGGGGATTGTAATTGTTCATTGTATCTACCATTTATTCCATTGCAATTGTGGCAATCGATACTATATTACCACTATTCTATCAACATTATCTCTCCAAGTGACCACCAAAGATATTCTCTGATCCTACTTTATCAGGCTTTTTTCACCTCTGTTCTCCATGATGACTTGAACTCTTTCCTTAGGAAGCAAGCTCCATGGTTAAAGGAAAGAAAATTCTGCGGCCTTTCCTTGCTCTCCCATCTGGGGGACACTGGACAGCTTTGAATGAAGAAAGCTTTGCTGACACCCATACCTTAAAACCTCTAGCTCTCCTCCATATCTACTGTAAGGACCAGCCTGTACTTGCTTCTCCCAGTGCTTCTCCTGAAAATAGCAGCATCCAGACTGTTTGGAGGATCATCCACCTTGACCTTCGGTGTCTGGGTTCATCTGGACAAACTTGGTCAGTTCAGCTGACACTTTCTTAGCTTTTGTCTTCTAACATCTTGTCTTAGGATAGCTGTTCCCATTGTCCCCAAGTTTATATTTCCCATGTCATATATGTGTTGAGAAACATGAACACAAGCCTATCCTTAGTCCATTTATTCAGCTCAGGATCCTAGAGGGTTTCCATGCCTATAAGACCATTTGTAGAAAACTATGCATGTGAAATTAGCATATAGTTTAGGCTTTGCAATGACCCTGAACTAACTAGCTTAGAGGTGAGTCAAGTGGCTCTAAGGTATTGAGCATATTAGATGCTTTCTACTTTCAAAGTCCCTTCTGGAAAGTTGGGACAGCACCCTCCCACCCCCCCCACCCCCCACCCCCCCCAACCCCTGCAACTACAGAAACACGTGCACAGCCCAACACCTGCCAGCCAACAGGGGTAGGTGCATACTAAATATTTGTGGAGTACAATGATTAGTTTCCTCCCTCTGTAGTCATGTGCAACTGAGAAGATGTTTCCTTTGTTCAATGCCCTTTGCTGTTGCCTTGGAGTCTTCAGCCACGGGCCAGATTTTCAGCTTCCCCTGGAGGTCAGCCAGCATGGTAAGGAAACTCAGGTCCTTTGTCTCTCATTGGACCCTGTGTGTGCAGAGACAAGGAGAAATGTTCCAGAAATGTCATCTGCTCTTCCCCTGGTTCCACTTAGGTCCTCAGGGAGATCTCAGCAAACTGGGCCATGTGGTGCTTTACCATCATAGGAATAAGAAAATAATTATTCTTTAGTAAATCTATCTGATATATATCATATATATGATTCCTGGGCACTATCCCTGAGCTGCTTTTTGCTCAAGGCTAACACTCTATCACCGTGGGCCACAGCACCACTTTTGGTCTTTTCTGTTTATGTGGTATTGAGGAATCAAGCCTGGGTTTTCTGCATGCTAGGCAAGCATTCAACCACTAAGCCATATTCCCAGCCATATATATTAAAATTTTTATGCGGTTCTGGGGCTTGAATTCAGGACTTGGGCCCAGTCTCTGAACTTTTAAACTTTTTTTAATGGTCGGTCGTGGGACTTGAACTCTGGGCCTGGGCACTGTCCCTGAGCTCTTCAGCTCAAGGCTCCCGCCCTACCCCTTGAGCCATAGCACCACTTCAAGTTTTCTAAGGTGATTAATTGAAGAGTCCCAGGTCTTTTAGTGCCCGGGCTGGCTTTGAACCTTGATTCTCAGATCTCAGTCTCCTGAGTAACTAGGATTACAGGCGTGAGCCACCGCGCCCTAATTTTTTTTTTAATTTATTTTTATTTATTTATTTCTTTTTTGACTAACGCTCTATCACTTGAGCCACAGCTCCACTTCCAGCGTTTGGTGGCTAATTGGAAATAAGAGCCTCGGGGACTTTCTGGCCCAAGGCTGGCTTCAAACCGCAATGCCCAGATTTCAGTCCCTCAAGTAGACAGGATTACAGGCATGAGTGCATTGGAGAGCGCTTTTCAGCAACTTCGCTACCGCCCCTCACACCC